>NC_056749.1:806507732-806681101 GCF_019279795.1 Protopterus annectens | reverse complement strand
TTTTATGTTCAATATAAATGCGAATATTAAAAGGACATGCCTGAATTCATTTTATTAAAAGGTGATTTTTTTCATCCTATTTCTGGTAGAGAATATAAATATTATGGTTATGCTACTTGTACAACTAATCATGTGGTATATATAGCAACATGTCAAGTTTGCCCATGTTTCTATGTGGGAAAAACCACGAGAAAACTCAAAGAGCGCATAACAGAACATAAATCTAACATTAGACATTCTAATGAGAACAATGCATTATTTAAACATATTGCGTCTAGAGATAATAGACACCATTTTAAGTTTCAGGTCATAGATCAGGTCAAAACACCATCCAGGGGAGGTGATCTATCTAATTCACTGGATTTAAGGGAGTATGAATGGATAGTTAGACTTTCAGCAGATACATCCCCTGGTTTAAATGCTACAGTATCTTTAAAACCCATTCTAAATAAAATACAACAAACTAGATTAAAATAAATTAACAATATATTTCTAAATATTATTTATTTATGTGTTAATATATTAAAACTTTCTAACAAATTTTTTAACTATTTTATATATGTTTTTTTAGATGAATATTGTTTTATAAGTAAAATGTTAAATGATTCTATAGATCATGTGATGATGGCTGCAGGTCACATGATTGTTTTTTCAGTGTATATATGTGGGCGTTTTTCATATACCTGTTGTAATGCATTGAGAAAGGGTTTCTTAACCTGAAAGCTTTGTTATTCTATAAAGGTCTTTTAACTCAACTATCGTTGTCTTGGATTTCTACGAACATTTGTTTTTAGTGCTTTTGCTTCATAAATATTAACCAGTACCTGTTCATCCCTATGTACCAGTACCTGTTCATGCCTAAATATTACCCAGTACCTGTTCATGCCTAAATATTAACCAGTACTTGTTCATGTCTAAATATGACGCAGTACCTGTCCATGCCTAACTATGACCCAGTTCCTGTTCATGCCTAAATATGAACCAGTACCTGTTCATGCCTAACTATGATGCAGTACTTGCTCATGCTGAAAGCTTAACCAGTAGCTGTTCATGCATAACTATGACGCAGTACGTGATCATGCCTTATATGACCCAGTACCTGTTCATCCCTAACTATGACTCAGTACCTGTTCATGCCTAAATATGAACAAGTACCTGTTCATGCCTAACTATGACCCAGTACCTATTCGTGCCAAAATATTAACCAGTACCTGTTCATTTCTAATCCGCAGTGGTGGTGCTGCGATAGCGTTGCGACCTCACAGTAAGATGTTGTCCTTTACGATTCTCAGCTAGAGCGTCTTCTGTGTGGAGACATGCGTGAATGGGCTTACCTTCACTGAAGGTTGTGCATCTGGGCTGGCAACTTGGCATGTTAAAAATCAACTGCCAATCATTAGCGGACCGGAGTACCGCTGTGGCGACCCCTAACCGGGAAAAGCCGAAAGACACAACAACAACCTGTTCGTTTCGAAATACGAACCAGTACCTGTTCATACCTAAATATGAACCAGTACCTGTTCATGCCTAACTATGAACCAGTACCTGTTAATGCCTAAATATGACCCTGTACCTGTTCATTCCTAAATATGACACAGTAACTGCCCCTGCCTAAATATGAAGCAGTACCTGTTTATGCCTAAATTTGAACAAGTACCTGTTCATTCCTAACTGTGACCCAGTACCTGGTCATGCCTAAATATGAGCCAGTACCTGTCCTGTTCATGCTTAAATATGAATCAGTACCTGTTCATGCCTAATTATGACCCAGTACCTGTTCATGCCTAAATGTGTCCCAGTACCTGTTCATACCTAAATATTAACCAGTAGCTGTCCATGCCTAAATATGACCCAGTATCTGTTCACATTTATCACTGTTTATGCACAGTAAAAGTGACCTCAGAACAAGAAGCTGTAGTAATTGGTTGTTTGGGACCATTTCCAGCTCTTTTGTAGTTCACTGTTTAAAATCCGCATTTGCACGGCTTTGCGCGGTCGTACGCATAGCGCAGTGCGGTTAAACAAGGTTAAACTTTTTCTGGCTCCGCCAAGTCTGTTCTTCGAATTTTCCCTTAAGGAAGCTCTACTCTTAGTATAACCAGACTACTCACTGTATTATAAGCCTAGCACTTGTTCTCAATACTTCTCTACTAAGTAAGCACTCTCGTACTAAGTAAAGCACTACATCTGCTTACCACCACTGTGAATACCCACTTCCCTTAAAGGTATACTACTCCCTTATACTATTCTAGCATATTGAGTGGTAGATTACTGGCATCGTCTCCAGTTCAGCTGGTCAATCTGGGCATCTTGAGACAATGCTACAATTGTCTCATGTACACAGACATCCCTCTCCTCCTCCCAACAAACACAAATACATGTGAGAGATGCAACTATATAGCCAAAATGGAGGCTGAACTCTCTCAACTCAGGGCTGGCATGACCAGACAGGAGGAGATGGCAACCACACACACAACAATCCCAGTCCGACATAGACCTACCACAACTGCAAACCAAACACATAAAAACACAAAGACATACTCGGAGGCTCTAATAAAAAACTTACCAACAGAGGCTCCCAAAGCAGACATCCAAAAATCCACCACCTCAAAACAAAACACATGCAACACATACTTCAATAAATCAGTGTGTCGACCAATCGCAGCCCTTAAGGCCAAACACCTTGCCTAATACACTAGCAATAGGTGACTCCATAGTCAGACACACTGATGTTCCACTGACCAGACTGAACAAGGAGAAGGTGACTGTGAGCTGTCTATCAGGCGCTAGGAACCGACACATAATACACGCACTCAGGTCACTCCAAAGCAAGTACAAATATGACTCCATCGTTGTCCATGCTGGTGTGAATGACATGAGACGTACCTCCCTGGACTACATGAAAAGAGACATAGAAGAGCTCTCCGATTATGTAGCCCAGGCTGGTATGACTCTGACCCTGAGCAGCATCTTGCCCTCACCAAGAATGATACCACAGTACAAAGACAAGATGATCAGCTTTAACAATTGGCTCAAGTACTGGTGTCATTCTAAGGGGATCCAATGTCTGTCTGCCTGGGATATGTTGGACAAGCCATGCTGCTTCGCAAGGGATGGCTTACACCTGTCACCACTGGGCTTCTGGATATTGGCTAAGGCTCTTGCCACCCCCATAGTGCCTTTTTTAGGCAAGGCTCAAAAGACAAAACCACCTCCTTAGAAAACAAAAATGGAAAAAAACTAAGGGTAATGCTGCTCAATGCCAGAAGTCTAAATCTCAAGATGCAGGCACTTGATGCACTCCTCAGCATGGAGAACATCGACGTCTGTGCAGTAACTGAAACCTGGTTCAAGGCTCCTGAGAGCACCCAGCGCTACCAGGCTATACCTCGTATCATGCTTTTCGGACCCAAAACCCGGGCCGAACCACAAAGGGAGGGGGAGTGTCCATATTCATAAAGGACACCCACACCTCCAGGTTAGTAGCAACACATGAAGCATCAGAGATCATACAGGTGCAACTAACCATAGGCAAAACTGCTATACAACTGGTAGCATGTTACAGACCACCCTCCCAATCTCAAGAACCCCACTCAGCCTTCCTGAAGACATTGGAGGATATGAATGTATCACAAAAATACCATCATACTGGGAGACTTCAACTACCCAAACATAGATTGGGTACATTATTCTAGCCCTAATACCCTAGCCCAAAGGTTCCTTGAATTCATAAATTCAAATGCACTGGAACAACTAGTCACCTCTCCCACTAGGGGAGATAATATACTAGACCTGATCATCACAAACATGAGGACAAAATGCTCCACACCAGAAGTATACCCCTCACTAGTGAGATCTGACCACAAACTAATCACCCTGGATATACATATCCCACATCCACCCCCAGCACAAAAGACCACAGTGAAAAACGTCTTAAAAGCAGACTTCACTATTCTTAAGACTGAGATGGTATCCTTTAAACCCACTGTGCCAGTGGATACCACATCCCACAATACCAAATCCTTCACAAATGCTTTCTATGGACATCTCCAAGAATGCATGGATCATGCAATCCAAACAAATCCAAGTCCCTCTCCACCAAATGTAAGCATCCTGTCTGGTGGACCTCAGCCATAAACAAATTGTATAACAAAAAAAGGAAGCTACTGCATGTCAGAGCAAAATCCCATGAAGGGAAGGCATCTCTGATCAACTTTAGCAGAAAACTACGTTCTCTCATAAAGACATCCAAGGCAAACTTTGAGAGAAAAATCGCTAAGGACACTAAAGATAACCACAAAGCCTTCTTCAGCTATTTTAGAAACCTGGGCGGAAACCCTCAGATATGCTCAGAGTTGGTTCACAACAACAAAAAATACACTGAACCCACAGATATTGCTAACATTCTGGCTGACAGGTTCAGTGCAAATTTCTCGCCTCCTTCACCCCCAAAAGAAGAAATACTTATCCCAGCTGAATGTAATCTGCCTGTCATCTCAGATGTCCAAGTGAGAACCACCCTAAACAAAGCAAAAAAACACAGCATCAATGGGACCTGATGGTATCCCAGGGTGCGTGTTACGTGAACTCCAAGAGGAGCTAAACCCACACATAAAAATGCTATTTAACCTTAGCCTTACTTCGGGATATGTACCTGAACACTGGCGTACAGCAACAGTGGTCCCACTCCACAAGGGGGGTGCCTCTACAGACCCTGGAAACTACCGCCCCATAAGCTTGACTAGCCTGGTCTGCAAATCTATGGAAAGAATCATTATGGAACTCATAAACGGAGACATAGGGGACCTACAGACGCTTGACCCCACCCAGTTCGGCTTTGTAAAGGGCAGATCCTGCCTTTTAAACCTGTTTGACTTTTTCAAAACAGTCACTAGAGCCATTGATGAGGGCAAAGCAGTCCATACAGCATACCTGGACTTGGCTAAGGCCTTCGACACAATACCCCACTCAGGCATCATAGATAAGCTAAACAGCTTAAAAGTAAACCCTTATATCACTAGATGGGTTGCAAACTGGCTAAAGGACAGAACACATAAAGTTAAAATCACTGGAGCAATGTCAGACTCAAAGCCAGTCACAAGTGGTGTCCCACAGGGATCTGTCCTGAGACCCCTCTTGTTCAGCATTTATTTCTCAGATGTTAAAGCAAACATGGGAGGGCTGTGGCTGACAAAGTTCGCAGATGACTGCAAACTAAGCGCCATAGTCGATACACCAGCAGATGCACACATCCTACAAAAAGGCCTCACTGAAACGGACAACTGGTGCCATAGTCACGGCCTTAAACTAAATGCCAAAAAATGTATAGTCATCCCTTTTGGAAAAACAAAGTACCCACAAATATCACATAGACAGCAACCCACTGAGTATGGAAAAAGTAATCAGAGACCTAGGGACCCAAGTAGACAGCGACCTCTCATTTGACACCCACGTTGCTAAAGTGGTTAGAAAAACATTCTACCTTGCACACCTCATCATGAAGGGTTTCACATCCAGATCCAAGGATGTCGTTGTACCCCTATATTCCTCCCTCATCAGACCCATGATTGAGTACAATGCCCCATTTGGTATGTACCTCACCCGGCACTTGCAACAGCTGGAGAGACCACAAAAGTACCTCACCAAAAGGATCAAGGGTCTCCAACATATGTCTTATTCTGCCAGACTAAAGAAACTTCAGCTCTATTCAGTAGCATACCGCCTGCTCAGAGGTGATCTCTGCCTGACGTACAAGGCCATGTCCAATCAGGATCTGATGGACATGCTCCACCTCAAAAAATCCAAATCCATCAGGACCACGAGACCTAAAGACTTAAACCTTGGCACAAATATGAATAGGACATGCTGGAAGGATAGATTCATAACCCAGAGGCTTCCCATGCTTTGGAACAGGATCCCAGTTCACATTAGGCAGAGCCCCTCACTGACTCTCTTCAAGAGAAATCTTGATGAGTGGATGGGAGATCGTAAGTTTACCCCAGGGGTCACATCTGTGTCACTGCTAGACAGGGGCACAGTAAACTAATTCTATTATATAAGGGGACCTTCACTGTGTCACTACTAGACAGAGCCACAGTATTCTAGATTTATTCTGTACATTTTTGTATCATTTCATGGGGTGGCAAAAGCCACATCACTATGGCTAGGCTTACAAATGCCCCAGGGCAGATAGCCTAGTACTATACTATGAAACTATGCCTAAATATGAACCAGTACATGTTCATGCATAAATATGACCCAGTCGTTTTTCATGCCTTAATATGACCCAACACCTGTTCATGCCTGAATATGAACCAGAATCTGTTCATGCTAAATATGACCCAGTACCTGTTCATACCTAAATATGACCCCGTACCTGTTCATTTCTAAATATGACCGAGTACCTGCTCATGCCTAACAATGACCCAGTACCTGTTCATGACTAAATATGACCCAGTACCTGTTCATGCCTAAATATGAACAAGTACCTGTCCATTTGTAAATAAGAACTATAACCTGTTCATGCCTTAATATGTACCAGTAACTCTTCATGCCTAAATATGAACCGGTACCTGTTAATGCCTAAATAAGACGCATGATCTGTCCCTGCCCAAATTTGAACCAGTACCTGTTCATCCCTAAATATGCCCCAGTTACCTGTTCATGCCTAAATCTGTACCAGTACCTCTTCATGCCAAAATATGAGCCAATACCTGTTCATCCGTAACTATGACACAGTACCTGTTCATGCCTATATATGAACCATGCCTGTTCATGCCTAAATATGAACCAGTACCTGTTCATGCCTAAATATGACCCAGTACCTGGTGATGCCTTAATATGACTCAGTATCTGTTCCTGCCAAAGTATGACCCAGTACCTGTCCAGGCCTAAATATGACCCAACACCTATTCATGCCTAAATATCAACCAGTACCTGTTCATGCCTAAATATGACACAGTACCTGTTCATGCCTAAATATGGCACAGTACCTGTTCATACCTAAATATGACTCAGTACCTGTTCATGCCTAAATATGACCCAGTACCTGTTCATTCCTATCTATGACCTAGTGCTTGTTTATGCCTAAATATGAACCAGTACCTGTTCATGCCTAAATATGGCACATTACCTGTTCATACCTAAATATGACTCAGTACCTGTTCATGCCTAAATATGACCCAGTACCTGTTCATTCCTATCTATAATCTAGTGCTTGTTTGTGCCTAAATATGAACCCGTATCTGTTCATTTCAAAATACGAACCAGTACTTGCTCATGCCAAAATATGAACCAGTACCTGTTCATGCCCATCTATGAACCAGTACCTGTTGATGCCTAAATATTACCTAATACCTGTTCATGCCTAAATATGTCCCAGTATCTGTTCATGCCTAAATATGTTCCAGTATCTTTTCCTGCCTAAGTATGACCAAGTACCTGTTCATAACTAAATATAAACCAGTACCTTTGCATGCCTAGATATGAACCTGTACCTGTTCATTCCTAAATATGACCCAGCATCTGTTCATGCCTAAATATGAACCAGTTCCTGTTCATGCCTAAACATGACCCAGTGCCTGTTCATCCCAAAGTATGCCCCAGTAACTGTTCATGCCTAAATATGACGTGTACGTGTTCATACCTAAATATGTACCACTACCTGTACATACCTAAATATGAACCAGTACCTGCTCATGCCTAAATATGACCCAGTACCTGTTCATGCCTAAATATGACCCAGTACCTGTTCATGCCTAAATATGAACCAGTACCTTTTCATGCCTATATATGAACCTGTAACTGTTCTCACTTAACTATGACCCAGTACCTGTTCATGCCTAAATATGACCCAGTACCTGTTCATGCCTAAATATGTACCAGTACCTGTGCATGCCTAAATATGAACCAGTAACTTTTCATCCCTATGTATGACCCAGTACCTGTTCATGCCTAAATATGACCCAGTACCTGTTCATGCCTTAATATGTACCAGTACCTGTTCATGCCTAACTATGGACTTGTACCTGTTCATGCCTAAATATGACTGAGTACCTGTTCATGCCCAAATATGACCCAGTATCTGTTCCTGCCTAAGTATGACCCAGTATCTGTTCATGCCTAAATATGAACCTGTCAAAGGAAAAATATACTTTAAAATGATCAATACACGGTAGGTTCAGGTTAAGGCACTTTAATCTTGCAGCAAGGAGACAAAAACGTGCTAATACAGAGTTTGTTTAACTAGAATCAGGAAATGCAGGCATTTTTATACATTTTCTAATAAGACATTGCCTACCAAGCTGACGTAGTGAATCACAAGTTTTGTCATCATCATTTTGTAGTGATTGTTTTTACAATATTCTGCTTGTTCTATCAATTTTTGTGAGAAACTTCCTAAGAAAAACAACGTGGCCTTGGCTACCACCGGTTAGATACATGCAATGTTACCATTCAAGGTACTATGGCTAATTCGAGCACAAAGCAAGTGTATAGATTGCAGTTCATTTCTCTAACAGTCCTTTGTCTATGTTATCTCTAACTTCTGCAGCTGTGCATGTTCTCATACTTCGAACAGAGATGATTGTTTAAAATCATTACATTACAGAATATAGAATTGTTCATTCATTTCTTCCTGACCTAGCAGATAATCACCTGCTTCTCAAGTACATTTCCAAAAGGCATAAACATGAATATTGCTGTGCTAGCAATTTCTAGGTCAGAGGGCATCTTGCAAGTTTCAGGAAGCACACTGCAGTTTCAAAAAGCATCTTTTAGTTTCATATGAAACTCAACTGTATATAAAATAGTGGATATAAAATAGAATGAAAAATGTGTTAACTTATTTAGTTTCTAATCAGCATTAAGCACACACATTAATACATATTTTTCTGACATTTCCCCCCTGTTAATACTTTTTAATTCTATTTTCAAAAGAATAAACATTTTGCTTCTTCTCCTAACCTCTTCCATTCAGGATTTGCAGTTAAGAGAGTCATTCAGTTTAAACTTATGAAAGTGTTTCACATTCTAACAATTCTTCAATTTCAGTACTTTGATACAAAGTCTCAGAAACTGATATATCTATAAATTCTTTGATTAACTTTTTAATGCAGGGAATACCACAACAAATACATGCTCCTAATAGGAGTAATCCCACACAAATGGCAATCAGGATGTTCATTAGAATGGAACCCCACCCCCCAAACAAATTCTGGAAAAAGTCTGTCAGAGGGTTTGGGCCTGGTTTGGTCATGGCCGACACTTGCTGTATCACCTCGAGGTGGTCGTTTATCTCATGTTGATGATCAGGTATATATGCACAACACTCTTCTTTGATTAAAGCGCACATACCACCTCTTGCCACTAGGGTGAAGTCAAGAGCCATGCGGTTCTGGAGCACTACAGTTCTCATAACATTCAGTTCATCAGTTATCAATTCAAGAGCAGAAAAAGTTGCATTACTCATTACTTCGAGAAGTTTGGACAGTTTTTGCAACTCCCAAATCGATTTCACTGCGCCATATGCAGGTAATATGCCTGCCCACGATATGACAGCATCACTCAAGTCCATGTGAGTCAGCTTGGTACCCACGGTATGATGGTCTTTCCAGCCCGCCTCGATCCGTCCCACTGGATTTTCAGGCTTCCTGACAGCTTTCTTGGCTACATCTCGGGTATTTTGAATATTTCCCTGAGGCAAAACTGCAGTGTGTCGTATGGCCGGAACCAGGTACCCCAAAAAAACAACTGACGGACCAATTCTCAGGTAACCATTTATATGCTTTCTTACCACACACAAAATAACAATCCTCTACCTTAGTAGTTACTTTGCTATGAAATGACTGCCTTGCATGAAACATTTTCCTATCTATTACAGACAGTTGCTTAAAAAGTACAGGATTACGTTGCACTTAGTCAATAGTCTTATGCATGGACTCAAGAAATGAGTCATAATTCGAATTACAAACTGTATCCATTCTGTTTGCTTTGGTATAACATTTGTAATGTACAGTCACATTGCACCTGCTCCAACCCACTTGAATTGTGTCATTCTTATAAAAACATATAATTCCCTTTTGTGTCACAGGCAAATACAGTGCTACCTTATCATATGCTTTGATAGCTACGGTGTCATAAACCAAATTTTCCCAGGTCTCATTGACCCCTAGGGGGACTGCAGACATTAATAACCCCCCATATGCTGTTGGTATGGCTGTGCAAATCCAGAAATTTGAAACATTAAAAGTCTCAGCATACACACGTGTAATTGCCTGATAATTATTAAAGTTCGGGTGCCAGTCTATGGTCAGCTCATCACGTTTGATCAGTTCAACTTTTGTGGCTGGGAAAAGGAAAGGCCACAACAAAAAGATCAATGTTATCAGTGTGGCTACCAGAATAATCATGCAAGTTTTCTGTGGTTGTTCTGCATCTTTGTTTGCTCTATACCTGGTCATTTTGTTCTCGTTGTTCTGCATCTCTGTTTGCTCTATACCTGGTCATTTTGTTCTCATTGTTCTGTATCTCTGTTTACTCTATACCTGGTCATTTTGTTCTCGTTACACAACAGTAACAAGGTTTACAGTGTGTCAAATGAATCCAGGATGCTCGCTTCGCGATCTTGACTGCAGTGGGTGTCGACAGTAGTACCTGGTACGGCCCTTCCCACTTCAGAAAACTCCATTTTTTTCTCTTCACCACCTTCACCCAGACCCATGCGCCTGGGGCTACTGCTGCTTCCAATGGTCTGGTTTGCTCTTTATCTGAAACAGAAATTAACTGCAAAAGTTTGTTATTCAAAAATCACCTCATATACCCTGCAAGTGAACTGTCAGCCTCCTGCTCTGCAGGCATGAGAGGTTTCCATTGAGGTGTATAATATGCCCTCCCAAACAGAACTTCAAAAGGAGTTAACCCTTTTACATTTGGAACAGTTCTCATGCTCAACAGTGTCAGAGGTAAACAGTGCACCCAGTTCTTTTGTGTCTCACTAATCAATTTTCTAAGCTTGTTTTTCAAAACTGCATTATGCCTCTCTACTAATCCTGCAGATTGTGGGTGGTATGCACAATGATTTTTCAGAGAAATCCCGAAATGATGGCTAAGTTGTTGTATAGTTTGATTTACAAAGTGTGTGCCATTGTCACTATAAATCTTTTCCAGTATGCCAAATCTAGGAATAATTTCTTTAACAAGGACTTTTGCAACAGTAGCTGCATTTGGATTTTTAGTTGGAAAAGCTTCCACCCATTTGGAAAACATATCTATAATGACAAGGCAGTACTTCTTATTTTCACATTTGTTCAGCTCTATAAAATCCATACAAATAGTGTGGAATGGATACGGTGGTGTAGGGAAACTCCCTTGCTTAGGTTTCAATGCCCCTTGTGCATGATGCTTGTTACAAACATGGCATGCTGCACAAAAATTTTTTGTGTAGTTTGTAAATCCATGCGTCGTAAACACTCGATTCACTAACTGTACCATCCCCCCTCTTGAGACCTGGCACTGCCCATGGCTCAACAAAGCTGCATATCTAAACAAGTTAGATGGTAAAATCGGTTTCTTTTCTTTGGAGATGTACAGTCCCTTCTCAAGGATTGCTCCTCGTTATATCCACTTCTGTTTTTCTACATTTGTAGTAAGTGTCTGCATTGTTTTTAACATTTCTAGGTATAAAATTTCAGATGGTTGTAATTCCTCACTCAAAAGAAAAACTTCTGAAGCTGAAGCTGCTTGTTTTGCAGCTGTATCAGCCCTAGCATTACCTTTTGAAATTCTATCCTGTTGCTTGGTATGAGCTACGCATTTGCAAATAGCTACTTTCTGAGGTAACTGAATAGAGTCTAACAAGTCTAAAATAAATTGCGCATGGTTAATTGGTTTACCAGTAGATGTTATCATTCCTCTATTTTTCCACTGCTGCAAAACATGTACAGTAGAAAAAGCATACTGGCTGTCAGTAAAAATGTTCACTCTTCTACCTTTTGCCAAGGTACATGCCCTTGTCAAAGCAATCAATTCTGCTGCTTGTGCAGATAAGTTGTGTGGTAAAGACTTTGCTTCTAAAATCTCGGTATCAGAAACTACTGCATACCCCACTAGATTCTGTCCTGTAGGACCCCTCCTGCACGAGCCGTCCACATAGTATGTCACCTCAGCATCATCCAAGGGAACATCTGTAAGATCTTTTCTAGGTAGTGTCTTTTGCTCAATCTCCTGCAGACAGCAGTGTGGTTTACCATCCGCAGGGGTTGGGAGCAAGGTTGACGGATTCAAAGTTGTGCATCGTTCAACTGTCATATGAGGTTGGCTAAACAGTATGGTCATACAGGAAAGATATCTAGCAGGAGAAAGATATGCTACTTTTTCTTGCAGTAAAATAATCTCGACTGCATGAGACACTCTCAATGTGAGAGGGTGGAACAATACTACTGAGGCTGAAGCCTGCACTGTCATTGCAGCTGTGACTACTGCTTGTACACAGTGGGGCAAGGATCGCGCCACTGGGTCTAGCTGTGATGAATAATAAGCTATGGGGCGTTGTTTGTCCCCATGCTGTTGTGTTAACACTGATGTCATATAACCTTGCATATAGTCTACAGTTTGGAAAAATCGTTTATGATAGTTTGGTAATCCTAAAACTAAGGAAGAAGCTATCAGTTGTTTCAGTTTGCAGAAAGCTGATTCTGCTTCTGGTATCCACTGTAATAAATCTTGTGCTACCATCGGCTTTTTGAATATCAAGTTAGTCAGTGGAGCAGATTCCAATGCATAGTTTGGAATCCAACTCCGACAAAAGTTATTAGTACCCAGGAAGGACATAATTTCCTTCTTGGTAGTTGGTTTAGGTGCTTGTAATATTGCTGTTTTTCTGTCTTCATCTAATATTCTGCCTTCTTTGGATATTACATATCCCAGGTATTTGACCTGTTTTTTCCAGAGTTGCAGTTTGTTTTTGTTTTCCTTGTGTCCTTGAGTGGCTAAAAATTGTAATAATGCTATGTTATCCTCTCTGCATTCTTGCTGGGTGGGGACTGCCAGCAGAATGTCGTCTACATAAAGTAAAATCTGACTGCCTTTTGGTGGGATAAATCCCGCCAAGTTACTTGCCATTTCTTGTGCGAATATCGTTGGACTTTCACAATATCCCTGTGGTAGTCGCGTATATGTATACCGTTTCCCCTGAAATGTAAATGCAAACCAATATTGGCTGTCAGGGTGTATCGGTATTGAGAAAAATGCATTGCTAATATCTACCACAGAAAAATACTTTTGTTGAGGTTTCAAATCATTCAATAAAGTGTGTGGATCTGGCACCATAGGTGCCCTGGGTATAATCGCGTCATTTACAGCTTGTAAATCTTGGACCATACGCCATTCTCCATTTGCTTTCCTAACAGGAAATAAGGGTGTATTACATGGTGAATCAGGAGATTCTATCAAGACTCCTTCCTTAAGTAAGGCTGCTATTATAGGTTTGATTCTTATTTCTGCATCCTTTCAACAACAGGAACCAACAGCAGCAAAATTGTAAGACAAACCACAAGAGCAGGATTGCAGGAAACAGAGCTTTATTCCGGTACCTCGGCCCACTGGCCTTCAAAGGAATAAAAAACACTTCACCAGAAACCATATATATACTGGTGCTGCATATTAATTAAACAATTAGATAATTAAGTGATTAAGAAGAGATTCAGCACATAGCATGAATTAAAGAAACAAACACAATTCTTGAAAACACTTACAATAGATAGTATATCAAAATTACTAAATATTTAAATTCACTTCTAAATTTAAACCTCGAGGTTTCAAAGTACTATAAACGAAAATCTCGCCAAAAAGGCCGTAATAAAAGGTATTGAGTGCCATTCTTATGCTAATGTGAATGCACATGTTTTTCCTCATTCTCGTTGTGGGAATGAAGGTACTGGTTCTGTTGTGTATGATCCTAATGTTATTGACAATACAAACGAGCATATGAATGGCGTTCCTAAAGATCTAGAATGCTTAAACGAGTTTGTCGAGCCTACACAGAACTGTTTGTTGGATCAAAATGTGTATTATCAGGATGGAACTAATATTTTGAACCTGAGTGACTTTGTCTTATCTTCAGAGATGATTTCGGTGCTGAATTTGGGTAGTAAGTTTGTACCTACCAAAGTTCCGGCATTGTGTGATATCTTACTGGACATTAAACGTTTCTGTAGAAAATTATATTTGAAACTGTTTTTTAACAAAAGTTACAATAATGCCACTTTTGTGGGGACTACGGAAGAAAATTTAAATGTCTCTGTTGATTTAGTTAATGTTGAAAGTAGTTCTGTTAGTTCCACTGATATAGATGACTTAGATGATTTTTCCCTTCTTTTTGACCCTCTATTGGATATGTCTACATATGATATTGTGGAAGATAATGTACTAACTATTTCCAGGCAGAGGGACATTAGCTTATCTGTTGATAATGCTGATAATGTTGTTACTGATATTCGGCTAGAACGATTTTACACAGGTTATGGCAAATTTATATTACCTTCATTACCCAGCCATAGTAATTTTTGTCCACCTAAGAATTCTGCAGTATTGAAGGCATTTGAAAATGTAATTAGCAAAAAGGCAGAAACTGAATATGTTAGTTTTTTGAGGCAGTATTTTTCTTTTAACCTAAGCAAATGTGAATGGAATGCTTTGAAAGGTATGAAAGAAGCTGCTAAAAATTATGCTTTTTGCGTTGCAGACAAAGGGGGCAAATGGGTAATTATGAACAAATGCCATTATTTAAAAATGAACTATGACTTATTGTGTAATGATCTAGTTTATGTAGAATTGTCAAAAAATCCTATTACAGACTACAATGCTTGTCTGTTGGAGATTCTTGAGAGGGGAGAAAGATTGGGTTTTTTGAATAACAAAGATGTGAAACGTTTGTATGTGGCTAATCCTAAAGACCCTGTTTTTTATTCTTTGCCCAAAATACATAAAAACGCTTTAGATCCAACAGGCCGCCCTGTTGTGTCTTGTTGTGGGAGCTATTTGGAGTTTGTAGGGATCTTTTTGGACAGTATATTAAAGGACCATTTGAAATATGTTGTTTCTCACATTGTAAATACAAATCAATATTGTGAGAGAATTAAAAATTTTAAATGGGATTCTGATCTATACTGGGCTACTGTAGATGTTAAATCTCTTTATACGAACATTAGCAACAAATTGGGTCTGGAAGCTATGATGAAAATTTTGGGAGAAGGTCCACGGACTTCCTTTGTAATTTCACTTCTAGAGTTTGCACTCAGCCACAATTATTTTTCTTTTGATAAAAAAATATTTCTTCAAATAGACGGCACTGCAATGGGAGCTAGTTTTGCCCCGACCTATGCAATTTTATTCATGTCTATATTCGAGATTGATTTTTTGTACACATTGGGATTTTTTCAAAATAAGGTCGTCTCTTACTACAGATATATTGATGATTTAATTTTTATTTGTAGAGGTGATGTTTCAGATTTTGATAAATTTATGGTAGATGTACATAAAAATAAGTTTGGCTTAGAATTCACATATAATGTTAATAAACAAGAAATTCAGTTTTTGGACATCTTATTGTATGTGGATAAACAGGGGATTGTACAATTTAAACCATATAGGAAGGAGGTAGCCTCAAATAATTTCCTTCATGCATCAAGTGCACATCCTTTGCACTTGATAGAGGCGCTTCCTTATGGTGAATTTAAACAAATTTATGAACATACTTCAGAACATAGTCTCTTAAATTTGGAATTTGATATTGTTTGTAAGAGACTGTTGGATAGAGGTTATTCTGAAACTTCTATTAGGAAGAATCGTTCAAAATTTGATAGTGTTCAAAAGCATTATGCCACAAAAACATCTTATGCAAATATTAATTATAATAAAATGGATATGAATGATAGGATGTTTTTTGTCACGAAATTTTCCTTATTTTCGGATATTTTGTGTAACATTGTTAATTTTTTGTGGCCAATTATTTGTAATAATGAAGAGTTTGGGCACCTCTTTCCAAAGTTTGTTTCTTTTTCATATGGTAGATATCAAAATCTTAAAGAAATATTGAAACCTAGGCACTTATCTAGTGCGGTGTTTCAATGTGGGAAATGTAAGATATGTTTAAAAGTTAGAAATCTATCAGGTAGTAATATAAATGGGGTGAAATACTTTGCTAAAAACAAGTTTAACTGTAGCTCTTGTGGTGTTGTTTATATAATAGGTTGTGACTGTGTTTTGCCTAAATATTATATTGGCCAGACAAAACGCCAACTTAAAATTCGTATATTAGAACACATTGGTGATGTACGTAATGCTAGAATGGATAGCCCGATATTTGAACATTTTCATAATGTGCATAATGGGTCAGTTGATTCATTATATTTTTGTGCTTTGGCTAAACCAAGTGTATATTCTGGAGGCAATTTTTTACAAAGTTTATTAAACTTAGAGAGTAGATTTATCTTGAAATATAGTACTTTGAAACCTCGAGGTTTAAATTTAGAAGTGAATTTAAATATTTAGTAATTTTGATATACTATCTATTGTAAGTGTTTTCAAGAATTGTGTTTGTTTCTTTAATTCATGCTATGTGCTGAATCTCTTCTTAATCACTTAATTATCTAATTGTTTAATTAATATGCAGCACCAGTATATATATGGTTTCTGGTGAAGTGCTTTTTATTCCTTTGAAGGCCAGTGGGCCGAGGTACCGGAATAAAGCTCTGTTTCCTGCAATCCTGCTCTTGTGGTTTGTCTTCTGCATCCTTTCTTAAGGGATACTGTCTCTTTTGAGGTCTAAATGCTGATTTTGGCGTGATAATAACTGGTCCTGCTGTACGAATAAGTCCTACATCTGATTTCCCTGTTGACCAGAGAGTCTCTGGTATGTCTCGTAAGGCTTTTTCCTCTTCCTCTAGTAAGAGTGCTACTCAGCTATCCTCACTTGCCTGTGAGTGTACAGCTGGGTGTGTTTGCGTTATCCAATTTAACTTCTGCTTTTGTACTCCCTGTTCGGAAAGTTCTAACTCTGTCTGCTTTTCCCACCTTGTGACTTTTTCTCCTAGGTCTGCCCACTTCAAATTTCTATCTTTAGTTAAACTTACATGTGGTAATCAATTAGATTTGGAAAGTGCTAGGAATTCCTGGGGCAATGAACAGCTTACTACACTGTTTCCTTCCATGTCCCAGTACAAATTTCGTAATACTAATCTGTTAGCATGATTTCTAAACAGTTCTTGCTCATATTCTTTATCAAGTCCTGGTCTGTTACAGTAATATAGAGTGCAATGCAACAAGTGCTGTTTATCAGTGTCAAGGGAGGGGGATTTACTGATGGCTACATTCATCAGTTCCTCGGTTACTGCCCCGGACCAGTCGTAACTAAGTCCTGGCTGTGCCAATGAAATGTTTCACCCTCCGGTTGCACTACAAAAGTATCCATTTGTCACTGTGCTTCCATACCCTGCATAGTTGGAACTACGGCTATGCCAAATATCTGCATTAGGTCTCTGCCCAAGAGATTCACTGGGCATTTTGCAGAAACAACAATTTTGCTTTTCTGGGTCATCCCTGAAACAGGGTCAGTTATCACTATGTTGTGGGAGAGTGGCTCCCGATACAGCTGTCCATTAGCTGCTTTCACTAGTATGTAGTCAAGTGACTATGAATTTTCTGGTAGTTTGGAAGGATGTATCAGGGTCCGTGAAGCCCCTGAGTCACATAGGAATTTAACTTCCCTCCCCTCTACCAGAAGTGTAACTTCTGGTTTTGTGTCTGCTAAGTAGAGCTCTAAGCTCAATAATGCTAAGTCCAAAATTTCATTTTCCTCGTTATCTATGAATTCATGTATATCCTCTATTTCTTCTGTCACATCCTCTACCCCTTCTATCACATTTGCATTTGTCTTTTCTTGTTTATTCCTATCCGGTGATTCTTGACTATCATATAGTCATTCCTCACCCTCCTTATCTTCTGTAGTTACCTTCTTATTTTGCCTGCAATCCCTTGCTAAATGTCCCTTTTTCCCGCATTTGAAACATTCACCCCTTTTCTTTCGCTCCTCAAAGTCCTCTGATCATTTATCAGATTGTTTGTTTCCCTGGGTATTTTTCTTACCCTTCTTCCCAGTTTGTACTACAAAGACTTCTGATCCATCCTCTACTGCAAATACTTGAGTTTTCTTTTTCTTTTTGCTATTAAAATGCCTTTCGGCATGTCTTGCATATTCAAGTAATGACTGTAATCTACTTGTACGATGATCTACCATGTGCTTTGTAATAAAGCTGCTAATGGGTGCAATACTGCCTTTTAAAAATGCATTCTTTAACTGTTGCTCATATGGGGAATCATGTGTTTGGTCTTCAGGTACCTGCATTCCACAATGGTTATTAAAACATTCTAATAATCTGGCATAATATCTGTCAACAGTTTCACTTTCTTGTTGTATGCACTGATTAATGCAAGTCCAATCAGCCCTAGGCTTCCATTTCTCAGAGATTCGGTCTGTCAGACCTTTCACTCTGTTGTCCAGTTCTGCGTTACTATGTGGGAGTGGTCTAAGCTCTCATACACGGGATTCCAGTTGCCACTGATCATGTGCCAATCTGGACCTATGATTTGTCTAACTACTTTCTCTACTTCCTCTCCATTCAAATGGTAACTTAACCTCATGCCTTGTACCTGACTAACCATTTTCTCGTACTCTATTTCTCCTTCACTCTTCTCATCTCTACCTGTTTCATTTCTCCTCCTTTTACTGTTCAGATTTAAGTATGTACATTTTATGTACAATTGCTAACATGTAATGAACTGCATATTGTAAACTTGTTTCTCTTTGAAATTATCTTTCATTCTGTGTGTTGTTATGACTTCCAATTTTTGCTATTTCTTAGAGTAATGATTTTTTTATGTAATGTACTTAGTATTTAGTGGAGCTTTTCTCCTCGGGCCTCTGTTGAAAATGGACATGTATCCAGCCAGACTAGCCCGGTCAACAAATGTAAAATAAAATAAAATAAAATAAAATAAAATTTTCTAAAATTAACTTTTGGATGGGGAATTCCCTCTGTGGCTTTCCGGATGTCTTCCGGTGTCCATGGTCTATATACTAGAAGAGTTGGATCCTGTCCTGCCTGTCCTGCCTGCGGATTTGGTACTTCTATGAGTGGACATATCTCTTCTTCACTCATAGCTTGTGATTTTTTATTCATTTCATATAATTCAATATCCCCTCTTAAGTTGCGCGTTCGAGACTTGGTCTCGATAGGATCTCTGACAAACGGTTTTGGTTTTGCAGGAACAGCTGGGTATAGCGGAGGTGGATCAGCTTGTCCACTCGCTTCATATTCTGGTAAGGGAAGCGGAGGGGGCGGAGGAGGGGCTGTTGCTATTACCAAGTTATTGTCTTCTTTATCTAAGAACATTGCTTTTGAATTTTTAATCTTTTGTTCCCTGCGGTTTGCTTCCTCAAGCCACCTGTGTGCCTGAGGAACTCCTAATTATCGTTGCTTCTTTAGCTGACATTTCGCATCTGTTTTAAGTTGTTTAACAAGTTTAATAAGTGAAGGTTTATCCAAATTACCATCAAATTTGTATTTATCAACCCATTTTGTATAATACTTAACATTATCGGCACGCTGTAATTGCATATATTTCACGTCTTTGGTTAAGGGCGTGTCTCAGGAACTTTTCATGCACTGATTTCCCATGTTGCCTTTGCTAAGTTAGAAATTGTTACGTAACCCTTTTTATCATGTGGTACCACGATTTTACTCCTTTTCACAGTTTATCTAGAATGAATTTTGTAATTTAAACATGTACTTCCATTTTGTATTGGAGCTTTTCTCCTCGGGCCTCTACTGAAAACGGATATGTATCCAGCTAGACCAGCCCGGTTAACAAATGTAAAATAAAATAAATAAATAAATAATTGCCTACCTATTCTGTTTCCCTGAACTATGACAAGACAGCAATCTTTTTGTCCCTGATCTGCACATGGAAATTTCCCTGACAAAACAATACTGTAACAAGTCCCTGATCTAAAACAGAAAAAAGTTAAATTCCTCCTTACCTGACCCTCCCGTATGTTGATCCACCGGACGTCTTCCAATCCCAGATCAGAAACAGTGGCTGGCCTCTTTCGAACGACAATTCAGTCGGAGGTCTTTCAAAGCAGAAGAGCCGATGTGGCCACTTCTCTGTATGGGTACTTGCCACCGGGCCCAATTCTGACCTGAGCCTAGAGTGAGAGATATTTCCAGACCAAAGGACCAAACTGTCAAAGGAAAAATATACTTTAAAAATGATCAATACACGGTAGGTTCAGGTTAAGGCACTTTAATCTTGCAGCAAGGAGACAAAAATGTGCTAATGCAGAGTTTGTCTAACTAGAATCAGGAAATGCAGGTATTTTTATACATTTTCTAATAAGACATTGCCTACCAAGCTGACGCAGTGAATCACAAGTTTTGTCATCAACATTTTGTAGTGATTGTTTTTACAATATTCTGCTGGTTCTATCAATTTTTGTGAGAAACTTCCTAAGAAAAACAATGTGGCCTTGGCTACCACTGGTTAGATACATGCAATGTTACCATTCAATGTACTATGGCTAATTCGAGCACAAAGCAAGTCTATAGATTGCAGTTAATTTCTCTAACAGTCTTTTGTCTATGTTATCTCTAACTTCTGCAGCTGTGCATGTTCTCATACTTCGAACAGAGCTGATTGTTTAAAATCATTACATTACATTACAGAATATAGCATTGTTCATTCATTTCTTCCTGACCTAGCAGATAATCACCTGCTTCTCAAGCACATTTCCAAAAGGCATAAACATGAATATTGCTGTGCTAGCAATTTCTAGGTCAGAGGGCATCTTGCAAGATTCAGAAAGCACACTGCAGTTTCAAAAAGCATCTTTTAGTCTCATATGAAACTCAACTGTATATAAAATAGTGCATATAAAATAGAATGAAAAACGTGTTAACTTATTTAGTTTCTAATCAGCATTAAGCACACACATTAATACATATTTTTCTGACAGAACCAGTACCTGTTCTTGCCAAAATATGAACCATTACCTTTGCATACCTAGATATGAACCACTACATGTTCATGCCTAAATATGACCCAGTACATGTTCATGCTTAAATATGACGCAGTACCTGTTCATCCATAACTATTATCCAGTGCTTGTTTATGCCTAAATATGACCCAGTACCTGTTCATGCCTAATTATGACCCAGTACCTGTTCATGCCTAAATATGACCCAATACCTGTTCATGCCTAAATATGAACCGGTACCTGTTCCTGCCTAAATATGAACCAGTACCTTTGCATGCCTAGATATGAACCAGTACCTGTTCATGCCTAAATATGACCCAGTACATGTTCATGCAAAAATATGACCTAGTACCTGTTCATGCCTAACTATGACCCAATACCTGTTCATGCCTAAATATGACACAGTACCTGTTCATGCCTAAATATGACCCAGTACCTGTTTATGCCTAAATATGTCCCAGTACAGTTTCATGCCTAAATATGACCCAGTACCTGTTCATGCCTAAATATGAAAAAGTACCTGTTCATCCCGGTGACCCAGTCACTGTTCATGCCTAAATATGAACCAGTACCCGTTCATCCCTAACTATGACCAAAGACCTGCTCATGTCTAAATATGAACCAATACCTTTTTATGCCTAAATATGACCCAGTATCTGTTCCTGCCTAACTATGAACTAGTACATTTTCATGCGTAAATATGAACCGATGCCTGAATATGACCTAGTAACTGTTCATGCCTAAATTTGAACCAGTACCCATTCATGCTTAAATATGAACCAGTACCTGTTCGTGCCTAAATATGACCCAGTACCAGTTTCTGCCCAAATATGACCCAGTACCTGCTCATGCCTAATTATTACCCAGTACATGTTCATGCCTAAATATGACCCAGTACCTGTTCATGCCTAACTATGACCCAGTACCTGTTCATGCCTGAATATGACCTAGTACCTGTCCATGCCTAAATATGTACCAGTACATGTTCATGCCTAAATATGACCCAGTACCTGTTCATGCGTAACTATGACCCAGTACCTGTTCATGCCTAAATATGACCCAGTACCTGTTCATGCCTAAATATGACCCAGTACCTGTTTGTGCCTAAATATGACCCAGTACCTGTTCATGCCTTATACCCCCTTACTCTCCCTCTGTCACTCACCTCCTTACTTCACTCTATTTTTCTACGATTCTCTTTCTAAATATGCCATAATCCTGATTTTCCTCTGACTTCTTATTGCAGTTCCTCTTTGGTTTTACTAATTTACCTTTAATTTCTTTTTAAAGTGGCTGTAATTTCTTTGAGTATTTAATTATTCTCATATAAGTTGTATCTGCTCTTAACTAATCTTTGTATATCATGTCAAATGTAGCATAATTATTCAAACTGTAGATGTTTTTCTATTGTTTTTTTAGACTGTAAAATGATTGTTCTTAAAATTTTTTTTAATACATTGGAGCATTTTGTCCCAACACATCTGCTAAAAATGAGCATGTACCAAATAAGAATTTCCCAGTAATGAAATATCAGTAAATAAATAAATAAAATAGATACATAAATGAATAAAGATCCACCCATGATCATAGTGATAGGTAAATAAATAAATAACTAGCTAAATAAATAAAGATCCATCTATAAGCGTAGTGATGTTATCTTTCTTTAATGAATGCAAATGTGGCACCTATTAGGACCATTCCATGGAGTAATCTGCAAAAACTCCAGAAAAGGTAACCAAAATCAGTTTACCGTTATTTTTTTCTTTCCGAAGCAAATAGTTATCGCTCATCTAAATCTTTATGTACAGATTCAATACCCTAATTAAGGGATTTATACAATAAAATTGCTACCCCTTTTCTAGCTGTAAGGGATACACTGGGGCAAATATACCCCTTCTGCTGCAGTCTTATATATGGTAATGATGTCCTCTGAAACTTAGTATCTTGCAAAAGTACCAACGTAATCCCTTTAGTGTAAAGAAATAAGTTAATTGGTTTTGCTTTTATAGCAGCATGAACGACTTTTTTCTTACAAGATGTAAAAGTACTTGCACATTATTTAGTTTATTCAGCCATTTTTAATTATTGCAGCCACATTGCAACTTCTTTATGAAGAGAAATCAGAACTGCACTCATGACCCTTCACAAATTAATAATAAACATTTAGCACTAAACTACTCACAGCAAATAAAAATTCCTAATCATATATTTATGCACACACAGAAGCCAGAAAACTAAGAAAAAAATAATTGTAACACCTACATAATGGGGTAAAGCAGTGTTGGCAAGAAAAGGGAGGCAACAAAATTGTTGTATTTAAGGATATAGCTAATCATTCGGCACTCCCACACTCCCTCACCTAATGAACGAAAAGAGGTAGGTAACTTACCTGCTTTTCTATCCCTAAGAGATCAGCTAAGCAAACCTATCTTCAAACCTCAAGTTTGCCCAACATTATGTTGATTTTTATACATACAATCTGAATATCTTATCTCTGTCTCAGAAATGTTAGGATTGGAAATCTACAATAAATTGTCACTAATACAGCCAACACACTCTATGTTCAAGAGTGTATGAGGTGTGAAGTCACAACTTGATCTACAGCTCAGGATACAACATACACTGCTCATGCAATAACCAGTGCTTAGACTGGAATATTCTTACAGGGTCTGTAAAATGCAAGTCTAAGGAACAAAAGATTCTGAACACATTTACCATAATAAAAGCAGAAATAATTGTTTGATCACATTGTCTTCCTTATGAAACTATTATGGTCCAGCAATAATAGAGCTGAGAACATTAGTCCATGTGCAGAAAAAAAAAATCCTTACCTGTTTGAGTAGTCTTGATAGGTGACACCAAAAGTGAAAAAAGTTATATACTGAAAAGAACCATCTTTATATCATCAAACATGCCAACTTCCTATGAGTGAGACTCTTGTATTGTAATGATATGCCCAAGCAGAACAGAAAAAGAAAAAGTAGAAAATATCTGACCCACCATGCTGTAAAACACATTACATTGTGTTTTATTAAATTACATATTTCTACAGTGTGGTGGTTGATATATATTTGGCATTTGCTCTTTGGATTTCTCAACTTTTACTGTTAAGGCCCCATTTGTTGACTTTTGAGAACACAAAAAGAGAGAGAAATTCACAGAGAGAGGGGAAGATACAGAAATCCATGGCAAATAAAATATAAACATAAAACATACAAATGAGTTATTCTGCCATTTCAGTCTATAACAAATTTATGAATAGTGTTTGAACAATGTCTACCCTCAGGATTAGTACAAGAACAAAAAAAGTTTTTCTGTTATTAAAATTATTACAAGCCTTCAGATGCAGAATCATTCACATCTCCCTGAGTCAATTCATTAGCATGCAACTAGGACACTTCTATCATCCTGATGTTCTCCAGAATTAGCTTGGTTACTTGTGTTTCAAGGGGTTTCCATTTAATACCTGTGTGTACTGAGTCATTCGCTTGTTTGCTGAATCATTTGCATGTATGCTAACACTTTCACAGGATAAAATGCTGAAGCGTGCACAGAAGCTATCCTAGAAAAGTGTTTTTGTTTGGCATCCTCTTGTTCTACTGGACTTTTCATCTGGAAATATAGCATGCATGCTTTTATTACCAAATAATGATTTACAATGAGAAAATGAAATGGACCTGACTTTCTTCATGGACTTCCATTGTATAGGGCCTACAGTGTTAAGCACTTCTGCATACATGTTTCTTTGTACTGTTTCCCAGACTTTCAAAAAATAGGCAACATCACTTGGCAATTGAAAAGAAACATTTATAATAACAATAAAGAATAATAATACATAATAATAATAATAATAATAATAATAAAGAAACATGAAGAATGATTTTCTAAACCATCTAATTTAGTTTCCATTTGGTACACAGGAGTTTGCATGTCTAAAGTTTTTTTATAGGTTGCAGTATCAGCCTGCTACTCCTTCAAGTCAGTTTACATATTTAAAAGGTCATGATGATCAGGGTATTTATTATGCTTCAGTGCAACATTTTTAATTTGTAGGATGTCCTCACACTTGATTGCATAAGACTAGGAAAAGCTTCCCATGAGACTTTAATTACTTCTATCACCATGCTAACAAGATGAGCCAAACAACTACTCTTAGTGTAAAAATTGCCCCAAAATGCCAAAGTATAGAATTAACCAGTAAAGTGATATCCTTGCAAAGTCCAGAATATTAAGCCACATGCAAATAGAAACAGAGTTTAATCATGGACTAAGCTTACATAAAATCAGAAAACTAAGCTTACAGGGAAGAAGCGAGATTGCACAATGGAAGTATTGTCACATGTGAGCATCCAGGCTCCCAAAATATTCTTTTCTGATTTTCAGAGATAGACACTGATCAATATTTCATTTTTCATATTTTTTTGTTTCCAGAGCTTTAAACATTGTGTTAGTTTTTTATGTTTGACCAGTTCTATATATTTAATAATTATGTCTGTTTTTTAAGTTTGACCATTTATTTTGTAATCATAATTTGTGTTTTGTCCCTAGATCTTTAAGCATGTCATTTGTTCATGTTTAAGCATTTGTTTTGCAACCATCATTTTTGTTTTGTCCTTAGATCTTTAATCATTGTATCAGTTTTTTTATGTTTGACCATTTATTTTGTAATCCAAATTTGTATTTCCCCCCCTAGATCTTTAATGATTGTGTCAGTTTTTTTATTGTTTACCATTTGTTTTGTAATCTTAATTTGTTTTGTCCCTAGATTTTTAATCATTGTGACTTTTTTAAGTTTGACCATTTATTTTGTAATCATAATTTGTGTTTTGTCCCTAGATCTTTAAGCATGTCATTTGTTCATGTTTAAGCATTTGTTTTGCAACCATCATTTTTGTTTTGTCCTTAGATCTTTAATCATTGTATCAGTTTTTTTATGTTTGACCATTTATTTTGTAATCCAAATTTGTATTTTTCCCCCTAGATCTTTAATCATTGTGTCAGTTTTTTTATTGTTTACCATTTGTTTTGTAATCATAATTTGTTTTGTCCCTAGATCTTTAATCATTGTGACATTTTTAAGTTTGACCATTTATTTTGTAATCACTGTGAAGCCCGTGCACTGGCCCAGCAATTAAGGAGTCTCACTCCTCACCACTAACATTAGTGAGGGGCGTCCACATTGAGAAGGATAAATACATACACACACACACACACACACACACACACACACACACACACACACACACACACACACACACACACACTAAAGTACAATTTCCCTTAAGAACACACAGAGATCACAGTCAGTCTAGTTTCTCCCTTTCTCTCCAGATCCCCAATAAGACAACCCAGTGGCATAGCTATAGGGTCCAGATCTCAGCCTAGTGGGCAAACTAAAACCTCCAGCACCCTCTCTGTCCAACCAGTGGTTTGTGTCCCTGCCCAAGTGGCTGACACACACACACACACACTTTGAAATAAGAGTTATATACAACCACTCAGACACTCCTGGGGAAGGCTGGCACAGGTTCTCCATCTGTGCCCCTTTTACCCAGACTATAAGGTAGAAATCACCAACTAATATTTATCAGCTACTAAAAAGGCACTTATCAAAGGGTGCCCAATTCTACTGTGCAATATTATTATCCAAATGGTAAGTGCAACTGAACAGTCAGGGGTTATTTGGAGTGACATGGACAGTATCACTATATACATGCAATGTACTCTAAAGCTTAAATTATCTCTACACAAAATAGCCACAGTTGAAAGGTTTAAAACTATTTAATTATAATTAATAAAAACACAAGACAATACTTCTTACTACACAGTGCTAGTCAAGATTTCAGAGATCACAGGAAAATGCTTAAAATAATACAGTAGAATAGTTCTGACATCAACACAGAAAAACACTTAGTCTTATCTTCCTATTTCCTAGCTATTTCTAAGAGAAGCACTAAAGTCTAAGATCCTACTTACACACAGACACATGCAGAATGCTGGTGAGTTGGATGTTCTCAAGACAAATGCAACATGCTCTCTGATTCTCTCTCTTTAAATTGATAACACAATGCTGCTTCAGATTACATTATTCTTAACAATTTTCTGTTTTCCCAGGCTATCAGAAACTCAGAGGTTAATAGCCCTTTTGATCTTGCAGCTGGTCAGGAAGCCAAAGTAATAAAATAAATTATATGTGTACATTCTAGCCATTAACTCTGGCCTCAAAACAGTAGGAAGAATTCCTTCATTTAGACACTTCGGCTCTGAGTTTTGACATCAAACAATGACACAATGCTTGACTTATCAGTCTTCTACATCAGAGTGCACTGTTGTTACATTTTTGCAGTTCCACATTTAACAGCATTTTCTTCCATTTAAGAGAACAAGCCTGTGGATTATATAAATATTTACAAATGACAGCATTATCTACAAAATTATATCTAACTAGGCTGGCAGCCTTCACCTATCTTCACATATCTTCCCCCTGAAGAACTCAAGCTAGTTTTTCAAGTGAACTTTAAGAAACATTGTTTGAGAAGCTTAGGCCTATCTGAGTATACTTTACCCCATTCCCTGACTTGAGAGCCCATCTGTGTTGGGATTGCTAATACCACTGCGGTGCTGCACTGACATATCATATGCTTGCAACCCTAGGCTGCATCTTAGCAACTTGGCATTTTACTGGCTGGCTCTGTGTAATCATGTTAGGGGATTATGCTCTATCACTATAGTTAATTTTCTTTGCATTCAGATAAGGCTAAAGTTTCTGCAGTGCTCACACTATGGCTAGACATTATTTTTCCACAGCTGCATAGCATTCCTCCTTGGGTTGGAGCCTATGACTAAGATAAACTACTGGGTGCTCTTCTCCCTCCGAAGAAATTTGGCTAAGTACAGTCCCCACCCCATGGTTCAAAGCATCCACCTGCACAACAATGTCTTTGCTGTAATCTGGACTGGCTAACACAGCGGGTCCTCCCAAAGCTTCTTTAAGTTTCTGGAATCCCTGCTCACATGCTGGGGTCCACACTACCGAATCTGGCCTGTTTTTCCATGTCAGGTCTCTGAGGGGAGCAGCTATGGTACTATAACTGGGGATGAACTTTCTGTAATACCCTGCTGTCCATAAGAATGCCCTCATCTGCTTTTTGGTAACAAGTGCAAACCATGCCTGAATGGCTTCAACTTTGGCAGGTTCTGGCCTGATGTTACCACTCCCCACTCTATGTCCCAGGTAGGAGACCTCTGCCATACCCACCTGACATTTGCTGGGTGTAGTGGTCAACCCTGCCCTCTGTGGTCTGCCCAGCACCTCCTTCGCATGTTGAAGGTGCTCTTGTCAGGAATGGCTGTAGATGGCAATATCATCTAGGTAAGCAAGGGCAAACCCTCCTGCTCATGCCAGAATATGATCTACCAGCCTCTGAAAAGTCAGTTGGGCATTTTTGCATCCCAAAGGGCATCTTTGTGAACTCATACAAGCCAAAAGGAGTGACAAAGGCTGACCTCTCTCTAGCACTGGGAGTCAAGGGCACCTGCCAGTAACCATTGGTAAGATCGAGGGTTGTAAGATACGTAGCCCCACCAAGCTGCTCTAGGGCCTCATCTGTCCTAGGCATGGGGTAAGCATCTGACTCTGTGTGAATATTTATTTTCCTGCAGTCCACATAGAACCTGGTGTTGCCATCCTTCTGTGGTTCCAGAACTACTGGGAAGGCACAGGGACTGTTGGACTCTTGATTTACTCCTAGTTCCAACATCTCCTGTATCTCCTCCCTCAGTGTCTGTTTGACTCTCTCAGGCACCCTATAAGGGGTCTGCCTAATAGGCCTTTTTGGTCCTGTATCCACCTGGTCCCCAAACTCCTGCAACTGCTTGATTTCTCAAACCTGTGTAGGAGATAGCTGCTGGGACACCACTACCCCTTCCAGTGAGTAGTCAGTCTAAGCCTCACTGAGGAGATCAATCACCAGATTTCCCTCAGACTCCCCCTGCAACCCACTGCAAATACTTAGCATAAGGGCCTCCCTATCATGCTAAGGTTTCATCATGTTAACAAGGTATAATTTGTGCTCCTGCCTAGCAGTTCTACCATGTAGTTAACATCACTTACCTTCCTTACCACCTTGCAGGGTCCCACCCAAGCTGCTTGCAGCTTATTGTGTCTGACAGGAATGAGAACTGTTACCTGCTGCCCTACAGCATACTCTCTAGCTTAAGCATTCCTGTCATACCATACCTTACTCTATTGTTGGGCTTCTGCCAGATTCTCCTGTGCCAAGCCCATGAGTCCCCTGAGGCTTGTCCTGAGATTTTGGGCATATGCCACAACAGACTTCTTGTGAGATTCACACTCACCTTCCCACTCATCTCGAATTACATCCAGAGATCCCCTCACCCTATGCGCGTACAACTCAAAGGGTGAAAAACTTGTGGATTCCTTGTGAACCCCTCTGTAAGCAAGCAGCAAATGGGGCAAATATTTGTCCCACACACTCTTAAATTGGTGTGTAAATGCCTGTAGCATGGACTTGAGTGTAGAGTTTAACCTCTCAACAAGGCCATTAGTCTGGGGATGGTAGGAGATGGTCTTCATGTGCTTCACCCCACAGTACTTCCACGGACAAGCCAGCAGGTCTGACATGAAACTGGCATCTCTGTCACTCAGTATTTCGTTTGGGAAACCTACCCTGCTGGAAATCTATAACAAAGCATTTGCCACCTTTTCTGCCTCAATAGAGGACAAAGCCACTGCCATAGGGTATCTTGTAGCATAATCTACTACCACTAGGATATACTTTTTCCCTGTGAAACTTGGGATACTCAGAGGCCCCACAATATCCATAGCTACCCTGTGAAATGGCTCCTCAATCATAGACAAAGGCATTAAAGGAGCTCTCACCTTATCTCCTGCCTTGCCTACCTTTTGGCACTGCTCACAGGTCCTGCAGAACCCTGTTACATCTCTGGAAATTCCAGGCCAATAGAAGTTCTGCATAATACAGCTCTCTGTATGTTTTATGCCCATATGACCTGCAAAAATATTATCCTGGGTTATGGCTAGAAGTGCCAGATGGTAGGCTCTAGGCACTACCAACTGCTGTATTGTCTCACCTTCTAGCAATCCCTCAGGGGTCCACTCTCTATACAGTAACCCTTTGTCCCAGTATACAGGTTCCCCCTCCCCTTGAGAATCAGGTGCCTCACTAGCTATCTGACTCAGGCCTTGCAATGCAGGGTCTGAGAGCTGAACCTGTCTAAACTCTTTCTTTGTAACCCTTCCCAGCTCCCCTTCCACAGGAAGTCCGGCATCCTCTGACAGTGGTGCCTCACTGTCAGCCTGGGTACTACTACTCACTTCTACCTTTGCAGTCACTCTGTCCAAGGGAACATCAGTACCCATAAGCAGCTATGGCTCTCCCTCAGTCTCACTGCAACAGTGTAGCTTCCTCCCTGAAGTAACCACCTCAACAATCCTGACTGCAAGTATGTGGTCTGTCTGGGTCTCCCGCAGGCTACCAGACCCACATGCTTGTCTCAAAGTATAACTGCAGGTAACTGCATAAACACATGGTACTGCCTCATCAAAAGCCTTCCCTATCGGGACAACTGTAGGATGGTAGTTTGGTACCCCTGTTGTCTCAAGACAACCTACTATTGGCATTTTGTCTTTCCCACTTACTGGCTCTCTCATTTTTTGTTCCCCATCTTGCCTCCATGGACATCTGTATGCCACATGGCCCCACTGTTTGCTTTCAAAACATTTAACCCTAGGTCCTGGACGTGTACTGGGACTAGTGGCTTCCCCTTCTACTGGCAGATTCTGTTGGGGCAGTCTGAACTACCCACCATGAGTTCCTTTAGACCCATGAGCAGTACTGGGCATCCCTTTCCTGTGCAGCGATGCCTTGCTTGCTAGGTATAGGACTCCCTTCTTCCCCAACTCCTCTGAAGTAGCACATTGTCTATCAGCTAACCGGATACTCATGTTCTCAAGCAAAGTGCTAAGGGCTTGTTCCCTCACCAAAATGTCTGGCAGCCCTTCAAAAGTGGTGACCTGAAATCCACTCAACCACCTATGAAAATAAGTGCTCAGTTCAGCAACATATTCACACACACTTTCATCTGCCTAGCCTCTATGCTCACAAAACGTTTTCCTATACGTTTCAGGTGTTAGCTTAAAAAATTCTAACAAACAGTTCTTAACAGCAGTATAATCAAAACATTCATGATCAGAAATTTTAGACAACACAGTTACAGCTTTACCATGGAGTAAGGGGGTCAGGAACTGTACCCAGAGCCTTTGGTCAAAATCATACTGTTTACATACCCTCTCAAACATACCAACAAAACTATCAAAATTATCCCCTCTGCAAATTGCGGAAGAAATTTACTGACCTTTTGTGCTTCTGGGGTTCAGTTACTCCCTTCCCCATCACCTCCATGACTCTGGCAAAGAGTCAGCATCTCCTTTTCATGCTGTCTCTGCCTCTCCTTCTCCCCAGCTTCCATTTCCAAATGCCTGGACTCCAACTCAAGTCTCTTTAGCTCCAGATGGATTTTTAATCCTTTGCACAAAGGTTGAGCTGTCCATTCCCTGAGTGTTGTACATCTCCAGGGCCAGTATGATCATCCTCCTGATTGCTGTTTTCTGCTGCAGCTGTAACCAAAGCTGCAATCATGTCTACCTTAGTCAGGTTTCCCCTGCACCAGTCTTTTAGCCTGGCACATCTCAGCCAACTCAGTCCTTGTCAGCTTTCTATACTCCTCTGCTGACATGATTGCCTGCTCTCCCTGACTAACTAAGCTAAAAAAAGAAATAAAACAATTGTGATCTGAACTATGAGTATTCACTGCATGGCTGATTTAGAGTACAAAAACATCTTCAGTGATCACTGTACACAAGCTACAGGAATTCACACTAAACACACCACTACAAGCCAGTTAGTATTTGCCAACCAATTAATATCTGGTATGGATATCCCACCACTGCCAAACAATTAATATGTGACACCTGTTCACTGGCCCAGCAATCAAGGAGCCTCAGTCCTCACCACTAACACCAGTGAGGGGTGTCAGCATAGGGGATGATAACAAATACACACACAGTAAAGTACAATTTCTCTTAAGAGCACACAGAGATCACAGTCAGTCGGGGGCTGGTTTCTCCCTTTCTCTCCAGATCACCAATAAGACTCCTTACTGGCATAGCTATAGAGTCCAGGTCTCAGCCTAGTGGGCAAGTTAAAACCTCCAGCACCCTCTCTGTCTAACCAGTGCTTCGTGTCCCTGCCCAAGTGGCTGATACACACACTTTGAGATATGAGCTATATACAAATACACAGACACTCCTCGGGAAGGCTGGCACAGATTCTCCAGCTATGCCCTCTTTCTACCCCGTCTAAAAGGTAGTAACAGCTGCCACCACCCACTATCAGCTACTAAAAAGGCCCTTAACAAAGGGTGTCCAATTATTACTGTGCAATATTATTATCCAAATGGCAAGTGTGACTGAACAGCAAAGCTTATTTGGAGTAACTTGGACAGTATCACTATATACATGCATTGTACTCTAGAGCTTACATTATCTCTACACAAAACAGCCACAGTTGAAAGGTTTAAAAATATTTAATAATAAATAATAAAAAACATAAGACAATACTTCTTACTACACAGTGCTAGTCAAGCGTTCAGAGATCACAGGAAAATGCTTAAAATAATACAGTAGAATAGTTCTGACATCAGCACAGAAAAACACTTAGTCCAATCTTGCTATTTCCTAGCTATTTCTAAGAGAAACATCTAAGATCCTGCTTACATACAGACACAGGTGGAGTGCTGGTGAGTTGGATGTTCTCAATGCAAACAGAAACTCAGGGGTTAATAGCCCTTTTCATCTTGCAGGGCAATAAAATATATTATACATGTAAATTCTAACCATTAACTCTGGCCTCAAAACAATAGAAAGAATTCCTTCATTTAGACATCTCGGATCAGAGTTTTGACATCAAACAATTACACAATGCTTGATTTATCAGCCTTCCTACAGCAGAGTGCACTGTTGTTACATTTTTGTAGTTCCACATTTAACAGCATTTTCTTCCATTTAAGAGAACAAGCTTGTGGATTATATAAATATTTACAAATGACAGCATTAGCTACAAAATTCAATCTGGCTAGGCTGGCAGCCTTCACCTATCTTCACAATCATAATTTGTGTTCTGTTCCTAGATCTTGTGTCATTTTTTTATGTTTTTCAACAATCAACTGCTCGTAAATGTAGAAAAACCTAAACTTTCATCTGGCCAGATGCTTTACTCCTTTACCATCACAAAACTTTGGAACTCCCTTCCCCCCAACACTTAGATCCACCTGCTCAGTAATCCTCTTGAAGGCATCTCTGAAACACCACCTCTCCTCATCTTGGCTGTGCACATTTGCTAACACCACATCTCATATAACCTAACTTCAACCATCACAACTATTTTTCACCCCCACCCTACTATTCTGACATCCTCCTTTCACATTCAGCTGTCTTTATACTTACTCCGCTTCTCCACCCTGTCCACGTCCCTCTTCTACTGACCCTCATTGTCCTACCATTGATCCCTCCTGTCTACTTCCTTCTCTTCCTAACCCTTATAGAGCTACTCTTCAACCAGCTGAGACATTCAGGCACTCTCGCAGCCTACCTTAATATCCTAACACCACTTATATCTGCAACAATATCTACCGACTTTACCGATTCCTGCAACAGGACTCAAATAGCCTATCACTCAGCTATTACACCTCCTAAACATGTGAAAAGTTAAAGTACCTAGTCTCTAATTAATTCCTGTATCTGCTTTGCACCCACTGCATGAAGTGTCCTATATACACTTTGCTAGCTGAAAACTACTCATGTGGAATGTTCTCATGTATATAGTCTGTATTGCTTGTATAATACCTTTGATTTGAGAATGATTACTTATGTACTGTTTTTTTTCACCAATTGTTTAAGCTGCCAATAATATGTATTAAATGTCTTTATTAAAGTAAATTCTGAATTGTATGTGAAATGTCTTATATGTGGAGAATTTGTCCCCGAGGCTCCACTGCAAATGGGTACTTCTGGCCCAGCTGGACAATCTCGGTAAACAAATGCAAATAAATAAATAATGTTTGACCATTTATTTTATTACCATAAATTTGCATTTGTCTGTGTCTTTTTTATGTTGGACCATTCATTTTGTAATCATAATTTGCGTTTTATTCCTAGATATTTCATTATCATGTCAGTTGTTTATGTCTGACCATTAATTTTGAAATTATAATTTGTGTTCTTTTCCCTAAGTCTTATGGCACTGCATTTACTGTCATTAAAGTTGAAGTAACTGCAACTGCATTAGTTATGTATTTTAAGAATTTTAACATTTTTCTTGAAGTAATGAAGTTACCTAGATTGTAGTTATTAACATATATGGTTGTCCATAGTCCATTTCCTACTTCTGTGCGTGAAAATAAAATTTGTAAAAGACGTAGACACAATACAGGGCCTAAGGGATGCTACTGGAAATCTTAAGTGGCACAGATAGGTAATCTGCTACCCACACCTTGCTGTGTTGATTCAGTAAGCAGCATTTTACTCATTAATTACATATGGCTTGGCATTCAAAACACTGAACACAGATAGGTAATCTGCTACCCAAACCTTGCTGTGTTGATTCAGTAAGCAGCATTTTACTCATTAATTACATATGGCTTGGCATTCAAAACACTGAACACAGATAGGTAATCTGCTACCCACACCTTGCTGTGTTGATTCAGTAAGCAGCATTTTACTCATTAATTACATATGACTTGGCATTCAAAACACTGAACACAGATAGGTAATCTGCTACCCACACCTTGCTGTGTTGATTCAGTAAGCAGCATTTTACTCATTAATTACATATGGCTTGGCATTCAAAACACTGAACACAGATAGGTAATCTGCTACCCACACCTTGCTGTGTTGATTCAGTAAGCAGCATTTTACTCATTAATTACATATGACTTGGCATTCAAAACACTGAACACAGATAGGTAATCTGCTACCCACACCTTGCTGTGTTGATTCAGTAAGCAGCATTTTACTCATTAATTACATATGGCTTGGCATTCAAAACACTGAACACAGATAGGTAATCTGCTACCCACACCTTGCTGTGTTGATTCAGTAAGCAGCATTTTTCTCATTAATTACATATGGCTTGGCATTCAAAACACTGAATTTGTCAATTACTTTAATATGTGAAATTGTGTCCTCAACCTTTACAAGGTCAAGACAAGCAGTATGGTCTGTTAGCCTTTTATCACAGGATCATAGGAGATTACTAGGCTATCGACCCAGAGGTCATTTTAAGCCTAGACATTTCACCTCAATGTAATACCGTAGATGTACTAGTCGATATAAACAAATTGCATTTAGTGATGATTGCCCATGTCCGGGAGGGTTGAGGGCACTATCCCCAGTAAGAATTTATGGTGCCCCATCCACTTGGCCAGGTTCCTCTTGAACAGTGTCAGAGAGGTGCTCTGTTTCACATTAATTGTTAGCTGGTTCCAAAGATGTGGTAGTCTTTGGGAGATAAATCTGTTCCTCCAGCATGTCCTATTTAAGTCACAGGCCATATTTAAGTCCCTGGAATGGGAAGACCTAGACACATTTGATTTATGGATATGTTGCAGTTACTTGTTCAAATAATGCACAATATTAAAAAAATGATTTCTCTTTAACAACAAAAAAAATGCTTCATATTTAACAGAAGTAGAAACCCTGTGTCATTTTGGAAAAAAAATCCACTCTGTCTTCATGATTTCACATAGAATACCGTCAATCTGTTTGGTCTAAAATTGTTTGGGTCTCAGTCAAGTCCTCTTTGAATACTGGTACCAGTACAGCCTCATGCCCTATATCAAGTATCTGTTCATATACTGACGTCTAGTTTAGCATGACAGATAGGGGTTTACTGAATAATTTTCTTGATTCTCTGTAAGAAACAGATTGGTATGTTGTCAATCCCATGGAACCTTGTTTTTTTTTTTTAATTTTACTGTGGCTGCACTTGTTGACTCACTGGTTAAAAAAGGGATGCTTTGCCTTGTCTCTGTGGCACTGACATTTATATTTGCCAGTTGTGAAATTTACACAATTTTGTCTGTAGTTCTGTAACAAATATCTTCATGTGTCTCAATGGCACTATGGCATAGTTCTTTCCTAACTGTGAATTTTATTGAACATTTTTCTGCCAGTATGTTTACTATATTTTGTGGCTGGGTAGCCATTGTTTATTGATATATTATATTCACAAGTGTTTTCTACTGCAGTTAAAACAATAGTCTATTACTGCTTTCAGTCATTGGCATCAGTTTGTTTATAGTTGAATATAAAAGACATTGTGAGGAATATCTTCAGTTTCTGTGCTTCACTGAATCTAGACATATTTCTAGGACTAGGTTCATTTTTGAAAGCTAAATATCTCTTTTAATGATGTATATTTTGCAAATGTTGTGATTCTACTAGCATGTTTTTGCTTGTGTTATCTGTGTATTTGTGTTTTATTGAATGTGGTTATGGATAAGGCTTACCGGGTGACTTGAGGTTGACATTTATGAATGGGATTTTCTCTTAGGTTAAAGATGGCAGTATCATGATCTGTGTTAATTTCATAGGAATTTGGCTTGGAAAAACAAGATTAAGTTTGCCAGTACAATATCTAAGCTATTCCCATCCTTATCTGGAATTTGCACTATCTGTTTCAAATAGTTTCAATTCACATAGTTATTTAATGTTTGTATGTATTTATTTGATGTTGAGCATGAAGCAGGACAGTTTGACCTCAGACAGTTTGACCCCAATGCAGCTGTATACACTTTCACATTAAAATTCACATTTATTGTCTATAAGAATATTTATTGGACGGTTTGACTCCAGATATTTTGTCCCCACCCCATATGACCCCAATTAAATTTAATAAAAGCATTTTAATAATCAATATTTTAATTAGAAATTTTAGATAAAAATTTAATATATTGTTTTATATTTTAATATGTAAATGTTAACTTATTTAACATATTTAATATCTAAAGATAATTAAGTTAATTAACAATAACTTTTTAACATGTTAACAATGAAATAAATCATGAATTTTACATAGGAAGTCAATATATTTACCTAGTGCATTTGAAGATTTACTCAGCGTATCTGAAGTTTTATTTCGTTTTATGCATTTAATTGTTATTAATGCTGGTTTTATTCTCCAGATGGTCTCCTGTTGGTTTTTTTTTTTTTACTTTGCTAATATGAGTTCTCTGTGATTGTACCAGGTTGCAGACCAGTAATGCAAATAGTATTTTGTTCTGTTTAATGATGGGTTATTTTCTCTTCATTTGTCTATGATTGTTATATGTTTTTGCTATTGCTGATGAGTGTTGTGAACTATTATAAAGCCTTTAACTAGGTCATAACAGTAGTATCAAAACGTATTCAAAGTGTTACAGATCTAGATACGGAATGTGTTAATGCAGGGGTCAAAACATCAGGGGTGAAAACAACTGACGTCATAATATCTAGGGTCAAAATGCCCCACAACCATTGAGTAGTTTCCTTAATCAATTGGTAGTTATAACCCCCTTAAAGAATGCATTTTAGCTGAGATTTACAATTTAGAATTTAATTAGAAAATGCTTATGATGTACAGGTTAGTTGTATGTAGTTGTTTATAAAATAGTATTCAGTCCCCTGATATTCATTCTTGAATGAATAATTTCTAATCCTGTTCTGTTTTCTTCCAACCTTTGTGTGTTCTTTTCCAAATAATGAAACAATGCCACCTATCCCATCAGATCTGGAAAAAGGAAAGTAGAGATGCAGTGGGCTTTGTGTACACCTTTTGGATCCATAAACCATGTTTTAGAAATGGCACAGACAGCAGTGTCCCTTTAGCTTAAGAATGCTTCCAAGTTGCTCATTTTATTACTGAAGCTTTTGATATTAGTGAAATCACCTTCACTTTGTTTTTCCGTTGTCTTGTCTATTTTTACATTTTTGTGTATCATAATTGGAAAATGTCTAAAAAAACAAAGCTGATAAATTTATCGGTCAACATTATACCCCTCAAGGAGCGAGATGAACCCCATTAGTTGCAAAGCACTCTGAATGGCCGCACATCTCAGGTTGTGACTCTTCTATTTATCACACCTAAAAGAATGTCAATATTTTATCGAGCTGGTGGAATGATTCAGAATAGATTCTGTCCAGTCACAAAAAAACATTTAAATTCTAAGGATTGTTATGTTATTTGGTTATGCAAACTAAAAATATTTTATTTGCAGTTAATGAAAGCGATTGGTAAAAATATTATATTTGCAGTTAATGAAAGCGATTGGTAAAAATATTATATTTGCAGTTAATAGGTTCATAGGTTGGTACTGGGCTATCTTCCCAAAGGCATATATTAGCCCAGCCACATTGTGCGGTATTCACTGCCCCTTTAGTAGTTCCCTAGACCCTTGTACTAGCAGCTAGTACCCTTGGCCCCTATCTAGTAGTGCTGTTGGTGTGATCCCCGGTGTGAATTTTCTGTTACCCATCCACTCATCAAGGTTCCTCTTGAAGAATGATAGTGAGGGGCACTGTCTTATGTAGATCGGGACCCTGTTCCATAATAAGGGAAGACTCTGTGAAGGGAATCTATCCCTCCAGCATGTTCTATTCATTGTTGTGTTGAGGTTTATATCCCTAGAGCGTGTAGCTCGAGTAGATTTGGTTTTGCTAAGATGGAGCATGTTCAACAATTCTGGGTTGGACATGGCTCTGTACGTTAGACAGAGATCGCCTCTGAGAAAGTGGTATGCAACAGAGAACAGTCTTAGCTTTTTCAATCGTGCTGCATAGGGCAACTGTTTGAGGCCAGTAATCCTCTTGGTTAGGTACCTTTGTGGTCTCTTCAGCTGCTGGAGATGTCTAGCCAGGTACATTCCAATTGGTGCATTGTACTCAATAATGGGTCTGATGAGGGAAGAGTAGAGGGGCACCATTACATCCTTAGATCTTGATACAAACCCTTTTGTGATCAGATGGGTCACATAGAAGGATTTTCTAACCACTTTGGCACCATGGTTATCAAAGGAAAGCTGACTATCTACTTGGGTCTCTAGATCCCTTATTTCTTCTTCAGATTTCAGGGGATTACTTCCTATGTTGTAGTTTGCGGGTACTCTGTTTTTTCCAAAGGGGATTACTACACATTTTTTTGCATTTAGCTTGAGACCATGGCTTTGACACCATGCATCAGTCTCATTTAGGCCCTTCTGGAGGACCTCCATGTCGGCCGGAGACTCTATTATAGCACCCAGTTTGCAGTCGTCAGCAAGCTTAGTCAACCACAGCCCTTCCGTGCTTGCCTGTACTTCTGAGAAGTATATGAAAGCGATTGGTTATTTTTTCCTGACTTTTTTTGAATTATGAAAATTAGAACTTACTTGAAAGTCTGTAAATATTCATTAGTCCAGTATTGGGTATTACAAAAATGATTTATTTACTTCATGTAACATTCTTTAAAATGCAAAATATTTGGCAAGCAGTTTTGCTCCAAGGTTTAAGACAAAGAACTGCAAATACATTCATTTTTAACCCTGTTTTTGATTGCCATCATTTTCTAGTTCAAAATGATGGCTCAGAACAAGTCATTTAATGAGGCTTTTGATGGGATTTAGAAACAGTTCTTATTTAACCAAGTAAGAGTAAAACAGTGCAGCTGAAGACGTGCAATGTGGCCTAGAGCTGAATAATAACATACTGGGAAAGAGCAATGCTACATTATGCAGTTATACATGAGCAGATGAAATATTAGAGGTTATATAGGTTCATAGGTTGGTACTAGGCTATCAGCCCTAGGGCCTATACAAACCCTAGCCTAACACAATAACCTGGCTATTTCTTTAACACATATTTACTTTCCTGACCCCCCTGTCTAGCAGGACTAATGACGATCCCTGGGAATTTCTTCTCCCCAACCATCGCAATAATTTCCTCTTGAAGAGAAGAGAGAGTCAGAGGCACTCTGCTTGACAGCAATGGGGCAATCTGTCTGGGAGTCTCTGGGTCAAGAACCTATCACTCCCAGCATGTTTTTGTTTTTTTTAGATACAAGGTTTAGATCCCTGGGCATGGAGTTTCTATAGATTGGGATTTCTTTAAGGGTATGTGTATGTATGATTGTAATGGCTGACACTGTGCAATATAGGTCATGTGATGCAATGTTCAATAGCAAGCATATTGCATGCACACAACCATGAACCTACACACATGTATCAATGTGCAGCTACAATTACAGACACAGCTGCAAGCACTGATAAGAGCTGTACAGTAAAGTCCTTAGTAATCAATTGTTATAAAAGGGAAGGGAATGAGTGTATAGCTTAGTCAGCAAGGGAGAAGATCACACACTGAGAAAAACAAAGAAGGGTAACAGGAAGGGAACACTGGGATGGGATGAGGAAGAAAGAGTAATATTTTTGTGAGACAGTTTTCCATAAAAAAAGGAAGAAGGGTAGTGGGGAGACTAGTAAGGGGGAAGGAAGGGTTAAGCAGGAAAGAGACTACAGGGATGGCAGCAAGGTCAGAAAATAAACACAAAAGACAAAGAAGGACCATGGGAAAGGTACTGACACAAGACAGAGAAAGAGAGGGCAATAGGTGTTGGGGAGAAATAGACAATAAAGAGGGTGCAAACGTGAAACACAGTGAGAGCGCTATGATGGGGATAAGCATGAGCTGATAACTGACTACTGCATTATCCAGTACTATACTTAGCCAAAGGTCAGTCACTTCTATAACTGCCTTCATGGCTATGTCCAGCCACAGGTAGCCCAGTGGTCAATGCCAGCACATAGTGTGACTCTGGCTGCCACATGAGGATATGTTCTAGATGATCAATGAGCGTATCCAGCTGCTGGCCTATCACCAGGCCTTTCAACTCCTGTTCGGTGATGGAGCATGACCCACTGTCTGTGGGTAGCCTCTAAATGCCACTGGATACAGATTAGCAGAGGCCACAAAGAAAGCCTTCAGGTCACCTCCCTCTGAGCGACCTCTGGCATGCAAAAGAGGTGCACGCCTGCAGGCAGTTGGAGACCTGGTAGGTGATGACAGGGCAGATGGCTGGTGAGATGCCCACTGCTGCCACACATCAACAACAGTGATGGACAATCAACAAAACAGGAATATAAATAAAGAGAAGCAAAACAACAAACAACAAATAGTAGGGAAAAAGTTCAGTGGTAAAGAATGAGGCCGAAAATAGAAAACAAACAGTTATCACTAATGTTTTCAACACTATGTGGGATAACATTTCTTAGAGGGCTAAAGATACTGTTACATGTATGGTGAAAAATAATACAATACATTAAACAGATCCAAAGGTACCACAGCACACAGTGTGCCACATGGACAACGTTTACATGCAGTCAGACCTGAGGCAGATGCTGACTGTGCCATGCTTTGGCTGTCATCCGTGTCAAGCTCAAATGATTTACTGGAGGAGGGGATACGAGGAAAAAGAAATGAATGAGGTAGTACAGCTGGCTGTCTCCCTCAGACATACAAGAGCCAAGCCGTGTGCTTCATCACTATATAAGGGTAAACAGCCCTAAAAATGTCAGAGGGACACTTTAGGGATGTCCGTCTCATACAGTAGTGACTTCCAAGCCATTAGGAATATTATTAAGAACTCATCAGTCTTACATACAGATGAACAGCTAGGGTGATTAATTGGAGCCCACCCCCATTTCTGCTATAGGAATAGAAAGTCAGTTAAAAGAATGTTGTGTTATCCAACCAAGTCTGCAGTGAATTCCAGAGAAGATGAGGGGTATGGAACTTTAAAATGTAGGAGCTGCAAAGTTTGCTCATTTTTAGATTAATTTCATGTGTTTATACATCCACACACTCACAAGCAGTTTTGGTTTCACACTCAAGGTGACTGCAATATTAAAGACTTGATATACCTTGAACATTGTATGCATTGCAAAGTTTTTTTTTTATGTTGGAAAGACAAACTATAGGCTACATGAACATATTAGATATCATTTGTATTGTGTACGAAAGAATAATCCCTCAAGTGCAGTGGCAAAACACATGTTGCAGTTTGAGGGACATACCTTTAAGTTTTTGATTATAGGGAATATGAAAGTAAGTGAGCACTTAGGGGACATAGTTAATGACACTGAGAGAGCTAAGTCTGATGGACTTTTAAACTGTGAGCCAATAGAGGCTCTGGTTTAAATGACCACATTCCCCCTTAAGCCAGTCTTGAAAGCTAAGACTGAAGTGTTGATATCTGTGTGTATACTTTTAAGAAATGTTTTAACCAATGGTTGCTATGTTACAATGTATGCATAGAATGTAATTGGAGAATTTGAATTTTTAGAGTGATGTCATTGCTATATTAATCTGTTTCAAATTTGATTTTACTGTCATCTGATGAAGCTAGTATAATGAGTGAAACTGCTTACCTATTTGCTATTTACACCTATAGGATTATTTATTCGTGAATGAACACTTGGATTTTATTTCTGTTTTTGTTCCTGCTGTGTCAGTCTCAAGTCCAACAATGTGCCCTGTTTCGGTGCAGGTACCTACACATTTTCTACTAGATTTTTTGCTGTTCTGCACCGTTAATTCTTTGGGGGTCTGTTTTCCTCACTAAAACTGCAGGAATGCTAATTGGCTTCCTGCAGACAGTACTCAATCCAGCTACCCCCCTAACTCTTCAAATAAAGAGCAAAATAATAATAATAATAATAAGTCAACAATCAGATAACTGGGGCATCTGAAATGCACCTTGTTCCCCAACCCTTCTGCTTCACATTTTTGTAGAAAAAAAATGCTCCTTTTTCTGCTGGCACACCAAATAGGTGGCCAGATACATGGCCCCTCCCTCCTTCTCCAACTCTTCAATAGAAGAGCAAAAAAAAAAAAAGCAAAAGAAAAGTCTGCTTCTTGCACTGGGTCACCAAGCAGGTGAGCAGTTACATGCCCGCTCTCTCCTGCCCAGGTCTTTAATAGAATCTTTTAAAAAAATACACGATCCGTGATCATGATTGACTGCAAAGGGAGGTAGTGAGGCTGAGTGGTCTAAGGTGCTGGCTTCAGGTTCTAGTTTCTCTGGAGGCGTGGGTTTGAATCCCACTTTTGCCAATTTAAGGCTGTGAACTGATGGCAAGTATTTTTGGGGAGGACAATTGGCATAATGGTCAAAGTATTTACCTTACAGGTGCAAGGTTTGGTTCTCACATAGGGTAATAGGCTAGGCTTAAAATGGTCTATAAGGACAGATAGTCTAGTGCTAATCTATGAATGTACCTTGGGGTCCACTGCCCCAACCCAACTTCCTCACATTTTAGAGAGAAATAAATCTGTTTGCTACAGTTTATACCCTTCACTTTATTTTTTTTACTTTTAAACAGCAGCAAACACTTTCTACAGTGTTTAGACAATACATGGAGCACTACAGCTCTTTGATTTTTACTAGCAAAAAAAAGGAGAATTTTTGTTTTCACTTTTAACGTCCAACAAAGTAGTTACTGCAGTTTAGACCAAACACAGAGTGCTACAGCTCTCTGGTTTGACTGCAAAGGTAATAACAGCCTTTAAAGCTGCTATGTATTAAAGAGTGATTGAATGATCATGTTGTGTCTCCCAACACTTTACACAGGGAGTGTTACTCTTTTTACCGTACCCTGACTATGCTACTGATATCATTACAACTTCTCCTGACAGCTATGAAGAGAGGATTCTCATCCATTTATTGCTTTATACATCTTTTTTTTCACTGTATACAACAAACAGTGGTTAAATAGCACTCATAAAAACTAATAAACAAACATAAGTAAAACGTTTATGTATGAAATCTAATGGCTATGTAAAAAAAAAAAAACTAAGCTTGCAGAAATCCTTATATAGTTGCTAAAAATAATTTTTAGGAAATGTAGCATACATATTATATTCCATTCTAACAGAAGAGGAAATAATTATGATCAGATTGTCATTTTATGTTCCAGTTCATCTTTATAGCATAGCATGCAGAAGTATTGCAGTGTGACTCTCTGCCATCTTCCTTGGACAGCTTTTATAATGGTGCATTAGTTTTGGTGCTCACAATGCACTAGTACTAAGTTTGGCTTGCTTCTGTAAGCTCACTAAATAGTGGTCTGTAACTTACAATACCACTGCTCCTCTCCTTACCCATGCACAAAAAAAAAAAAAAATAAAAAAAAAACTTTTCCTAGCACTAAGACTATTCAGAGCAAAAACACAGGTCTGGATCTTGCAACTAAGTGTACCACAACTCCTATCCTTAATCATGCACCTTAAAAAAAAAAACTAGAAATGAATACAAAGCTTGCTTCAGTATTACTGAAGTACATTCACTACTATGGAATGCAACACCATTGCACTGCCTTCATTTCTCAAAAAAGGGAAAAAAGCACTAGGGAATTTCAAATCTCTTTTAAAACGTTTCCACTTTAGTTATACTGCAGTAAAAACAGACCTTTTTAAATACAGTGGAAAACAAGCTTTTCCTTTTCTTTGTTCTACACGTTTTTCACACTGTCTTGTATTGTACGATTAGCAAAACTAGTAGAATGATTCTCTTGCAGTGTGAATTGGTTATACAGCTAACTTTCACTTAATACTTCTAGTTCTGTGTAATGCTGATATCAGATAGCTCTCTTTCGGCTTTTCCCAGTTAAGGGTCACCACAGCAGAACTCCAGTCCACTAATGATTGGCAGTAGATTTGACAGTGCCAAGTTGCCAGCCCAACGCCCAACCTTCAAAGAAGGCACACCCATTCACGCACACACCTACCTGCATGTCTTTAAATGTCATACAACTATGGAGACAACATGCAGACTCCACACAGAAGGCTCTCCAGCTGAGAATCGAACTGAAGAATCTCTTACTGTGAGGTGACAGTACTAACCGTTGCACAACCGCGACTACATCAGATAGCTAACTTTCACTTGATACTTCTAGTTCTGTACAATGCTGATATCAGATATGGTATTTTGAAGAAAATGGGTACTGAAGTAACATAAAATACAGCTCTTATTTGCCTCATCAGGTGCTCTAGTCCCAAATACAAAACAGAAATTGAAAAGAAAAAATAGTCTCAACAAGAAAAAATATCTGCATACAAATTTCTCCACTATTAAGGTAAAAAGTCATAATATAAAACTGACATATGGCCCAGCTAAGACTACTTTTTAGCAGAATGAAAAATTAGCCTGAAGCTGAAGCTTTGCACAGTTTCTTTTTCCATGAGAGACTTCATGGAGATGAGACAAAATGAAATAGAAGAAAACCTGCTTGAGCTGGAATATATTTATGTGTTGCTCTTTTTCTCAGTACTGTAAGTAGATGGGTCATCCCCAACTGGACTATTCCAGGACAAGAAAATAAATAAATTAAAAAATAATTATGTTCTATGTGTCAGTACTGTTGTACTACAATACAAAATGCACTGAGTAGCCGAGACAGCACATCCCATAATATTCTGGCAAGGTATGGATGAAATGGCAGTACAGGAGGACAGTGGCACAGGATGGTGGCAGTAACCACGAGTGGTATTTCACACACCTTGGGATGGATTGTGACATTATGTAGTTGAAGACATAGTACAACATGCACATTATACCCCACAGTTGAGCACGTCTGATAAAACCACACAAGTCTGACTTTGATATATTCATACCAGGAGATTATTCCCAGTACTCCAGGGGTATTAACCATCACTAGGTCAGCATATGCTAAACAGTATGTAGAACAGCCTTATGAACTGTAATTACTTCATGAAAATATCATAGCAGAAAAGAGGAGGAGGAGTGACTGAGCTATGTAGTGAGAGCCATGCATTTGGCATTGTGATATCAGGTAAGATTCTGTGAATTGTTTCAACGTGTGTCAACATTACGACTTTATCAGTGGCATCAGATAGCGATATAAAGAAAAACTGTATTAAGGGTGGGGTTAAATGAAGCAGTTGTCCTGGATGTAAGCAGCGCAGAGTCATGACTGATGGGTTTGCAGAGGTGCTGAGATGCAAACAATATCACAATCCATTTAAGAAGATTGCATAAAGTCTTAAATGACAGTAATATGTGAAAACATTAAAGCACCATTGTGTATGTTCTTATTAGCTTTTTGCTATGTTGACAATCTGGCATCTGCTTAAAGGAAGGGATGCATATTTGTTATGTATTATAACCAAAAGTGCCATGACCGTTTACAAGTAACTAGTCATTTCTGTGTATGTGAATTCTTACCAAATCTATTTGAAAATCTCAAGATTTTTTTCATAGGACCATAGGATCATAAGAAGTTATGAGGCTATTGGCCCTGAGGCCCTTGCAAGCCTAGCCAAGAATTTAGCCCATGTTCCAACAAGTCAGCACCCTATGCCACTGTTCAGCAGGGACACAGGTGGAATCCCAGGAGTGTATTTTCTGTTCCTCATTCAGTTAACTAGGTTCTACTTAAAAAGGTTTAATGAGGTGCTCTGCTTTACATGGAGAGGGAGTGTATTCCCCAAAATGGGGAGTCTTTAGGACACAAATCTGTCCCGCCAACAAGTACTAATGATGTCATAGAGCAGGTTGAGGTCTCGCATGCAGGTTACTTGAGTGGTGCTTGAATTGTGGCTATGCAGCAGTCCCATCAGGGCAGGGTCTGAGATTGCTTTGCATGCCAGACAAAGGTCACCTGAGAGTCTGTAGGAGACTGAATAGAGGGACAGGGCTTTTAGCCTATCTGTTTAGGGTATTTGAGGCCCTGGATTCTCTGGGTGAGGAATCTCTGTGGTCTCTACAGCTGCTGCATGTGCTTTGTAAGGTATATGCCAAAAGAGGCATTGTATTCAATAATCGGTCTTATATGGGAAGAATACAGGGATGTTATGACCATCTTGCCCCTGGATGAGATACCCTTACTAATGAGGCAGGCCATGTAGAAAACTTTCCATACAACGGAGGCAATATGGTGGTCAAAATTCAGTTTGCTATCAACCTGGGTTCTCAAGTCCCTCACGACTGATTGTGTGCTTAGTGCCTTATTATCAATGTGATATTTTGTGGGGACGTCATTCTTCCCAAAAGGGATGAAGATGTATTTTTTTGGCATTTAATGTGAGGCCATGTTTCTGGCACCAGTCAGTTGTTTGGGTGAGATCCTCTTGAAGGATGTCCACATCACTAGGGGAATTGATGACAACACCCAGCTTGCAGTCATGGGCTGCACCTCTGAGAAGTATATCCCAAACAGCAGAGGCCCCAAGACTGATCCCTGGGGAACACCATTTGTATGGGTCTACTACTTGAGGTGGCTTCCCCTATTTTGACTAGATGGGTTCTGTCAGTGAGCCACTTTACTACCGATCTGGTAACATATGGATTGATGCCTAGTTGAGAGAGTTTATCTATTATACCTAGGTGGGGAATAGTAAGCATGACCTCCCCTTGACAAAACCAAACTGTGTGGGATCAACTGTCTGGAGGTTGCCAATGTCCTTTTTAATGAGGCCCATGATAATCCACTCCATGGCCTTGCAGATAAGGCTAGTTAGGCTGATGGGTCTATAATTTCCTAGATCGGTGGATGCTTCACCTTTGTGCAAAAGGATGACAGTAGCTGTCCTCCACTCAGCTAGGATGAAGGAGGTACTCAGCCTTTGGTTGAAAAGGGTGCCTAATGGTGTTGCAACTTCCTGCCTGAGTTCATGTAGGATGCAGCCTGGTATGTTATCGGGTCTCATGGAGGCTGTATTTTTTGCCTTTGAGAGGGCAGTGATGACTTGCTCCCTAGAGATAACATGAGAGGTCAGGTACTGCAGATGTCCTGTATTACTGATGGGGGGGGGGGGGGCAGAGGAGTGATGTTTTCATTGAACCTGTCTGCCTACAGGTTGGCTATATCTACAGCATTTGTGTATGTGGTGTCCTTGACCACCAGTTCTGAGCAGATCTGGGTGCTTCCCTTGGGATTGTGAACATATGTGAAGAAAACCTCATGATTGTCTTTAGTAGATGCGGCCAGTTTGGATTCAAAAGTTCGCTTTGGAGGATTTCCCTAGTGCTCTTATTTGCTTGTTCAGGCTAAGGAGAGATTGCTTCCAAGAAGACACCTGCTCCTAATTGGTGCTGGACAGTAATTTTTTCCTTTTATTATAGAGTTTATTTATTGTAGATGTCCACCAGACAGGTTTACTCTTCCTTGAGGAGGAGGATTTTGTCCTGTCAGGTATTCCTGATTCCATGCAGCTATATAAATGCTCATATAGTACTTTGGTGTAAGTTTGGACACATGTGCCAGTTTCTGTGGAGGGGGAGGAGGCTGTAAAGCTGTTTATACCTTCCCTCAGGAGACTGTAATCAGCTTTAGAGAAGTTTTTTTGTTTGACTCTAGTTGGGGGGGGGGTAGTGACTTTGAAAGTGACTGTTTTGTGGTCAGATCTTACCAGGGAATATGACACTGTAGGGATGCTGCAGTGGTTACTCATGTTGGTTAATACCAAGTTCAAGATATTTTCACATCTTGTGGGGTGTCAGCCAACTGGTCCAAGACATTTGCATTGAGAAAATCAAGGAATCTCTGGCATTTGTGTTTTGGCATAAGTATTTCTTCCAGTCTACGGCTGGATAGTTAAAGTCGCCCAGGATCAGGGTAAAGGGTTGAATCTTGATAGAGTCAAAGAAGTCCAGTCCTCAGATAAAACTATTGCTATTACTGGAATTTTCTTTTACTGTAAGCTTTTTTCTTTGCCTCTCAACTTTGGTTGAACCCCCCCCCCTTTTTTCATATTGGGGGAGCATCAACTGGGGACAGTGTCTAGCTGCATTTCTGAAATAAAGGCAACATAACTGAGTGCATCATCTGGAACAGAGGACATAAATGTATCACTGTACTCTTCACTTATCAAACCCATCATCGCATACAGTTCCACCCCCCCTTTTGTAATTAATGTCCCCATTCGATTAGCATGGCTCTTCTTATACTTAAATGCTTTAATGGCCCCAGTCAATTAGCATGACTCTCCTTATATTTAAGTGCTTTAACAACCCCAGTCGATTATCACGGCTCTCCTTATACTTAAGTGCTTTAACAACCCCAGTCAATTATCACGGCTCTCCTTATACTTAAGTGCTTTAACAACCCCAGTCGATTATCACGGCTCTCCTTATACTTAAGTGCTTTAACAACCCCAGTCGATTATCACGGCTTTCCTTAAACTTAAGTGCTTTAACAACCCCAGTAGATTATCACGGCTCTCCTTATACTTAAGTGCTTTAACAACTCCAGTCGATTATCACGGCTCTCCTTATACTCAGTGACCTACAGCTTGCTGCAAGGAGACTTGTGTCTTGTGTTTTAAATCACGAAAGATGAAGTCCAACTTGCCATCCTATTGCTTCACAAAACAATATCACTAAAACACCCACACTAAGGACTTAAATCTTTACCAACAAATGAACAACATACCCTGCAGGCATAAGTTCGTAACTCAATATATTCCTGACCTGTGGAATAAAAACAAAGTTATCATGTGCTGCCCTGCTCAGTTTGTGAGCTGAGAAGTAATAAAAGCTTGAAAAGAGGGGCAAGACCTTTTAAGTTTGTCTGCTTAAAGGTGCATCTTATGGTCCTCATCATCACTTGCCTAGTATGTCCCTATGTCCTTTTAATGGTTACAAAACTGAAAGCCATGAACCAGTCAAAGAATCTGAATGTGGCAGTTCTTACTCCTACATTTCTGAATAACACATACATTAAAGACATGAGAACACAGCGGGCTCAAGAGGGCTTAAGTGCATTCAGTACCTGGTGAAGTGCAGTACAGCAGTAAGAGAGAGAAGGTTCATAGGTTCATAGGTTCATAGGTTCATAGGTTGGTACTAGACTATCGGCCCTAGGGCCTATACAAGCCTAACCATAACAATTCCCTGGTTATTTCTTCCCACAGTATTTACTTCCCTGGACCCCTGTCTAGCAGGGTGACTGATGTGATCCCCGGGGTGAATTTCCTTTCTCCCATCCAATCATCAAGGTTCCTTTTGAAGAGGTCCAAAGAGGTGCTCTGCTTGACATGTATGGGTACTCTATTCCAGAGTCTGGGGAGTCTCTGGATCAGGAACCTATCCCTCCAGCATGTTTTGTTTATTATGATGACAAGATTTAGATCCCTGGAGCATGTGGCTCTGAGGGATTGGGATTTCTTTAAGTGTAGCATGTCCAACAGCTCTGGGTTTGACATGGCCTTGTATGTTAAGCAGAGATCGCCTCTGAAAAGACGATATGCGACAGAGTATAGCTGGAGTTTTTTAAGGCGGTCAGCATAGGGCATCTGCTTTAGGCCTGTGATTCTTTTAGTGAGGTATTTCTGTGGCCTTTCCAGTTGTTGCAGATGTCTTGAGAGGTACATACCAAATGGGTGTTGTATTCTATAATGGATCTAATGAGGGATGAGTACAGTGGGACAATGACCTCCTTTTTTCTGGATGAAAAGCCCTTAGTGATGAGGTGTGCCACATATAAGGATTTCCTGACTGTTGTGGTGATGTGGTTATTGAAGGTGAGAACACTGTCCACCTGTGTCCCTAAGTCTCTTAACACACTTTCTGTGTTTAGTGTACTGCCACCTATGTGATAATTCACAAGTACATGTTTTTTCCCAAAGGGAATAACTATACATTTCTTGGCATTGAGCTTGAGCCCATGGCTCTGGCAACAAGCATCTGTTTCTGTAAGGCCCTTTTGTAGAGTATCCACATCATTTGGGGATTCAATAATGGCTCCCAGTTTCAGTCATCTGCAAACTTTGTTAGCCAGAGTCCCTTAGTGTTGGCCTGTACTTCAGAGAAGTAGATGCCAAACAAGAGAGGTCCTGGGACTGAACCCTGAGGTACTCCATGTGTCACTTGTCTGGAGCTAGTCTTGAGCTGGATTTGGAGCTAGTCTTGAGCTGGATTTGAAGTCAGTCTGGAGCTGGATTTGGAGTCAGCTCGTGCAACCTTTTTCTGGAACATTACTAGTGCTCTTTTACTCTTCTCCCTAAAATGATATATCTGGACTTCTCCCATCTCACTTATGTCAAGATGTAATTACTCATGCATTAGCTTTAATATATATTATAGCTGAAATACAGTCATTAACATGGGAAAATTAGTTAACACAACATTAATTTGCAATAACCTACTAACTTAGCAACTCCAAAAGAAAATGAACAATAACTTGAGTACATTAATTTGACTGCTATGGTGGCTGTAAGATGATTAGCGCTGTTGGTCCATGTGTCAACACTCCCTAGTTCAAAATATTCACTATAAATTTAAGAGATCTAAATAGTCTTGCATCCTGATAAAGCAATTAATTTCTGTTGTTCTGGCTTTATATCACAGCATTCAGTAGAGAATTGATAAAGTCATTTTATTTCCTGAGTTCTTTACTGCATTTGCTACTTTGCTCCGTAGCCCAGCACACCCCCTTTTCCAGCTGGAGCTGCAGAAGAAAAGCTTTGAATAAAAGCATCAATTCACTTATTCAGGTATAGGTCTATAGAAATAAATTACAGTGAGAGATGTGTGGCTACATGATCCAGTGCCATACATCTGTACAAACTCTCTAGTACAGTGAGATTGCATAAATTCAGAGAATACAGTTCACAGAGGTGTTGTCACTTGTGGTTTTCTGACATCCTGTTAAATCCTTATGTTTCTTCTTCTGGAATATAAATGAAAATACACTGCAGTGTTGAAGATTCAGCTTGCTTGAGATGTAATCTCCATTTGAAACTTGAACTGGGCGTATCATATACATGGGATGCTCTTTGTGCATGCTGCTCTCAACTCTGCTCATTCATGCAGCAGGTGCACATCTGAAAACCAGGCCCCTGGGGTTTCTAAGTACTGTATATCAAATTTACTATGAAGACTTGTTGCCATATGTTCAATTGTGATAGAAAAAGGGGAAAGAAAAAAAGGCTCATTAAGATGTCTGCAATATTAATGACTGCCAGACATTCCAACAGCTGTTTACATTGCATTTTTATTGCATTGTGTATAAAAGTAGTCTGCTCAATGAACTATTATTTATTTGCATTTCTGTGCAACTGTAGATAAAATATTTAATTGGGAAAAAGTAAACAGGAGCTAAAGATAAAACTGAATTATGTTGCATTCTTATTTTCCTGTTCATTTTTAAATGATGTTTGATATCATCATTTGAAAGCAGTCAAAAAAGTGATGAACAAATTTCCCCAAATGCATTTTGTATATGTCATCCTTTGCATTCTGATTAACCTACAGTGCTTTTGGTAACATATCATTTTCTAACATTTTAGTAGTACTTTGTGTGTGTGTGTGTGTGTGTGTGTGTGTGTGTGTGTGTGTGTGTGTGTGTGTGTGTGTGTGTGTGTGTGTGTGTGTGTGTGTGTGTGTGTGTGTGACTGTGTGCCTGTGTGTGTGTGTGTGTGTGTGTGTGTGTGTGTGTGTGTGTGTGTGTGTGTGTGTTTGTATGTGTGGGTGTTTGTATGTGTGACTGTGTGCCTGTGTGTGTGTGTGTGTGTGTGTGTGTGTGTGTGTGTGTGTGTGTGTGTGTGTGTGTGTGTGTGTGCATGTGTGTACGTGTGTGTGTCTTTGTGTGTGTTTGAGCATATATATTTTACACATGCACACATGCACTCAAAACTAAAAATGAACACTAAAAGTCACTTTGACAATAAAAAGATAATGGTCCAGATTCATGAATGCCTACACTGAGTGCCCACTAAGTGTACAGCATTCGGTGTGAATAGACAACATAAGTATAAGTCCCCCCTTCTTCCTCCTTCCTAATTTTAGTTTTCCTACTGATTTTCGTGCAACCTCAATATATTGAGGAGTCATAAAGGCTGCCGCAATGTGCTGACTACCTCCACGCAGTCTCATTTTTCTTAGTGAAAAGACAGCACAAAAAATGTGGTAGGGATGTTCTTGAATAGTGATCATCTACACTTAGTATGCATGGTGTAGCCGTTCATGAATCCAGCCCAACATATATTTACAGAAAGATATGCCATGGTATGACAATGAACATAAAGAAGGACGATGTATGCAATATCATTGCAGAATTGTTAAAAATATATATCTATTAAAATATGGATGTGCAAAAAACTTACTTTAACCAATTTATACAAAGGTAAAAATGAAAAAACAATATATAAATACCATAGTTTACACACCAAACTACTAACAGCTTAACTTAATTCTTATGACTTTATGCATTACCAAAGTTTTTGCCTTCTTTTTATTTTCTTTTGTTTACTACATATTAAGCCTAATTTAGAGAAGTGTGAATGGGAACAGTTGTGCTCCTTGGCTGCATATCACATTCAGTATTGTCACCTCGGGTATCCTGAACTTTGTGTGCTTACTTGAGTGTCTTTATCACCTTACCTATATTGTTGTCATATGTCAGAATTGACATAATGTCATAGGTACTTACTAGACAACTGATTTATGAGAATCTTTAAAAATCTAGCTAGACAGCCATAAAAAGTTCTCAGCCACTATATGTTAAGTACACATAAACTGGGAACAAGAAGGACATCTGCATGTTGCCCCCATCCCTGACAGACAAGGAAGCTAAATTGGAGGTGAATTTGTGGTCACCCATCCATTTGTTCAGATTGCATTTGACTAGTGTAAGAGAAGTACTTTGTTTTATGGGGAAAGGAAAGTGATTACAAAAGTTGTATTCTCTGTAATACATATATATCCCTCCAACATGATCTATTTGTGTTGCAAAAGAGATTTTGATCTCTTAAGTGAGTGTTTATGTCCATACTGGACTTGTGAATATGTAGTACGTTTGCAGGGTAGGATCTGTTGAGGCTTTTTATTTAAAACAGAGATCAGATCACAGTAGCCTGTAAGACACCAAGACGAGGGACAAGACTTTGAGACTTAAAATAGTTTTTATTAATTAGGCCCCTGATTTTCTTAGTAGGAAAGCATTGTGGGGATTCACATTGTGTCAGGTGTTTGGACAGGTGCATACCGAAGGGGGCATAGTACTCAATGATAGGTCTAATGAGTGCAGAATAAGTGGAATGGTCACGTCCCTGGGCCTGCATGCCATGGAACAAGGGTCACTGACTACGAGGATCTTAACCTGGCTTGCATCATAAATAGGACCTGCTAGAGAGACAGATATGTCTCTCAGAAGTTGCCATGCCTCTGGAAATAGAATACCAGTTCATATCAAACAAAGACTGTCTACAACCCCGTTTAAGCATAGCCTGGATAACTGGATGGGAACCATAGATTCCTGTCAGGGATTTCACCTATGATTCTCCTAGATATAGGCGGTCATTGCTAACTAAGATCTTGGGTTTAAGCAAGATCTTTTATATTGGGTTTCTCTAGTATTATATTGGGCACACATGACTAGGCTTATAAAGACCTTCGGATCAATGGCCCAGTAACCACCTATGACCTTATTAATACGTTGTGCAATAAAAAATAACTTTCTTACAATACTAGATTCGTGGACATCAAAGACAATTTTTTGTCTATAAGGGTTCTGAGGTACCTAACTACTTAATCATGATGTCTCATGGACCTAATAAACAAGTATATAGGGAATCTCCAAACTCTGGATCCCACACAGTTTGGTTTTGTGAAGTGTAGATTATGCCTGCTCAACTTAGTTGACTTCTTTAAGTCAGTCACCAGAGCTGTGGATGAAGTCAAGGCGGTTCATACAGCCTACCTTGATCTGGCCAAGGACTTTGATACCTTTCCCCACTCAAGAATCATAGAAAAACTCACTAATCTAGGCATCAACCGCTATATCACCAGGTGGGTTGCAAACTGGCTCACAGATAGAACCCACAGTGTGAAAGTAGCTAACTCCAAGTCAGACTGCCCACCATTCACTAGTGCAGTCCCACAGGGATTGGTCTTGGGTCCTCTCCTGTTTGGTATCTAATTCTCTGAAGTCCAGGCAAACACAAAGGGACTCTGGGTGACAAAGTTCACAGAAGATTGCAAACTGGGAGCCATTAATAACTCCCCAAGTGATTTGACATCCTACAGAATGGCCTCACAGAGACCAACGACTGGTGTCAGAACCAGTTTTAAGCTCATTGCTAAAAAATGTGTCGTCATCCCCTTTGGGAAAACTAATTTCTCATCAATTACCACATCAATGGTAGTCCACTGAACACAGAAGACATTATAAGATATCTAAGAACACAGGTTGACAGCAACCTCTCTTTTGACCACCACATTCCCACTGTGGTCAGAAAGGCCTTCTATGTGGCATATCTCATTACTAAGGGTTTGCATCCAGGAGAAAGAGGTCATTGTCTCCCTCTACTCTTCCCTCATTAGGCCAATCATTGAGTACAATGCCCCATTTGGAGTGTACCTCACTAAACACCTGCAACAACTGGAGAGGCAGCAAAAGTACCTCACAAAGAGGATCCTAGGCCTTAAACAATTGTCCTATATGGACAGACTTAAAAAACTCCAACTATTATCTATCTCATATCGCCTACTTAGAGGTGATCTCTGCTTGACTTACAAAGCCATGTCTAACCCAGCTCTGTTAGAAATGCTACATCTAAAGAAATCACAGTCCCTCCACACCAGATGTTCTAGAGACCTCAACCTCATTACCACAATCAACAGAACTTGCTGGAGGGACAGGTTCATAACCCAGAGACTGCCCATGCTATGGAACAGACTTCCCATACATGACAAACAGAGCACCTCACTGGCCCTCTTCAAGAGAAATCTTCATGAGTGGATGGGAAATAGAAAATTCACTGCGGGGATCACTCCAGTGGCTAAACTCGACAGAGGTACTGGGAACTAAGGTTGGGTGGCACGATGCCAGGGTAATCCTATGGGCTAGGCTTGTAAAGGCTCCAGGGCCATTAACCCTAGTACACACCTATGAACCTATGTGTTATTACTGGGATTGTTATACGGCTTACATTCCTCTGCATTTAGTTTTAGTCCATGATTTTGGTTTGGGAAAGACCCTTTTAGAGAATGCTGGTCTCCTCTGGGTTGTTTATGATGGCAACCACATTTACAGTCATCTACAAACTTGGTTAGCCATAAATATTTCACAGTAACTTTTACATCCAAGAAGTAAATGCCAATGAGGAGTGTCCCAGGGACTGAACTCTGGGGTACACCTCTAGTGACATGTCTTTTGGAAAAGGTAGAACACACCCTAATTTCCTGGGTTCTATGAATGAGCCAGTTTGCAATTTGCATAGGGATTAGCATTTATCTGGGATAGTTTATCTATGATACGTGAATTTCAGAAGGTGTTGATTACATATACAAGGTCTAGATTTCATAGTATTAAAGTATCATTTTTGAATGCTAGGCTAATGACCCAAGGAGCCATTTTAAACCTAGCAAAGTTCCCCAAAATAAAAATGTATATAAAATGGTTCCCCAGTGTTTTGTGGAGGGTGTATATTCTTAGGCTGACAAACAATTATAAGCTTCCTGTCTCATGTAGAAACATGGGAGGGAGACCATTGGTATATTTGTGATGCCCAAAACACTGGTCCAGGTTCACCTTGAATAAATGCAGGGTAGAATTCTGCTACACATGGATGGCCCCAGAGAAGGGGAGCCTCTGAGACATAAACCTGTCCTTCCAACAAACTCTGTTTATGTTGCTGGGGAGGTTTAGGGTCCCAAGATTGGGTATTTCTGATAACAGTTGTTTTCTGAACATATTACAAGTCCATTAGTGATGGATCTCAGGAAGCTCTGTAGGCTAGGCATAAGTTGATTCTAAGCTGGCTGTATAAATCTGAATATAGGGACAAGGATTTGAGGTGGTCAGAATAGGACTTGCTTTCTACCTCTTGTATTCTTTTTGTGATGAATCAATGAAGACATTCCAATTGCTGGATATGCTTGCCAAGATACATACCGAAGGGGGCATTGTACTCAACGATATGTCTTATGAGGGGAGAGCTCTGTCTACGTGTGTTAACAAATCCCTGACTACATGTTCCAGCTTCAGGGGTGTATTCTCAAAGTTTAAAGGGGTGGCCATCTTGCTGAAAGATCTTGCTGCAAGATATTATGATGCATTTTTAGTACTGAATTTTAGGCCATGACTCTAGTATTAGATAATAGTCTGTGTCGGGCCCTCTCGGGGGATATTAGGACCTGAGAGGAATTGTTATGTGGGGTGTACTAATTTGCCCTCATGCATTCCTTAAGTAACCTTCCTGGAGAAGTTAACCAGGTTAACTAGGCAGGATCTGCCCTTAAAAATCCAGACTGGATTGGGTCGAGAGTTTATAGGTTACCTATGCCCCTATTTATTAATTTTATATAATGAGCCTTTCCATAGCCTTACAGAGGAAGATGATCAGACTTATGGGTCTATACATTTCTGGGTCCATTGACGCCCCACCTTTGTACAGGGGGATGGTAGTTGCTGCCCTCTATTTGACAGCACAAAACCTGTTTGGATGGTGACATTGAATGGCTTTTGTAGGAAGTCTGACAGGTCCTGTTTCATTCTGGCCAGTAAATGGCCCAGTATGCTATCTGGCCTCATAGAAGCAGTACATACAATGCCTATGGCAGTACATACATGCTTATGGCATTACATACAATGCCTATGGCAGTACATGCATGTCTATAGCAGTACATACAATACCTATGGCAGAACTTACAATGCCTGTGGCAGTATATACAATGCCTACGGCAGTACAAATTATGCCTATAATAATATATATGTATGTATATATATATATATATATATATATATATATATATATATATATATATATTCCTATAATAACTACGCCTACGAAATAACTTTCATGAGTGGTGTAAGCCAGGGAACCTTGTTGGCTAGGCTTACGTAGGCCCTTGGGCCGATAGCCTAGTACCTACCTATGAACCTATGAACCTATGTTACTTGAGTTGCACCTTATGTCTCAGAGCTGCATATTGTAGGAGTCTTCAGAACTTCTTGTGAGTTTAACTTTACCTTAAGAGACAGTTCAACTTTGCTACCAAGAAAAAGTGTATCTAATTCATAGAAATGACATGATCTGCAATTAGTTGCTTCTCAAATGCTCTGGGTTAAAAGCAGACGTTGTTAGCTCATTTGCCATACTTATAAACAGTATATAAATGCTACACAAAATATTAAAAAATGAGCCTTAAATTACTTTTAAAAAATGCTGCTGGAGCTTCTGTCAATCAATATTTTTTCCTGAATGTGACTCCTGTCTGCAGGAAAGAATATTGCAATTTTCATATGCTATGTAGTTAGTAGTAATGTGCAGGGACTCGTCATTCTAAGAGACACTTAATAGGCTATCACCTATGGACTATGTTTTTCTACTTCACAATTTTAATTATCACGTGACACTGCTGTTAATGTTTGGGGGGAGGATAACTGGAGGAATATCTTGCTTGAGCTGACCTTGAATTATACAATTTTGAAGAAAATATGTAAAGTCATGAGATGTCCAGAGTAAACACCATAGTCCTACATTAGGATGCTGATAAAGTGTACTTGCTACCCTGTAGCATGTCACTGAAAGTTAATTGAATTGTTTTATTTTCTCACAAGACATCAGGCTGTATGCTGTGAACACTCATGCCAAAAGGTGTGTGGAGGTACCAAATGAACATCATTTAAGTAGTGACGAGCTGAGTTAGATTGCTAAGGTCAAAACTGGACAAATCAAGAAATCTAAAGGTGTATTGAAGTTGTCCTATGAATGTTTAGTAGTGCATTTATGCAAAATATGTTCACCTTTCTCTTCCAGAAGAACTTTTTCCCATTTACCTCTGGCAAGAACTGCTGTAAAGTCTGAATGGCACCTGATCTCATAAGCTGATACTCTGGCAAGGAACAGAGACTTAAAATGTAATTGTTGTATTTTCATGGTGGTACACTAGGACTTTCTGTGTTGTATTTTCATGGTGGTACACTAGGACTTTCTGTGTTGCTTTTCATGGTGGTACACTAGGACTTTCTGGGTTGATTTTCATGGTGGTACACTAGGACTTTCTGGGTTGATTTTCATGGTGGTACACTAGGACTTTCTGGGTTGATTTTCATGGTGGTACACTAGGACTTTCTGGGTTGCTTTTCATGGCGGTACACTAGGACTTTCTGGGTTGATTTTCATGGTGGTACACTAGGACTTTCTGGGTTGATTTTCATGGTGGTACACTAGGACTTTCTGGGTTGATTTTCATGGTGGTACACTAGGACTTTCTGGGTTGATTTTCATGGTGGTACACTAGGACTTTCTGGGTTGATTTTCATGGTGGTACACTAGGACTTTCTGGGTTGCTTTTCATGGTGGTACAATAGGACTTTCTTGGTTGCTTTTCATGGTGGTACACTAGGACTTTCTGGGTTGCTTTTCATGGTGGTACAATAGGACTTTCTTGGTTGCTTTTCATGGTGGTACACTAGGACTTTCTGGGTTGCTTTTCATGGTGGTACACTAGGACTTTCTGGGTTGCTTTTCATGGTGGTACACTAGGACTTTCTGGGTTGCTTTTCATGGTGGTACACTAGGACTTTCTGGGTTGCTTTTCATGGTGGTACAATAGGACTTTCTTGGTTGCTTTTCATGGTGGTACACTAGGACTTTCTGGGTTGCTTTTCATGGTGGTACACTAGGACTTTCTGGGTTACTTTTTCATGGTGGTACTCTAGGACTTTCTGGGTTGTTTTTCATGATGGTACACTAGGACTTTCTGGGTTGCTTTTTCATGGTGGTACACTAGGACTTTCTGGGTTGCTTTTCATGGTGGTACACTAGGACTTTCTGGGTTGCTTTTTCATGGTGGTACACTAGGACTTTCTGGGTTGCTTTTTCATGGTGGTACAATAGGACTTTCTGGGGTGCTTTTCATTGTGATACACTAGGACTTTTTGGGTTGCTTTTCATGGTGGTACATTAGGACTTTCTGGGTTGCTTTTCATGGTGGTACACTAGGACTTTTTGGGTTGCTTTTCATGGTGGTACACTAGGACTTTCTGGGTTGCTTTCTCATGGTGGTACACTAGGACTTTCTGGGTTTCTTTCTCATGGTAGTACACTAGGACTTTCTGGTGAACACCAACAGTGAGCAAGGCTGTCAGTTTAAGAAAAACAGCTTTCCAGGCCATGCTAATGAGGAGGATAAATGGGGATTGTATCTTACATATGTTCATAGGTTCATAGGTTCATAGGTTCATAGGTTCATACTAGGCTATCTGCCCTGGGGCAATTATAAGCCTAGCCTGATTCTGTATGGCTTATGCCACCCCTTGATTTGAGTATACTGTGCCCTTTTTAAGGTTTAGTTTACTGTGCCTCTGTCTAATAGTGACACGGGAGTAATCCCTGGGACAAACCTACAATCCCCCATCCACTTAGCGAGATTCTTCTTGAAGAGATTCAGTGAGGTGCTCTGCCTCACATGAACTGGAATTCTATTCCAGAGCGAAGGGAGCCTCTGTGTTATGAACCTGTCCCTCCAGCAAGTTCTATTTATTTCTGTGCTGAGGTTCAAGTCCCTCGAGCGTGTGGCTCTAAGGGATTTAGATTTACTGAGTGGAGCATGTCCATTAATTCTGGATTTGACATAGCTTTGTATGTCAGGCATAGATTGCCTCGAAGTAGGCGGTATGCAACTGAGTAGAGCTGGAGTTTTTTTAACCGAGCAGCATATGGCATCTATTTGAGACCCTTGATCCTCTTGCTGAGATACTTTTGGGGTCTTTCTAGTTGCTGCAGGTGTTGGGTAAGGTACATCCCAAAAGGGGCATTGTATTATATGATGGGCCTGATGAGGGATGAATAAAGGGGCACGATTACCTCTCTTGATCTAGATGTGAAACCCTTCGTGATGAGGTGGGCTATGTAGAAGGTCTTTCTAACCACTTTGGCAATGTGGTTTTCAAAGGAGAGATTGCTATCAACTTGGGTCCCCAGGTCCCTAATAACTTTCTCTGTACTTAATGGGTTTCCACCTATGTGGTAATTTGTGGGCACATTGTTTTTGCCAAAGGGTATGACTATACATTTTTTGGCATTTATCTTTAAACCATGGTGCTGGCACCAGTTATCTGTCTCTGTGAGACCTTTTTGAAGGATGTTTGTGTCAGCTGGAGAGTTGATTGTCTGCAAACTTGGTGAGCCATAGTCCTCCCACGTTTGCCTGTACCTCAGAAAAGTATATACTGAACAAGAGTGGTCCCAGGACAGAACCCTGTGGGATGCCACTTGTGACCGGTTTCGAGTCTGACATGGCTCCAGCAACTCTCATTCTGTGGGTTCTGTCTTTGTGCCAGTTTGCGACCCATCTTGGCACATAGGGGTTTATATTTAAGCTGGATAGCTTATCTATGTTGCCCGAGTAGGGTATTGGGTCAAATGCCTTTGCAAGGTCCAGATAGGCTGTGTGGACTACCTTCCCTTCATCTATGGCTTTGGTGACTGTTTCGAAGAAGTCAACCAGGTTCAAAAGGCAGGATCTGCCCTTGACAAAGCCGAACTGGGTAGGATCTAGTGTCTGTAGGTCCCCAATGTCTTTGTTTATGAGCTCCATGATGATCCTCTCCATAGCCTTGCAGACTAAGCTAGTCAGGCTTATGGGGCAATAGTTTCCAGGGTCCATAGAGGCTCCACCTTTGTGGAGTGGGACCACTGTTGCTGTATGCCATTCTGTGGGCACATATCCTGTAGTGAGGCTGAGATTGTATAGCTGTTTTATTTGAGGGATTAGTTCCTCTTGGAGTTCATGTAGGATGCAACCTGGGATACCATCTGGTCCCATGGAAGCAGTGTTTTTGCTTTGGAGAGGGCAGCCTTTACCTGAGCATCTGAGGGGGTGGAGAGGTTTGCACTGAACCTGTCTGCCAAGATATTGGCGATGTCTGTGGGTTCAGTGTATTTTTTGTCATTTAGAATCAACTCAGAACAAGTCTGGGAGTTGCATCCCAGGTTTCTAACATAACTGAAAAAACCTTATGATTGTCTTTGGTGTCCTGTGCAATTTTTCTCTCGAAGCTGGCCTTGGAGGATTTTATGAGGGATCGTAATTTTTTGCTAGTACTGATCAGAGATGCCTTCCCTATTAGGGATTTTGCTATATCATGTAGTAGCTTCCTCCTTCTGTTGTACAGTTTATTTATGGCAGGGGTCCACCAGACTGGACGCCTGCCTTTGGATGATTGGGTCTTGGTTTTGTTTGGGATAGCATGATCCATGCATTCCTGGAGATGTCCGTAGAATGCGTTTATATAGGATTCTGCAGTTTGGGCCGTAGTTTCCATTGGCCCTGGGGCCTTGATGGATTCCACTTAGGTTTTGAGAAGTGAGAAGTTCACTTTTGAGAAGTTTTTCACTGTGGTTTTCTGGGCTGGGGGTGGGGTCGGGATGTGGACATCCAGTGAAATTAATTTATGGTCTGATCTTACCAATGAGGGATATACTTCTGGTGTGGAGCATAGAGTCCCCATGTTGGTAATGATCAGGTCTAGTATGTTGTCCCCTCTTGTGGGAGTGGTGAATAGTTGTTCCATAGCATTTGAGTTTATAATTTCCAGGAACCTTTGGGCTAAGGTGCTGGGGCTTGAGTAGTGCTCCCAGTCAATGTTTGGGTAGTTGAAGTTGCCCAATATAATGGTGTTCGGAGGGATCTTCATGTTCTCCAATGTTTTCAGGAAAGCCGAGTGGGATTCCTGACTTTGAGATGGTGGTCTGTAGGATGCTATAAACTGAAAAACAGTCTTGCCCACTGTTAGTTGCACATGGATGGTCTCCGATACTTCGTGCAATGCCACTAACCTGGAGGTGTGGATATCCTTGATAAATATGGAAACTCCCCCTCCTTTTGTGGTCCGGTCCGGGTTTTGTGGCTGAAAAGCATGATATGAGGTATAGCCTGGTAGTGCTGGGGTGCTCTCTGAATATTCTTGGTATGTGGTTTCATTGTTTTGATAGTAAACCATCAGCAGACATAAGGAATAGTCCTCATGATATCATCAGGCACCCACTAAGGACCTTTTCAAAAACATAAAGACAGTCCTCGTCATCAACCATTAAGGAAATTGTCTGCAGACATTAGGAACCCTATAAGGCATTCCTTTCTAAACACATAGGGCATGTCCATCTTTATACTATCCTTTATGGTAGCATTTCCAATAGTAAGTGATGAGACTGGTTCCATTTCTCAGAATAAGACCATTACTTCTAATGTTTTATTGAAGACAGGATCAGTAGCACTGGATTAGAAATGTGTGGCTTCAGTTTCCATTTTCAAAAAGGAGGGTTTATAGTTCCCATCTTCCCTGGAAAAGTGTATTCCATATGGCTGGAAAGTGGGCATTGCTCAACAGCTGGACAGAGAGAACAGAGCTCATTTAGTCCTGGCCGATGAAAGCGGATCATATCTTTTCCCTTACATAGATATTGTAGTGTGATAGATGTTTGGCATTTGAGTGTCCATGTGTATTGGAAGATGATTAGAGGCTATGCTTTTGGACTGTACAATATCTTATGGAGATTCTACAGCAGTACAAGGTATAAGGTTGGCTACTGGATGCCAAATAGTTCTCACACTTGTGAAGTAATACTTACATCTGCATTCTCTCCTTTAAGTCAAATACATTTACGTGGGAAGATGGTGATTTGCTAAAGGTGTGATTTACTTCCCTTCCCATTTAAAAATTTCATGAACAAGATATCACGGTATAGTCAAGGTTTTGAGTCTATCATGTTTGCAGTTGTGAAGATGGCGTCTTTGTTATTTGCAGACCATGTTATAAACTGTGATCACTAACATGTGTTAGAGTAAATTCACTATTTATTGTGAAGTGACTTGCAATGAAAATCAGTACCTCCACATCAGAGGTCATGGTTTTTTCCTTGGAAGGAGTGGATTGCTCTTTCCATATGAGAAAAGAGCAGCTATCTCAAGAGGAAGTCTTCGCAGGCATCCTCCGGTCTTGTTTATGACTGAGCATGGAAATACCTGCACAGTGCAAGCAGAAGGGTGCAGTGCTAACAGTAGTAACAGTAGTAACAGTAGTAACAGTTCCAGGGGGATTGTTCCCCACTGTAATACTCAAAAAAAGGCTAAGCTATAAGATGAGACTGTTATTTTACTGCTTGGTCTGATTTCCATTTTCATCTATGGTCATAAAGGTTGAGTATTGACCGAAAAGCTGAAATTTTGTGGAAACAAACGCCAGACATGAGGTTCCTTTACGTGGTTTTTGAACATAATCTTCTTGATAGATGGAGGAGCTTTCCAATCTAAGAAGTTCTCATAGACTAGATGAACAGAAGTCAATAGAGTTAGTTTGAACTACAAGTCAAAATGCCCAGGTGAGTACCACAACAGGAAAGTACCAGACATGTCCCACTTGGAGAAAACCCAGGGCAGGCCCAAGACATGCCAGAGGGATTATATCATTCATTGTGATTGAGAATATCTAGAGATCCCAGAGGATGATCTGGAGACTGTTGTTTTGGATATGGATATACAATAAAATATTTTATGAATTGTTTAAAGCTATTTTATATATAACAGAAAACCTTTATTTGCATCAACTATGTCTTATCAAAACCAGTTTCACTGTACTTTATTGTATATATAACTATTTGCATATGTTCCCTTTCCAGACATCTAGCACATAATTTTCCATGGAGGCTAAACAGTATGAACCCTCCAGAAGGTGCTCCTTGCTCAGCTAACTACCACTTCCCTGACTAGAACATTTAGTGACTGGGTGGATGGATGGAAGGATGGATGGATGGTTGGATGGATAGATGGACAGATAAAAGGAAGGATGGATGGATGGATGGATGGATGGATGGATGGATGGATGGATGGATGGATGGATGGATGGACAGATAAAAGGAAGGAAGGATGGATGGAAGGATGGATGGATGGTTGGATGGATAGATGGACAGATAAAAGGAAGGAAGGATGGATGGATGGATGGATGGATGGATGGATGGATGGATGTGTAAAGGTTAACTTGTTAGCAAACAATATAATGCAGCTTTTAAAACCCAAAATGCAGACAGTCAGGAGTTCTGGATGGAAAACACATTTTATTATAACGTACCAATACTGGAAAGTTTCTATGTATAGAGAAATTCAACGGTATAATCAGATGCAACTTCTTTTATATCTTAAATTTAGAAGAAAAAAAAAGATTACTTTATCCAAAGTTCAAAGCTTAAGCTTTTCAGCTTTTGATCACTCATAAACACACATTTTCAAGGCTGTAAGGAGTAACCAGATAAAAAGTTATGTATACGAATGGATGTTTTTATGTTTTACTGCTTTGCTTTTGACAGGTTATTGTGTTCCTTTTCAGCAGACTTATCTTCTACAGAATAACTAACTTTCTCTCGAGGCTAAATGATTACAAGAGACATTTTCCATCTGTTTCTAAGCTATAATGAATTTAACAATGTCAGAATGTTCTTCTTAACTAATAAGTGAAATGCATGTATGAAACTGTTGCAGTACTTTAAGGAAGTTGTTTATGAAAATGTAAACATTAATAGATGTAAAAATAACATATCCATATCAGTTCCTCCCTCTGATGTTATAAAGCATCACAATCCCAAATTATTTTGAACCATAAAGCATCACAATCCCAGATTATTTTGAACCATAAAGCATCACAATCCCAGATTATTTTGAACCATAAAGCATCACAATCCCAGATTATTTTGAACCATAAAGCATCACAATCCCAGATTATTTTGAACCATAAAGCATCACAATCCCAGATTATTTTGAACCATAAAGCATCACAATCCCAGATTATTTTGAACCATAAAGCATCACAATCCCAGATTATTTTGAACCATGTCTTTGCCAAACATATAAGCCCTAGAAAACTTTTGTTTAGGAATTAGAATCGTTGCATGTGCATTTTTTAACAAGGTATTTTACGATTATGTTTTTTTAATAACAATGTATATAAGAGCAATGAAAATCACAATTATAATACAAAAGTAATCATACTTTGTTTTATGGTGGTACTAACATTTCCAAATATATTACCCAGCCATCCAAACAAGGTCCATCCAGACTCAATTTTAGTCTTATAAATAGACAATTGTTTTATAAAGTCAGACACCTTTTCTTGTTTATCATGGAAGTCTGATACAAACATACAGAACCATGTTTTAATCAAATGGCAAACGCCCTTTCAGGCAAGTATGTAATCAAGAGCTATTCAGTTCTCCAAAGCTGTGGCATGAACACAAGTCAGTTTTTATTTGTCATCTGCTACGAAGTCTTATTAGCCATTTTAGCTAATATAAAGGACAGCTGATTCACTTCATGCATGGTTCGCAATAGGCCATACTTCAGAGAAAAGAACATTGCAACTTGTTTAGCGAGATGTATGGCCCCCTTATTTTGTAACCTTTTAGCAGGTATGGAAAAGGAATGAAAAACAGCTGGTATGATTTGCCCCACATAACAACAACCAGACCAGTTTTTGGGTGACCAGGGGTAGACATGGTCTTTGTATATGTTATAATAATTGTCCAACATTTCTGTGCCTTTTTTCCAGTCATTTCTCTTTAATCCAAGCTCCATCAATAAGGTGCCATTATGGGTGTTATTGTAGCTACTATAACTCATTTGAATAGTTTATTTTTTGGCATAATAAGTATTGCTTTGCATTGCTGCAGGTAAGCTAGTTGACAGTATACTTTCTTAGTGCAGTCTGTTACATTACACCAGGTTTGATTTTTCACAGTAATTTGTGCTTTTAAATCAGTCTGTTGCACAGGTGCAGGTAACATTGGAATCATCCCTTTAGCATTATGGGAAAAAATCTACATACCCAGCAAATGGAAACATTTTGGTGCATATCTGGTATTTCAGCACACTTTGCCATAGTATGAGTTGTTAAGAGAACAAGATGCGGTCCCTTTCACTGTGATTTTAAAGAAGATTCATGTTGGAATACCTTCATGTATACCTAATCACCTGGTTTTAGATCATGACAATGGTCATCAGACAGACAAAGGAGAGCCTCCTTGGCTCTTTTTGAAATTTTACAACAGAGAAATTAGTTTTGAGCAACAGTTTAGTAAAACTTTATCAGCAAATACAAGCTGACAGTTTTTGATTTTCTGCATACTTATTAAAGCTAGAGGCAAAGCATATGGCTATTTTAGTTCTGTTTCACATGCAAATGTTGCTAATTTTGTTTTTAAGAGTCTGGTTAGACATTTTAACAAGACCAGATGACTGTGGATGGTATGGACAATGTAACTACAAAGAAATGTTAAACACTTTACACATCTGCTTAATAGTTTTGGACTAAAATTGGTGCCTGTATCTGAATTAAAGCTATGTGGGCTGCCAAAACGAGTGAATTCCATCAATAACTTTACTACTGTTTTAGCATCACATTTAGCACATGGATAAGCTTCTACCCATGCAGAAAAAAACACAGTCATTAGAATATATTGAAATGTAGCACAATGGGGCAATAAAGTCCAACTGAATATTAACAAAAGGTCCACAAGGTGGGGGTAATGATGATAATTTGATTTTAACAGTGGGTACACAGTTGTGAGATAAACATATTTTACAATTATTTACATAATGATTAACTAGAGACTGAGAAACAGTGGCAGACCAATCCTGCTGAATACAATTAAAAAGTCCCTGCTTAACAGTGTGATTCGGTAAGTCATATGCCCTTACCAACCAGGGTAGTATGTCCTTACCAACCAGGGTAGTACGGCCAAAGGTGCTAGTATTTTTTTTATCAGAATGCACCCATAAATTGCTCTCATTTTTGCAACCAGCACTGATCCACATACTTTTTTTTTGTCTCTGTAGCTCTGTTTTGCAAAGCAATCAAATCAATAAAGTTGCAAGGATTTTTAACTTTTGCAGATGTTTCTTGCACAGCAAAAACAAAGGTGGGGATTTAATAAACTCTATGTAGGAATAGTGTCCTACAAGGAGGGTACTATGGCCATCTCTGCGGCTCTACCTTGGCAGCGCGCCTTGCATATTAAAGAAGTAGGCCTACTGCGGGAGAGCCATGTAACACGGTTACTGAATCAGTGTAGGGAGTGTGTTAAAGTGTCGGAGGTGAGTAACACACCCCCTGCACTATCAAAGTGCCGGATGGCACTGAAATATAAAAGTTAAATACTATATTTCCATTTTTGTTTTGTTTTGTTTTGTGTTTGCACAGCACAGTGCTTAACAATGGACAAATGCTAGACATCTAAAAATAGAAACTGGATACTTTTAATTTTAACTTAAAGGTCATGTTTAAGCATAGCTGAGCATGTTTGCGTGGAGTGGAGCAGTGATCAGCAGTGCTTAAACATAGCTGAGAGCTATACAGAAATGTATAGCAGTAGTCATCATATCCATGTAGCTGAGTGGTTAGAGTCACGGTCCTGTGTACCGAAGGTCCACGGTTCGAATGCACATTTTTACATCTGATAGCAAAGTTTTATAAATGAATTTATATTTTATTGATGAATGTATTGACATATGTTAAACATGTTAGTCCAGCTGGGCCAGAAGCCCATTATCAGTGGAGACCTGAGGAGAAAAGATCCAGTTACACACAAGTCTACAATACTTAAAATACACACTCCAAGATAAAGAAATAATTAAAATACATAAGGTCAGGAAATATAGAAGTGCATTCCATACACATAATAATAAAGTAGTAGTAATGAACAAATAATTTAATATTAGTTTTCATTTTTTTTTAAATGTGGTTTGCCCTTAGCTACGCTCTGCTAAGCACTGCTAAGCCAAGCCAAGCAGTGCTTAAACGGGACCAGTTTTAGCAGTAGTTAGCAATGCACAGCTCCGCTTAGCTCTTTTGGGCTCCGCTAAGCAAATCCTGTTTAAGCAGTCCTCAGCTCAGCTAAGCTAGTTTGTGCACCACTAAGCTTTGCTAAGCATTGCTAGTTTAAGCACTGCTCAGCTGAGCTCAGCGGGTCTAAGCAATGCTAAGAGAAACACCACATTTTTAAAAATCGCCCAATGGCAGCAATGGCCTTATTTAAGTACAACAGGTACAGCCAGTATCTGTTGGAGTTTGATTTTGGCAGTGACTATGACAGCAGTTGGAGTGGGTGTGCACTTCTGGGCATATTCTGAGGCATTCTGGAGTCCAGGATCATGGTTGTACTCCTTGTTAAAGACCATGATGTCCGGCTGCTACACAGCCTGTTCCAGGGATCAGAGTACAAGTCAGAGGCCTGGGGCTGGCTGACACAACCTCACCAGTGCAACTGGTATGCCCCGCACAGGTGAGTAGGTGCATCATCATTATGTTGACCTGAAGCATAGGAAGAGTAAACTTCTGGACACCTGAGTCCAGGACACTATTTATTTATTTATTTTCAGTTTGATTACCGGGGACGTCCACTGGGCCAGAATGTGCCCATTTTCAGTGGAGGCCCGGGGAGAAAAGCTCCATAAGTAACACGAAATACAAACAGGTTACATAATGCAAAGGTAAAATACAAATATAAATTCGTACAGTTAGGAACAGCAAATGCTTAAATTGTACATTATAAATGCAATTAAAGACAATAGATAACACAGTTTACAGGTATATACATTCAGAGCAATAAGTTTCAACTGTGTGAAAAATAAGCATCTGAGGTTACTTGATATTTACAATGTTTAGATACTTGGAGTCAAGAGAGAGAGCTTGCTTAATCTGAGGATGCTAGCTTAGATTTGTTTTACAAGAACAGAAAATAAAGTTGTAGGGAAGCATGTAACAAGGAGTATGGATAGATCAGAGGGGAAATTTCTTAGAATTTATGTAGGGTGAAAGCAGGAACATTTACATTTAGTAGACAGGTATGAGAAAAGTTGGGTCTTGAAAGATTCAGAGTTAGGTATAGTCCTAAGTGAAGGAGAGAGAGAGTTCCATTTTTTGCCTAGAGAGAAAGAGAGAAGGAGTTGGCCTGCAGGGCATTTGGGTTTGTGGATAGAGATTAAATTTTGGTGTTCAAATCTCAAAGATCTGATTGGGATGTATGGGAGAAGGATGTTTGTTAAGGCTGGGCATTTCTCTGGATAGAATATTAGTTTGTGAGCAGTGGTTAGTTGGAGATATTCTAGGTGGTTAGAGAGTTCCAGACAGTTCAGAGATTGTAGGATAAGGCAGTGGTGAGTAGAGGTTTTGGATTTAGTTGCGAATTTAGAGATCTTATTATAGCAAATTTCGAGTTTAGAGGTGTTGGAAGAAGACAGGTTAGTTAGAAGAGGGGCTCCATATATAACGAAGGTAGGAGGTAGGTAGTTACTATAGTGTGCCTGGAGGAGTTGGAGAGAAAGCGGTTATTCCTATAGAGCATACCTAGCTTTTGGTGCATTTCCTTTATGTTTTGTTGAATGTGGATATCAAATTTAAGGTGTTCATCTATGGTAATGCCAAGGAGTTTTGCAGAAGGGACCACCTCTATAGCAGTGTTGTTTTGGCTTAGGACTTTGAAAGCATTTTTGTTGAAAGAGAAAGCCCTGGAGGGAGGGAAAAGAAGCATTTTAGATTTATTAGAGTTGAAAGAGAGATGGTTGTGGTGCATCCAGTTCTCAGTAGTGGAAAAAGCTATTTGGGTTTTAGTCAATAGTTCAGGAAGGTTAGAGGCGGCACAGACTAAAGTAGAGTCATCAGCGTATTGGATAACTATTGTGTCAGGGATGACAGTGTGAAGGTTATTTATGAAGATGTTGAAAAGCATAGGTCCGAGGATGGACCCCTGGGGAACACCGGTGGGTGTTGGCAAAAAGGAGGAGGTAGAGTTATTCCATCTGACAGCTTGAGATCTGTCTGATAGGTAGCTGGAGAACCAGGATAGGGTGTCAGGGGAGAGATGAAGGTTGGAGTGATGAAAGAGAAGGTGCTTGTGGGAGATGGTGTTGAAAGCTTTTGAAAGTTCTAGCAGTACTGTAGATACTAGTAATGCAGAATCCCAGGCTTGATTTACTGTTTCTAAGAAAGATCGTAAGGCAGTAATGGTGCTGTGACCAGGGCAGAAAGCATGCTGGGTGGGTGTTATGAGGTGGTTCTGAGTTAAGAAAGGCATAAGTTGGTGGTGGACACATTTTTCTAGAATTTTTGAAATTGGCAAGAGTAGGGCAATTGGGCGGAAGTTGGAGATATTGGTGTTTTTGCTTCCTTTGTGAAGAGGTAGTATGAAGGCAGATCGCCAAAGTTTGGGTACATATGACTCTTTTAAAGATCTGTTAATTAGGATGCTGATAGGGAGAGCGAAAACTTCAGCAGCAGATTTGAGGAAGGAGGAGGGTATGTTGTCGGGAGCATTTGAGCATGGCTTTAGTTTGGATAGGAGTCTTTTTATGAAAGTAGTTGAGACAGATTTGAGCTGGAAATAAAGAGGACAGTTATGAGGGTTGTTAGGAGATGAGGAAAGAGAGTTGGATGGATTATTGTCTGGAAAAGATTTGGTTAGATTAGCTATGGATTCTGTAAAAAATGTATTGAAGTGAGAGCTTAGTTCTGAGTCAGTTATGCTAGGGTCAGGGCAGGGATTATTCCTGGACCCTGGATGGAGTAGGGAATTAACAGATTTCCAGAATTGTTTTGGGTTCTTGTTATTGTTGGACTGAAGCTTATTGTAGTAGTTTTTTTTTGTCCAAGGTGATTAGTTTTTTTTACTTGGTTGCAGAGTTGGGTGTATTGAGGCAAGGTAGAAGGCATCTTATTTTTCTGGAAGAGCTTCCAGGATTTGTCCCTATGATGCATGATTTGCTTTGTTTCTTTGGATAGCCAAGGAGCAGAATTAGACTTGACTCGTTTGTTTCTTGGCGGGGCTTGGGAGTTGAGAGTTTCTAGGAAGATAGAGTTAAAATGTTCAACTGCATTGTCAAGGGGAAAAGTGTTTAGGATTTGCCAGTTAATATGTTTAAAAGTGTTTGAGAAATTTGTAGGGTTGAAGTTGCTGAGATTACGAGTGTGGATATAATGGTGTTGATATTGGGTGGAGTTAGTTGAGCGATGTATGAAAGCAGGGAGATGGTCACTGAAGGTGTCTGGGATAGTGCTAGAGAGAGTTATTTTGTTTGGATGGGAGACTAGGATCCAGTCGATGATGGATCCTGGGGGGTGGTTTTTGTTAGGACGAGTGATTGTATGGATTACTTGGGTGAAGTTGTAGAGGTTAATGAATAGGGAGGGGGAAGGAGAGTTCATTTTGTTCCAATCAATATTAACATTGCCTAGAATGTAGGTTTCAAATTCTATTTCAGTTGAGACCTAGTGAAGAATATTTTCAAGGGTAGAGATGTTGTCACCTGGGGAGATATATAGGGAGATAATGCAGGTATTTTTATGTTTATTTAGTCGTAGGAGACTAGCTGTTAGTTCAGAGTTTTTGAATTGTGGAGTTGGAATTTGCAGAGGGATTAATGAAAGAAGGTTGGAGTAGATTAGTGCAGAGCCTCCACCTTTTTTGTTTAAATGGTCACTTCTATGGATTTGGAAACAAGGAGGTAGGATTTCAGAGTCAGCAATATAGGGTTTTAGCCACGTTTCAGAGATGGCTAAGATGTCAGGTTGGTTGTGGAAAATCCAAGCTTGTATTTGGTGTATTTTGTTATTAAGGCTCTGGGCATTGATAGTGAAGAACTTAAGGGTGCTAAGAGAGGAAGCAGAAGAAGAAGAGGGAGGGGGAAGGGGAGTGTGCAATAGAAGCAGTAGGGGATGGGGGAAGGAGTTGTTATTTGTGAGGCAAGGGCCAGGGTTGGGATGGATATCACCAGATAAGGCAAGGTCATTATAGGGAATAACTTTTAGCCTTTTCGGTTTAAGTAGGAAGCTGTTTGGGGCTAGTAGTAGTTTAAGAGTGAAGGTATTTGTAGTAGTGGGGAAGAGTTTGGGATGGAATATGTACAGTAAGTTATGAGGAATAAGAGAGGATGATATGATGTGGAAGTGGGTTGATAGAAATGGTTGCAGGTGAGTACAAGGGATAGTTTGAGTAGGAGATAGGCATAAGGGTGATTTGGAAGAGTAAGAAGTAGCAAAATAAAGAGGAATTGGTAGTACAAGAAGGGAGCACGGGACATGGATAGTATAAAGGATTAGGGAGGGCATGTTTACAGAAGGGAGGGATTGAAGAGAGAAATGCAGAGGACGTAAGCAGGATAATAGGGGTGGAGAGCTAAAGGAAGTAGATAGGTTATGATTCTTTACAGGGGAGAGAACGAGACTAAGTGTAATGAAGAGTTAAGGTCAAGTAGAGTGGGAGGAGAAAGAGTGGGAGGGGTAATAAGGAGAGGACTGTGATTAGTTAATTGGTATGGGTGGGAGGGGTAAGTCAGGAATAAATGTAGATGTGCTGGGGGTGGGTGGAATTTAGGGGCAGAGTAGGGGAGCAGAGTGAGCCCTCTGGGCGAATGGAGCGGGAAGAGCCAAAGGAAGGAGAAATGGGAGGAAAACAATCAGTATAGTGTATGAGCCAGAAGGTAAGTTTGCACTGCTAAGAAGTAAGTTAAAAGATGACAGCAAATTAGGGTTGTGGGTAGATATATAAAAGAAATAACAGTAGAAGAAGGTCAGAGGCTTTATGAGGGATAGAGATGGGTATATGTAGAGTGGAGAAGTGGATAGGTAATCCAGGGAAAATAGTGAGGGAGAGAGCAGTAGAAGAGTTGTCTATGAACTATATGGGTAAGATAAGGTGAAGAGTGAGAAAGATAGTAGAGACAGCAGAATGGTAGAGGAGCACCACCTAGTGGGCATTCAGTTTGATGCAACAGAGACCCTTATAGAGGAAATATCAGGTTAGGGGAAGGAAGGAATTATCATGAGACAGAGTAGGAGTAAAAAATATAAGAGGGAGAGTAGGGTTATTTAATGGACAAGAAAAGGGAAAGTTTTGGCTTCTGGTTAACCTGGCAGGGAAGCGTACAGCGACCTACTAAAAGTATGTATTTTAAATATTGCAAAATGGTTAAAGCACTGCACATACTTTCACTGAAAATTCCTCTCAGGGGAGCAGATGGGTTTTTAGTTTTAGAGTTTAAATGTCCTTGTATGTGGGTTCTTAGTATGGACTTCCGATAGGGTGCATTCAGGAGGTTAGAGCAGGTTAGAGCAGGATAGGCAGGAACACAAGCTGGAACATGCAAGGAGAGAAAAAGAGTAAATGAAACATACAGTACAAGAGTCAGGAGTTATAATCAGACAGTTATAACAATACAGTGTTAATTTTGCAAGTTGAAAAATTGGATAAAGCAGCTCTGTAAAAATTAAGTTAAACACAATCAAATACCATAATGTCACAAAAACGAGACACAGAATGGGGAAAATGTTATTAATATCAGGCACAGCACACAGTTCAGCTAAGCGACAGAGTCTGATAACTATGTTATAATCCTAGAATATATGAAATGCATTAGGCTTCGGGCAGATTAGTGATGGGACTTCCCCATAAGTTAGTAAGTATTGTTACTTCTGTATTACCAATACCTAATCTGCATGTGTGATAGACAGATTTGCATAATGCTGCGTTTCTCTCCCCACAGCTACAGAGGAGGGAGCTCACAACCTGGATGCCCATGCAGGGTGCCTGACCAGGTTGCACCATGAGTGTGGTGAGTACAGATATATCTTGCAATCTATAGTAATATAAATAAAAAAGAGTACAGTAGTAACTGCCAGTAAGTATATTCTGTTTTGAGTGTACTGCAATGAATGTGGTTATAGACCTGGACTGATATAAGTGAGTAATGCCAGGTACAGTTCAATATAGATGAAAGCATGAAACCTGTTAATGTGAAGGAAAGAAAGTTACAACTGCACAAATAATGTTAAAGAAATAAAAGTTTATACTATATTAATAATGTTAAGGTAATAAAGTGCAACTGCATTCTTAATGTTAAGGACATACAGCCTACCTGGACTTGGCTAAGGCCTTCGACACAATACCCCACTCAGGCATCATAGATAAGCTCAACAGCTTAAATGTAAACCCTTATGTCACTAGATGGGTTGCAAACTGGCTAAAGGACAGAACCCATAAAGTTAAAATCGTTTGAGCAATGTCAGACTCAAAGCCAGTCACAAGTGGTGTCCCACAGGGATCTGTCCTGGGACCCCTCTTGTTCGGCATTTATTTCTCAGATGTTAAAGCAAACATGGGAGGGTTGTGTCTGACAAAGTTTGCAGATGACTGCAAACTAGGCGCCATAGTCGATACACCAGCAGACACATACATCCTACAAAAAGGCCTCACAGAAACGGACAACTGGTGCCGGAGTCATGGCCTTAAACTAAATGCCAAAAAATGTATAGTCATCCCCTTTGGGAAAAACAAAGTACCCACAAATTATCACATAGACAGCAACCCACTGAGTACAGAAAAAGTAATGAGAGACCTAGGGACCCATGTCGACAGCGAACTCTCATTTGACACCCACGTTGCAAAAGTGGTTAGAAACACATTCTACCTTGCACACCTTATCATGAAGGGATTCACATCCAGATCCAAGGATGTCATTGTACCCCTATACTCCTCCCTCATCAGACCCATGATTGAGTACAATGCCCCATTTGATATGTACCTCACCCAGCATTTGCAACAGCTGGAGAGACCACAAAAGTACCTCACCAAGAGGATCAAGGGTCTCCAACATATGTCTTATTCTGCCAAACTAAAGAAACTCCAGCTCTATTCAGTAGCATACCACCTGCTCAGAGGTGATCTCTGCCTGACATACAAGGCCATGTCCAATCAGGAACTGATGGACATGCTCCACCTCAAAAAATCCAAATCCATCAGAACCACGAGAGCTAAAGATTTAAACCTCGGCACAAGTATGAATAGGACATGCTGGAGGGATAGATTCATAACCCAGAGGCTTCCCATGCTCTGGAACAAGATCCCAGTTCATGTTAGGCAGAGCCCCTCACTGACTCTCTTCAAGAGAAATCTTGATGAGTGGATGGGAGATCGTAAGTTTACCCCAGGGGTCACATCTGTGTCACTACTAGACAGGGGCACAGTAAACTAATTCTGTTCTATAAGGGGACCTTCACTGTGTCACTACTAGACAGAGGCACAGTATTCTAAATCTATTATGTGCATTTTGTACCATTTTATGGGGTGGCGAAAGCCACATCACTGTGGCTAGACTTATAAATGCCCAGGGCAGATAGCCTAGTACTAAACTATGAAACTATGAAACTATGAAACTGCATTAATAATTTTAAGGAAATAAAGTTCAACCTCAGTCACAATACTAAGGAAATAAAAAGTTCAACTGCATTCAGAATTGTTAAGGAAATAAAGTTACTACTGCATATATTGTGGAATGACAGCTGTACTATAACACCTGCATTATGTAAAGTGTTCATCAGTAAAGACTGTTAGATGTATACCAGTTACTGTTTCATATCACCTCCAATAAAGCTGTTTGTGAAAAATATATGCATTTTGGGCTGTTGGTCAAGAAATTGAGTGTTACAAGTGCTGCGAAGTAAACATGGGAATAATACCATGAAGTGACTGAAGGTTAGCTCATAAAGAACTGTTCTGCTAAAGTGTACATATGGAGCTGTACTACAAGATATAATGCATTATGTTTGTTCTGCACTAAGATCTGAACCTAGAATAGTAATGGCTAAGGTGTAATAGTGTGTTTATCAGGGGACTGTCTTGTGTTAACCATTGCCTTTCAGCTATATGCATTCCTGAACTTAGTTACGCTGCTGCAGGTAAGTATGAAACCGTAATAGCTGTAGACTGCAAGTATACCATCTGCAACTGTATATGGGTCAGGTAGGCAATCCAGCACTCTGATATGGTCTGTACACATCACAATTATTGCCATCCACTAGGGGTTAATTGTGTACACCTGCAATAAAAGTATTAATACACAGTTCACCTACTATTTCTGTCATGCATGAATCTCATGCATGTGTGTTCAACAGTCACTGCAGTCTTGTGTGACACTGCCTATATTACCAGGTCACGCTTTGTTACCAGGTGAGCTCTAGGCATATATTACTTGATCAATATGCTGCAGTAGCTCAGTATGATAAATGTTAGGTATGACGTACATTTTTTCACACACAGACAGGGGTTCGAATCCAGGGACAAGTGCTACTAAATATTAATAGAAACTGTTATGTATTGTTAAAGGAATTAAAGGTAAATAAATGGCAATAGTAGCTGTTCAAATGGGTTAATAATTTGTGTGTCCAGCTGTACCAGAGTGTTAACAGCATTGCTCAGCAAGGTGGTAAGATGTCAGTAAATAAAAGGTCAACAAGTACAATACTAATACAAGTTATTAAAACAAATACAACTGTTTAATCTTGGTACAGCTGTATGCCTGGTGTGTCTATGAATGTCTGCTGATAATCTAACCCCATGTCTGCCAAGGATGGCATGGTAAGCATAAATCTCTGTACTGTGCACGATACATGTCTCTCAAGTGTCACACTGTCATGGACTGTGATCTGCACGATGCATGTCTCTCAGGTATCACACTGTCATGGACTGTGATCTGCATGATGCATGTCTCTCAGGTATCACACTGTCATGGACTGTGATCTGCACGATGCATGTCTCTCAGGTATCACACTGTCATGGACTGTGATCTGCACGATGCATGTCTCGCAGGTATCACACTGTCATGGACTGTGATCTGCACGATGCATGTCTCTCAGGTATCACACTGTCATGGACTGTGATCTGCACGATGCATGTCTCTCAGGTATCACACTGTCATGGACTGTGATCTGCACGATGCATGTCTCTCAGGTATCACACTGTCATGGACTGTGATCTGCACGATGCATGTCTCTCAGGTATCACACTGTCATGGACTGTGATCTGCATGATGCATGTCTCTCAGGTATCACACTGTCATGCACTGTGATCTGCACGATGCATGTCTCTCAGGTATCACACTGTCATGGACTGTGATCTGCACGATGCATGTCTCTCAGGTATCACACTGTCATGGACTGTGATCTGCACGATGCATGTCTCTCAGGTATCACACTGTCATGGACTGTGATCTGCACGATGCATGTCTCTCAGGTATCACACTGTCATGGACTGTGATCTGCACGATGCATGTCTCTCAGGTATCACACTGTCATGGACTGTGATCCCTCTTGCCAAATCCCTGGGACACAGATTTAACAGACACTTGATTTATCTCAATAGCATAGTCACACTACATCAGTCCACATTACACATTGGTGTCACATATGTTGCCCTGACATGTAATAGTCCCCTGTAGTTGTGTACCTGTAGATATTACAGCTTGGCCCATACTGTTCCATGTGGATAGCTTGAGAGGTATGTAGGTGCTAAAGAAGCTATAGGGCACATTTATACCTAAATTAAGGGCAGACCTGTAGGGTATATAGGAGTTCTGTTGCAAACAATATAGCCTATACTGGTAGTAATGGCATGTATGTTTCTCTCCCCCACCCCTTATCAGCATCATAATTTATTATTCCTATATATTGGGTATGGTATACTTTTAACATATGCTGTTCTCAAAATGTTACGTTGGGCCGTATGTTTTATTATTGTTATATATTACAATGGTTGCATACTAACATACTTTGTTGAATTACCTATGTTGTTGGCCTTATGCTGTAACTGTTACTGGCATGCTGTTACACTACTGACTGTTATGCCAATTATTGTTCTGTTCTATATGCTATGCAGTGCTATGTTACTGGGTTATGTGATTTGATCTGACATGCTGTTACAACTAATCACAGGTTCTCTTCATTACTAACCTATACACTGTGAACTACCTCAACACCATAGCTCAACTGGGTAGGCTGGTTCCTGCGGATTCACCTACTCTACTTCAGCCAGCAGTGGTACTGGGTCTTAACACATCTGGGACCCAACCTGGAGCTGCCACTTCCACCTGTCCTGCACCATCTATGGGTGGAACCACCTTACGGAATGTGGCCCACTCCCTCGGGAGTGGGCGCTGAGAGGGACTGGTCACCCAGCAACAGCTACCAGGCATGATGCATAGAATCATGCAGCAAGGTTTAACCATCAACTGCTCCAGATTGAGGACAGACTGGCCAACCTGTAGGGGCAGGCTGGCCACAACACCCAGCCCTCAGCACAGCCATCTTTGGGGCCATGAAGGAGCAGTGGAGACTTCTCATGGGTGGGGAGCTCAGTGCCACTGGTGCCAACTGGGGCACTTGGTTCTCCGATTCCACAACACCCTCCTCATCCAAGGTGTTTATCTCCTCATGTGTCATACACCATCCCTGTCTGCTGTCTTGTCTGTCTTCTCTGTTTGCAAGTGCTACCTGTCCTATTCAACTTACCTTCCCACATGTACCTATATACCTTCACTATAGCACAGTGCATTAGCTCACTCAGCTCTGCTGAAGAGCAGGTGTTTCTATAAACATATCCTAATTGCCAGTGACACACTACTTTTACATATAATGGGATAAATGACAGCGTACTTGAGACTGTGATGTAGGCACCAAACCAGTACACAGCTGAGTACATGTTGATGGATATACATGAGGCCTACGAAAGCAGGTACAGCTGACAACTGTACACACTGTTGCAGAATGTCCACAGTTATGCCACCTACTTTTGGCATGGTTGTCACAAAACCTATAGGTTACAAAATCATAACAGACAGTTCATTGTCACATGTCATACCCATCTGAACACACATGTTCACGCAAATCCTTTGAAACACACTATGCATGTCCATACGTCTTGCAAATATTCATATCGCCTCAGTAGCTCTATCTATTACATTCCTAGCATGCTTTAAATTTGACACCTACAGTCCTGGCTTCCATTCCAGGCTATTGCATGTGAAGTACATGCTTGTCAATGCAACAAATAAATAACTGAGGCCTGCAATTTCCAGCAGAACTGGTTGCTGCTACTGCAGTCACTGCCACCCATATTAGCATGTCAAAGGCCTGTAGGTTGGGACACACTTCACAAATATGTATAGGTGTCCTAAATGTTTCCTACCACTCTCTAGATGGCACTATTACATAACATATGTACCAGAGGCACATGCCTCACCTGGACTGTTATGGGTACCCTCACCTTGACTATGCTGTGACAACAGAGCTGACACTGCTCCCTCACTGACATATACAGCTTGCTGTCCCCCAATGTGTTCACAATTCACAGCATGACACCTGGGCAGAATGCAGTAGCTGCAGCCTGCAACATATGCAGCAGTATGCTCAGCTACCTGCTACAGACCTACCAAACCTTTCAAACACCTAGAACAGGGAATCCACACAACCCCCATACATAAAGGAGTGGGAAGGTCAAGTGACAAGGACATGTGTCACAGTCTTCCCCTACAAATATACACAGCTGATAGACTAGCAGCTACTGCAGCAGCATGCATATTCTGATGCAAATGACATATGACACTCACATCTGTCTGTCTCCTTACTGACCTCAACCCACATTGTTAAACAGTAAACTAGCACATAAGCAGAAAGTCTGTTCATAATGGCCAAATATAGCATGCAATACTGTGAACATACCACATAAATCCAAACAGTGGACAGTATTTCTACCTGTCCTCTGTGATGCTCAAGTCCCCACACCTCAATAATGCCCATCTCACAGGCCAGGAAAAGGGCCAAGGCCTACATGAAGGCCTGAAATATAGCACTTTATATATAGCATATTTTTTTTTTTATAGCTAGACCATGCTCATACACTGTCCGTTTCAAGACTCTTTTTGTCTTCCCAATATAATAACTTTCACAAGTGGAACAACTTGCCAAATATACCACATATTCACTGTTACAATTGTAGTATCTGGCCGCCCAAAAGGTTCTTCCTAAATGTTTGATTTTTGCAAAAGACGTGTTGCTAACAAATCTGCATTGCTTGCAGTTGTTGCAAGCGTAGGTTCCTTTTTTGTTAATAACTGTTTTACCTTGAGTCTTTCCTAAATTAGATGTCCTCTCCAAAATGAGTTTGATATTAGTAACCATTTTGTAAGTAAATTTAGGTGACAAACCCAAACATGTAACTAGTTCCTTATTCCCCAAAATAATACTCCAATTTCTCTCTATAATGTTCTTAATTGACCACATTTCATTTGTTATAGGAAGCGGAAAAGCACTGAGGAAATCCTGCTGTACAATTACAGTTTTGTCGTTGACAATAGCAGGTGCCCCAACCATAACATCCTTAGATGACAAAATTGGCTTGGCCACACCATTCCTAAGTTTTATGACATCCTTCTCTAAACTGACCAACCAATTGATGTCATAACCTCTTTGGAAAAACATGTGTCTTAAGGATACCAATTCCTCAAAGTAGACATTGTCATCAGAGGTGAGTCTACTTAACCTTATCATCTGTCCTTTGATGACTCCCTTTTTCATATGTTCTGGGTGGAGACTATCTCTGTGTAGGTATTGGTTAACAAAGCAGGACTTCCTAAAAATTCTGCTTTGTATCTGACCATCTACTCCGTTTTTAGTAAGAGTAAGATCTAAAAAATTAATTTGTGTACCGAAACCTCCTATTTTAAAAAATAAAAATTTGGTAGTCTTGTTCAAATCATCCACCATGTTTGTAAACTCGCTTCTCTCTCCTTCCCATATGAAAAACAAGTCATCAATATATCTACAATAAAATAAAACTTTGTAGAAACTCGGATGTGTTTTGAGAAAATTTTGTTCCCAGTTGGCCATCACAATGTTGGCAAATGCCGGTGCAACTCTTGACCCCATAGCCACTCCAGAAACTTGTTTGTACAGAATCTTGTTGAACTTGAAAATATTGTTTTCTAATATTATTTGCATGAGTGTACAAAGTGTATTGATCCTTTCACCCTGAAGGTTGGTGTTACAAGAAAGATATTCTCTCATAAATTCCAATCCTTCTTCTTGATTGATAGAAGTGTAAAGACTCTTTACATCTAAAGTAGCAAAAAATGCATCATGACTTATTGTATTCCTATTGTTCAATAATTCTAATAGATGCCAAGAGTCTCTCAAATAAAATTCTGAACTCTGGGCTATGGGATTAAGAATGTGATCCAACCATATAGAGATGTTCTCTGTCTTTGAATTTTTGACAGAGACTATAGGTCTAAAGGTTAGTTCTTCTTCACTATGTTGTACTTTGGGGATCCCAAAGAAACGAGCCATATTGGGATTTTTGACAACCAAAAAATCATAATCTTTTTGATCAATCTCTCCCTGAAAAAACATGTCGAATAACAATGTGTCAGTATTCCTGAAACTAAGTTTCACAGAATCCAAAGACACCCTAAAGTAATTTGTTTTGTCACTCAATAAAAGGTTCAAGGCATTCTCATAATCTGAATTGTCCATGATGATAATCTTGCCCCGCTTGTCGGCTTTCATAACCCTAAGGTTACGATTGTTTGCCAACTGCCTTAAAGCTTCGAATTCCTCATCAGTTAGGTTTTTCTGTACCCCTGACGTACTTACCTCCCTAATCTCACTTTCACATATATCTTGAAACACCTGTAATGTGTTTAATAGGGGTGGATTAAATGTACTTGGCCTACTTGGTGCTGAATTGTGTCTAATATTTTTACAACTTACATCATTCATGATGTATTTTAGATTTAACTTTCGTAAATAAAGTCTAAAATCTACTAACAATCTACACAAGTTTACCCTGTTGGCCGGGATAAAAGAAAAACCTTTTTTCAAAACCTCACTTGTCACATTCAGCAATGAAAAACCACTCAAATTCACAACATTAATAGAGAAAATGTCATTAGGAAGTGAACTAATTACTTCCGTCTGTTTTTCCCTTTCATCTTTCCTTTTTGTTGTGTGGTGTTGAACCACTTGGTAGTCCTTCTTAGTTGGTATCCCTCCTTCCGAAAAGGGCTGTTAGAATTGTTGTTGTTCTGACCTACCACTTCCGCAAATGTACTGTTAGGTGCAGAAGTAATAATTTTATTAGGTCCAGTCAAAATCTCTTTGAGGTGACTAGTGTTGGTGTTTTCAGCAGAAATAGTAATCTTTTCTTTCGAACCACAAGCAACCCCTCCATCATTATGTGATGAAGGTTGAGGTTCAGAGTCAGTAACAATAACAGTTGGATTGTTGTTATTGACTTTCTCTGTAGTGCAAATGTATGCTTGGTTCAAACTGTAAGCTCTAATGTCCCTCTTGAGCTTATTCGGTTTTAGTACATGATTAAGCACAAGTATTACATCTAAACATTCATGTTTACATTTTTTATTGAAAAATATAGATTTTTTGTAGATTAGGTTTTTGACATATGGCATTAATTAGTATAGTATATAGAAGTAATAGATGATTTGTGTATACATATAAATATATTTTTTCATATACATATATTTTTTTATGAACGCAAATATACATATGCATATATTTTTATCATCATATATATATATATATATATTTATATATATATATATATATATATATATATATATATATATATATATATATATATATATATATATATATATATATATATATATATATATACATTTATTTGATGAGTTTATATTTAAGGTTTAAAAATTTCAACGTTGAATGTTTAAGTTTGTGACATCATTTCCTGGATTGTTTGTATAAAAAGAGGAGTTTGGGAAGTCTCCTCTTTTCCGAAGAAGTTCACAATAATAAAGGTGAATGAAAGCGCTAAAAAATCAATATTCTGTGGAAGGTCTTCGACTTATCAAGTTTTTAAGATTGTCAAGGTGTCCCTGACTGTTCCTGATGTACTCTGGATAGGTCACTGTGTACTCCACACCTGTATCTCATCACCTGAGAGCTATGACTTGCATACCTGTAGACCCCCCTACAGCAGGACAGCAGGTTATAGCCAGTAGTAGTGGGTGGACACAGGCTCCGCCTCAGCAGCAGAGTGTAGATATCGAGTATGCAACATAAGGGAATGAATAGAGTACCAGATATTAATGTACCACAACTGTTTTCTGAGGGGTCTGCTGTGTGACAGTCAGATTATTCACAGTCTGGAAACAACCATTTCATATTGTCCAACAGTTTTCCAGACATCCACATTTGTCTGGTAGAGGGTCCACATAAATCAGTCACATGTACACATTCTGCAAACGTCTGTGTACTGTGGATGTTGGACACCTACAAGGAGGATTCCATCTAGCACGTTTGTAGTGCTGTCTGTAATTGTATCGCACAGATATTGCTGGGCTGTACCCATACACTTGTAGTACCACTCACTTATTTGCTGAATGATGGCTGTATGACATGGTACTGGAACATCACCCATAGGTAACACATCACAGCAGATGGCAGTGATGGGAGTGGACACATAACAACGCAGTCAGTCACAGCACACAGGGCCATAACTGGTATACCTAGGATCATACAAGGTTAGTAGGCTATTGGCCCTGAGGCCCTCATAAGTCTAGCCCAGAATTTCATCCATGTGTATGCAATTCAGCACCCAATGCCCCAGTCCAGCAGGGACATGGGTGGTATCCCAAGGGTGTATGTCCTATTAACCATCCACTTATCAAGGTTTCACTTGAAAAGGTGTAAAGAGGTACTCTGCCTGATGTGGACTGGTTGTCCATTCCACAGGTGGTTGAGTGTGTGGGACACACATCTAACCCACCAAGTCCTGTTGATGTCACAGACCGGGTTGAGGGTGTGTGTGTGTGTGTGTGTGTGTGTGTGTGTGTGTGTGTGTGTGTGTGTGTGTGTGGGTTAACAGAGTGGAACCTGACTTGCAGTTATGCAGCAGTCCCATCAAGGTGGAGTACAAGATTGCCTTGCATGCCAGACAGAGGTCACGTCTGAGGAATCTGTATGAAACTGGCTAAAAGGATGGGCTTTTATCCTATCTGTGTATACTAGCTGTCTGTGGTCCTTTATTCCCTGATGAAGAACCTTTGTGATCTCCCCAGCTGCTGCATGTGCTTTGTGAGGTACATGACAAAAGGGGAATTATACTCAATAATGGGCCTTATTAGGGGGGGATGACAGGTATGTTATGAATCCCTTGTCCCTGGATGACATACCCTTATGTATGAGGTGGGCCAGTAATGAAAAAATTGCCTGAAACCACCACGATATAATCCAAGTAGCATTTAATGTAGAAGATAAAACAGGAACAAAGCTTCTTTAAACGGGTTTTAGCTTTCATCAGGTTACAATCTTGTAAAAACTTCATTTATCTTTTATAGAAAAAACATTGTCACGATAATCCAATTAATTAATCAATCTAGTTAAGGTTAATAGACATTTCCAAACAGCTCATTAACAATAAAAAGTAAAATGATAATGCTTTTCACTATCTCATACATTATTTAAAAAGTAGCCCATTGAGAACGTTTAATATGTCAATAAATAAACACTTTTGGAGCTTTTAAATTCAATAACATTGAGTGCTAAAGCGCAAAAATGTGCAAACATATCCTAAGTATCGGCATTGCACCTTATTAGACCTGTTCAGGAAATAATGCCCATATTTGGGAGAAAGGAAGTAATCTAAAGTGCAGCTTTACTCAGCAATCTTAGTGCTTATCTAAGGTGCATTCTCCGTAACACAATATATTGTTCATTTTCACTGAAAATAAAGAAATCAGGACTTGTTCTATCGGCGATCATAAAACAATCTATGACGGCCGAGACATAGAGGCACTCAAAATATAATAGCAATGATCGACAATACCCAGTAGTGTAGAATGGATATTTCAATATAAACATCCATTTCCAAATACTTGTTTAATTATTAGCATACACATATATCCTTAGAAATATACAGAGCGGGTTCATTTCATCAGGCTATGCTATCTAGAAGACTTTCCGCAGGAGAAATTTATCAGGTAAAGCAATCTTACAATCAGAGATATCTGATGTTTACGCCATTATAGCTCATATAACTAAAGGCAGGAAAACATTATGTTAATTTCATCAATACCCACGGCAAAGGTTTTAAGGTTCTATGACAAGAGAAGGTGAGAATCACCATCAGTGACAAATTCTATAGTCACGAAGAACACATCTTGTCAACAGAAATACCAATTGTCTAGGTTGCATATAACCCTATCAAACACAAAAGGGCATTAATATATTCCCAAACAAGTCATATACTAGGGTCATGGGCTAGGATGCAAAATCACTACAGAATGGATATTGTACTAGGAAAAAATATGAATATCATAGAAAGCTAGATTTTGGGATGGCACTAGTACAAAACTTAGTGTGTGTTACTGCAGGAAAGTAATTTAAGTTACAAAGCATTCAAACTTCATTTCAAAAAACCCAAAGCACTCTATTAGATCATAATAAGTTTGCCCATTCACTAGATATAAAAGCTTGATACATATAATCAACATTTATATATGTGAGGTGGGCCATATAGAAGGCTTTTATTACAATGGAAGCAACATGGTGGTCAACTGTCATGTTGCCATCAACCTATATGCACAAATCACTCTCGACTGATTGCATGTTTAGGATGTAGTTAGTATTGTGATAATATGGGGACGTCACTCTCCCCAAAGAGGATGGTGCTGCATTTCATGGTATGCAGCCTGAGGCCATGTTTCTAGCAACAGTCATGTGTCTGCATGAGATCCTCTTGGCGGATGTCCACATCACTAGGGAATGTGGTGACAGCCCCCAGCATGCATTCTTCTGCATACATGGTTGGCCATAGCCCTCTGGTTGTGCCCTGTATCTCAGAAGGGTAAATCACACATGACAGAGGCCCAAACACAGAACACTGGGTTATGCCACTAGTTATGGGTCTACTGCTAGAGGTATCTTCCCCTATATGGACTAGGTGGGGTCTGTCAGTGCACCAGTGTGCTACTCATCTGGTAACATATGAACTGATGCCTAGTTGGGAGCATATATTTATTATGTGGAAGTGGGGAATACTAGCACAAAAATGCTAGGGCTACTACTCGTAAAACACTCTTTATTTAAACGCCAAAATATAACCAAGCGTTTTTCGTCTTCACTCAATGCTCAGACTTCTTCAGAAATTAATTACAGCCATTTTAAAAAACTTCTAGTATTTATAAGCTCATATAAAAAGGCCCGCCAAAAAACTAATCAGCGAACACTGGATCTTTAAAGATATATTAACCTACTTGTTTACTGATGTACTCTAGAACTTCAATCAAATCAATATGTTACAAATCGGTGCTAAAAAATATATAGGTGATGAGAACACATAGTATCTATATAGACCTATAAAGTATCCCAACAAGTGATAGGATAAATTTTATCATTAGGAATTTTATTTATTTTATATTTATTAGGAATGTATCAATCTACTTTCATATTTATTTATTTTATAATCATTGTTTGATTTTATTGTAACATATTGATTTGATTGAAGTTCTAGAGTACATCAGTAAACCAGTAGGTTTTAGGTTAATATATCTTTAAATGATCCTGTGTTCGCTGATTAGTTTTTTGGCAGGTCTTTTTGTATGCGCTTATAAATACTAGAAGTTTTTTAAAATGGCTGTAATTAATTTCTGAAGAAGTCTGAGCATTGAGTGAGGACGAAAAACGTTTGGTTATATTTTGGCGTTTAAATAAATACGAGTGTTTTACGAGTAGTAGCCCTAGCATTTTTGTGCTAGTTTGGAAGTAAATCTTAGAGTTGGTGAAGTGGGGAATACTGGCAAAGTCCTTGGCCAGGTCAAGGTAGGCAGTGTGCACTGTCTCCCCCTCATCCATGGCTTTGGAGACTATGTCACAGTGGTCAACCAAATGCAACAGACATGATACCCCCTGGACAAAGCCTAACTTTGCATGATCGAGTGTGTGAAGGTCACCAATGTCCTTGTTAATGAGGTTCATTATAAACTGTTCCATGGCCTTGCAGATCAACCTAGTTAGGCTGATGGTTCTAAAATGTACCAGACTGGTGGATGCCCAACCTTAGTGTAAAGGGGTGACAGTGGGTATCCTCAACTCAGCTGGGACAAAGATGGTATTCACATTTTGCTTGAATACAGTACATTCTGGTGCTGCAAGGTCATGCTTGTGGTCATGTAGGATGCATCCTGTGATGTGCTTGGCTGCCATGGTGGCTGTATACCATGACTATGACATGGCACTGATGACCAGTTCCCTACATATAAGGGGAAGGGGGCAGGTACTAGGGATGCCTTGATGTACTGATGGAGGTACAGGGGGTGAAGCTTACACTGACTCTGTCAGGCATCAAGTATGCTACACCTACAGCACTTGTATATCTGGTTTCCTTGACCACCACTACTGAGCAGATCTGAGTGCTTTCTGTGATGTTGCAGAGATATGTGAAGAAGGAGATATGATTGTCTGTAGTGGATGTTGCCAATGTGGGCTCAGGGTTTGCTTTGCAGGATTCCAGTAGTGCTCTTATTTATTTGTGCAGGCTAAGGAGACATTGTTTCAGATTGGGCATCTACACCTTCTTTGTGTTGGACAGCAGTATGTAATCACTGTTATAGACACTATTTATTGCAGATGCCAACCACACAGGTTTACCTATCCTTGCAGAGAATGATGTAGTCCTGTCAGGTATACCTGATTCCATGCATGTATACAAATGCACAGATAGCGCTTTTGTGTATTTTTTGATATTGGTGCCAGTTCCTACAGAGAGGGTGAGGGCTACAAAGCTGATTATACCATCCCTCAGGAGGCTGTAGTCAACTATGGAGTTGTTTGCATGTCTGATCCTAGCTACATGGGTATTGAGGGAGATGGTAACTGCAAACATGGCCACGTTATGGTTGGTTTGACCATGGAGGATGATACTGCAGGGATGCTGCAATGGTTACCCATTTTGTTTAATATCAACTCCAACAGACTTTCAGCTCATGTGGGAGTAGCACCTAGCTGCTCCAAGGTGTTTGCATTTCCACTGTTGATGGATCTCTGAGTATTTGTGTGCTGGCATGAGTACATCCTACAATGTATGTTTGGGTAGTTAAAGTCATGCAGGATCAGGGTACAGGCTCGAATCCTGATAGAGTTGATTAGGTCCATACAGGCAGAATTGGCTTCCTGGTCACATGTGGGAGCCGGTAGCTACGTATGCTTTAAATAAGTTTCTTTGCAATGGCTAACTGCTCCTGCGGTGTCCCCTGTGCATCTTACTGTTAGAAGAAACAACAAAGTTCTTGCTGTAAAAGGAAAAATAACAGCAACAAAATCCAACGTCAAGAGAAAAAAACCTTTAATAAAGAAGCAAAGCTTTTGGGTCCACACCCTTCCTCAATACTAAAACACATTACATCAGCAATTAAGACTGTAAATAGGAACACCAAATCCATCACATGACTACAGCCAGCCAAGCATGTGATAGAGCAACAATTAAAACATTAAAAAATTACTAGATAAAAGTTGAAAATCAAAGTTTGTTCTGTTGTATTTGAACTAAAATAGGCTTTAGAGATAAAGCACTGTTTAAACTGGGGGGGGGGGGGTGGTCAGCCAACAAACGTAAAATCCATTCATATTCTTTAATTTCAAGCACATTGTTTAGGTCCCCTCCCCTAATGGATTTATATACTATATCTATTACCCTGAACTTAAATTTATGGGAAATATCAGTGCACAGTATGTGCTTACATAATGCATTATTCTCATTTCCCCTACATATATCCGATTTGTGTTCTATAATGCGCTCCTTCAATTTTCTAGTGGTTTTGCCCACATAAAATAAGGGGCATGACACACAGGTAGCTAAATAGACAACACTGACAGTAGTACAGCTTGCTGTCAGTTTGAAATTATAGTTTACCTTAGTGATGGGATGTTCAAAAGTCTCACTTCTTTTACCTAATAAATCGGAGCAGCATGTACGACTCATACAACCAAATGTACCTATCCTTGGGACTATATTATAATAGCGAAACTCCCTTTCAGCGAACATGAAAACACTGACACGTATTGTGCGAAACGTGAATATGCCGAACGTACTAAACCATGAAATACAAAAAGTCGAATCCCCATAGTTGGTCAACTCTACCTCCCACTACATACTGCCTACCCAAACAAAATAAATAAACCACATACATACACTAACCAAAACCCTACTTCTAACCCTAAAGTAAAGCACCAAAACCCTACGTGTAACCCTACACTAAACCTTACATACATTACTATCTATGCACTTACCTTAACCCGCACCCTAACCCTAAGGTCCGTAACTATTGCACACTTACCCTACAGCGATATACCAATCCACACACATACATTTAACAAAACCCTAATTCTAACCCTCCACTAAACCTTACATACATTACCTATCTATGCACTTACCTTAACCTGCACCCTAACACTAAGATCCATAACTATTGTACACTTACCTTACGGAGCTGTACCGCAGACGGGCCAACCATGAGACTTTGACTTTTTGGTTTTCGCGGTTTAGTATGTTCGACATAACCGCATTTTGCGCAATACACATTGGTGTTTTCGCATTCACTTAAACGGATTTTTGGTATTATAATATAGATACCCTATTCTTGTAGCTACTAATGGGATTGACTTAATAGGATAATCTTTATAGCATAATTTGCTTTATAAATTTCTCAAATTTCTGTAACAAAAATATGGCCTATCCCCTACAACATTCTTCACTTCGGAAGAGGCCATTAGAATTAACCAATTCTTCTCTATTATTTGTTTTACATAATATGACCGTACATTAAAAGTCATAACATATCTAGTTTTCTCCGTAGTAGGCTTACAAATATCAGTAACTGTTTGGTCATCAACTCTCATCTGAAAATTGGGTTTAGCAGTCGTACCCCTTTCTGTTTTGACCCTATTACTTAATTCTAACACTTGTGCATGGTCATATCTGCTTGACATAAATTCAACTTTCATATCTTCCAGTTGCTGAAGGAAGACAGAATCATTGGTGTTAAGTTTGCTTGCCATTCTAAACTGTGCTAACATAACACCTCTAAAAACATGAGGCGCATGCATGCTACATCTATTTAAATATCTCTCAGCACGTATCTCTATTTTGTGGATACTGGTTTCAGTAACACCATCCGTAATATGTAGGTTTGGATCCAAAAATGTAATATTACTAGCAGAATATTGCATCTTAAACTTCAAAAAGGTCGTAGTTTTATTTAAATACTGTATATACTCATGGAGTTCTAAACTAGTACTCTTCCATACAACAAAACAACCATCAACAAAACGTTGGTATAAACAAAACTTCTGGTTTAACATATTAAAGTCACTGCACATATATTTCTGTTCCCATTGATGTAGAACCAAATTCACATACATATTAGCTACTGACGTGCCCATTGCCACCCCAGATATCTGCAAATAAAAATCATCATTGAACAAAAAAACGTTCCTGGTCAGAACAATTTCTAACAAGGAACATAAAGTTTCTATTTCTTTAGCAAACATTGTTACCTTATGCACCAAAAATTCTCTAATAGCTTGTATACCATCTTCATTAGGGATTACCATAAACAATGAGGTTATATCCAACGTTACAAACAAATAATCATTGCACTGTAAAGCTCTGGTATCTAAGGTATCATACCAATGTCACAGTTTCAAAACAAAATCAGTGGTATCCTTCAAATTATTAGGGCAATTGGGCAAAAATTGTCTTAGTTTCCTTTGCAGATATACCGAGATAGGTTTGGTTGTCCAGCCCTTTTTGGACACTATGGGTCTCATCGGTGGGTTTTCCAGTGATTTGTGTATTTTAGGAAGTCCATTTAGCTGCGGGGTAATGGGACATGGTACAGCAAAGTAATTAAATAATGATAAATCTATGTCTCCACATAGTTGTAACTCAAAAATCAACATATTTACCTCCCTAATATATTTTTGACATCAAGCATTGTAATGCGTTTAAAAGTATTCCCTTCCCCCAATAGCAGTTCCATGGAGCGTATATAGTTAATGCGATCCATAATGACCTCTGAACCTCCCTTGTCAGGCTGCTTTATAACAATGCAGTTATCATTAACCAAAGCTTTCAAGGCTAGGGATTCATCATAAGTTAGATTACATTTTTTTCTGTACAGATCTGGTTGTATAAAACTTTCTTAAATCTATGTCACATACATCATGAAAGGCTGTTAAAACAGATATACTCAATGGTATAAATGTACTCCTTCTCTTGCATTCTATATCTGACTCTAATGGGTTCCCTTTAAATAGTATTTTCAAATTCACAGTTCTAACAAATTGTTTTAAATCAGTAAGTGCAGCAACTATGTCATCTGATGCATGGGGAATAAAAGTTATTCCTTTCTGTAATAAACATAAAGTTGGTGCCATAAGTACGGTGCCAGAAAGATTCACAGTACCTTGAATTATCTGCGGCTTAATTTGCCCTGACTTAGAGGGCTCTCATTCTTGCATTTGTTCTCGTTTTGGTATTTTCTTTGCAAAGATCTCCCACGTGCTGCACTCTGCTCTTGAATCTTCTCTGGGTGTTCCAATGAAAAGTGTTTCTGTGTCCCTAGCACTGATATATTCAGAGTAAGTTGTTGAACCTTTTTTGTACTCCCTTTATTTTCTTCTACGGGATCCATATGGTGTACATTCAAGTTTGTATCCGCTGATATCACCACGGCCGAGGTAGACAGAATTGGGGGCGTGTCATCCGCAGATGCAACAGGTTTATGTAAAGAGCTTAAAGAGATAGTAGGAAATTTAGGAGTACCAGTTCCATTAATCAAAGGGGCATCCACCCCTTGCATATGCAGGCTTTTTTGGACATTAAAGTTGATATTTTTAGCTTTATCTACTTTAGGCCAAGAAAATATATGGCCTCTCTGGAAGTCCATAATGTCTCCTAAAATTTTACGTTTTTTGGTGGCTTCTAGCCTGTCATCCAATTGCTGTAGTCTATCAAGCATTTTTTGATAGACAGATAACATATTAGAAAAACAAGGTAACTCCATTAGGGTATTCTCTATATCGAGTATTTCTGTTTTCAGGTCACTTTCCGTTTGTGAGAAAAAATCATTCATTAAAGACATGTAATCAAGACTTAACTTTAAGTTGAGTTGTTGCCAGCGTTTTAGAAGTTCTGGGTATGCATTCCCATAAGATGGCATTTTGAGGATATACAGTCCACTTGGGACTAGACCCATTTCAATGTAAGCAGAAAAAGTAAAATGCTGTCATTGAAAACGCTTGTAAGTTCCCACCTTTCTTTCTAGAAGTTCAATTTTTCTGTTAAAGTCCACAGAATTTTCAGATGCAACAGCAGGCAAATTACTATTCACTGATAGCAGGTTCAATAATGGATTGACTTCCTTACTTAAAAATGATTTCATTGAATTAGTGATATACATGCTGGCTGTATAACTTCTCAAGCAGTTCTTAACGATACAGCAAAGAACTAATAAATCCATAAAGAAACAACAAAGTTCTTGCTGTAAAAGGAAAAGTAACAGCAACAAAATCCAATGTCAAGAGAAAAAAACTTTAATAAAGAAACAAAGCTTTCGGGTCCACACCCTTTCTCAATACTAAAACACATTACATCAGCAATTAAGACGTTAAATAGGAACATGAAATCCATCACATGACTACAGCCAGCCAAGCGTGATAGAGCAACAATTAAAACATTAAAAAGTTACTTAAAATAGATAAAACATGAAAATCAAAGTTTGTTCTGTTGTATTTTAACTAAAATAGGTTTTAGAGATACAGCACTGTTTAAACCAGAGGGTGGTCAGCCATCAAACATAAAATCAACTCATATTCTTTAATTTCAAGCAAATTGTTTAGGTCCCCTCCCCTAATGGATTTATATACTATATCTATTACCCTGAACTTAAATTTATGGGAAATATCAGTGCACAGTATGTGCTTACATAATGCATTATTCTCATTTCCCCTACATATATCCGATTTGTGTCCTATAATGCGCTCCTTCAATTTTCTTTATTAAAGGTTTTTTTCTCTTGATGTTGGATTTTGTTGCATCTTACTGTCTGAACAGCCTGGAGGTGGGTATGTCTTTCATGTATATAGTGAAACTCTACATCCCATGGCTTTACTGCCCACACCTTGAACTATAACTGTATGATAGGATGGCTGACCATGTAAGTCTGGGGTGCTCTCTGCAGTCCACAGTCAGCATTTCCCATGGTTAAGACTGCTTGCAATGAGCACAGATTCATGTTTAGACTCCCAGCATTTAGCAGCATGGCCTTCAATTTGTGATGTGCTGACAGTTGTATGTTGGTAGTGTTGACCTCACCACTTTTCCTACTAATGGTACTATGGGGGTGGCAAGAACCATTGCCAGATGCCTGAAGGCCAGTTGAGACAGATGGAGGCCTTCTCTGGCAAAGCATCAAGGTCTGATAATCATATCATCCCAGGCTATCAGGAAATGGATCCCCCTGGAAAGCCAGTTCTTAAGGTCAATCATTCCCTGATTGTATTGCAGCATCATTCTGGATGACAGCGGGATGCTACATAAGGCTAGGGATAAACCTGCCTGCGACATATAATCAGCATGCTCAATCATGTCTTACTGCACATACTCCAGGGAGGTACATCTCAGGTCAGAGAGACCAACATGGACTGTGACAGACTCATAACAGTACCTGTTGTAGAGAGAGAACAGTGCATATGTGATATGGCAGATTCTGGCACCTGAATGACTTGTAGCTGTGGGTCACAGGTGTGTGCCTATGTGTGGTATGTGCTGTGGAGAGCTGTGGAGTTCATGTGTGTATTTGCCTCGGAGGTCTCCTTTGTTTGTAGATGTGTATGTTGAGGACCTCTGCATATGTGAGTATGTATTGTGTAGGTGTGGGTGGTGAGTGAGGTGTACAGATTATGTCGACAACCTGTTCGGTGCCAGATATGTGGGCTTGAGAGTTAGATTGCATGGACTGTAGGCTCCTAATGTCATTACATCTATCAGAAATTGTGTTCCTTGGTGGTGTTTGTAGATGGTTGTCCATGTATATGAGGCAGTTGCTACACTATGCCATGATGCCCATATCAACCAGACTGACAGGGGAAACTGTAGGACATTGTCAAGCCATATTTTTCAGAAACGTAGGAAGAAAGGCCAGAGAGATCTAAGGGCTGGGCCTATAGCCCAGGTGTTTAAAACAAAACTAGGAGGCTAGCACTACTGCATACAATGTAGACAGGCTATAAACAAGCAGTAATAGGTGCAACTGAAAAGATGCAGTTGAACACCTTAGAGAACATGCAGCAAGTAGTAGGAAACAGCAAGATCAGGTGGGTAAGGAGTGATGTATTGCCACTATGTTGCTGATAGGCACTTACATACTGTGGTGATAGATGGTAGGGTATGATGTGGTAGTTAGCGGAGGATAGTGCTGGCAAATGTGGTAGTTAGAGGAGGATAGTGCTGGCAAATGTGGATGTGCAGGGTGTGCACATAATATAGAGCAATGTATTGTGGTCCTGTCATGTGTTCCCCTCTTCTTGTCTTTCAGAAGTGATTTACAGACATAGGAACCCACCATTTTCAGCAGTGGAGAATGATGCCATACTGACTGAGACTCCATTACCAGATTCTGCCATTGAGGAGTCACCATAATCAGCAACAACGTGCTGCACTGTGGCCAGACCTCATGTCATTTGTAATTCATGTTGGGCTACAGGAAAGGATCTATGAACAGGTCCAACACTGGGCCACAGATATGATAAATAATGCACAGCAAAGGGCTGCAGCTGTGGCCAGGGACTGTGCTGGCACCACTGGAGAGCCTGCACACAACAGCCACTCTCAGCCACGGAGTAGTTCCTGGTAGTTCCTGGTAAACCTGAGTTCGGCCACCAGCTTGTAAAGATCCATCACCCCATATGTTGTGTAGGTGGCTAGCACAGTTTCCACAGCAGAGGAGTATCCAGGTAAGCCTCCAGTGGTCATCTCTGTAAAATTGTAGCAGTCATAGTGGCATCCTCTGCATACCTGTACAGAGTTGCCTGGTCAAGGTGCATTTGGGGGGGTTGTAATGCACACGTGTGCGCACACAGTCAGCAATGTGGGCACTATTACAGTTCATACTGTACATGTTGATATATGCACATATTATCCTGTACCAATGCCACATTTGTGCCTGCTGACAATACCTCTCCCCCACAATTCTATAGGTACCTCTGGTGAGGCTGGAGTCCAACATCCTGTAGCCTGAAACTGTTTTGTTATGGCTCATCTATTCCCTAGGCATGTTAAGGGTTGCCTGTTTGCCATGGACACATCTGTGAAGCTTAGCTATATTGCAATACCTGGATGTTCACTCATGGAAGGGTTCACTGCAGTACATTACTTCAGTAATCACAGTAGAATATTTGCATATTTGCAGGAACTGTAACATATTTGCACATATTTTGTGAAGGTCTAGGCAGTCTGCTATAAAGGGGGGGCATTAGTATGGTCAAAATGGGTGCACACTGACATGTTGCTCATCTCACAGGTGTATAGTACTGGCAACATTAACTGGACATAGCTACACTTCATGTTGTTAAGGGGCTGTCTTGTCTGTGTCTGCTGTGGTCTGCTTCTGTGTTGTGCATGGAGTCAGTAATAAGGTGTGGTATATAAAATGCATTTGTGGCACCTCACCTGAAAGTGTATGTGTGTGTGTGTGTGTGTGTGTGTGTGTGTGTGTGTGTGTGTGTGTGTGTGTGTGTGTGTGTGTGTGTGCATGTGTGTGTGTGTGCGTGTGTGCGTGTGTGCGTGTGTGAGTGTGAGAGTGTGTGTGTGTATGTGTGTGTGTGTTTCTGTGTGTGTGCATGGCTCAGCAGACATAACAGTTCAGGAATTAATGTAGCCACACTGTCTTCCTCCTAACAGGTGACCATGGGGGTTGGAGTTTGCCCCCTCACAACATGATTTCAGTGTCTCATCGGACTCTGATAATGATGGTGGCCATAGTGAGGCACAGGTGAGGATGTTGGGGGGCTGAATCTGTCCCATGGGTTGACATCTCACTTCCTCCCTCAATGTCCCTGCACACAGTCAGTATGCCCATACATACCCAGTCCCCTGCAGCCACAGATATTGGAAATTCAGAGGGCAGTGGCATAGAACAGGAGAGTGTGGCAAATATGGCATCTATGACTTTAGACAGTAGCCATAGCCAGACAGCAGGTGAGGTTCTACACAGGCAGATTGACATGGCTGTTCTAAGGAGGACTGCTGCCCATCCACAACCTGTCAGAGGTGTCGCATAACATGTCACCCGATGCATGTTTCAGTCCATCATGGAGGCACAGGCACATTCTGAACACAACATCAAGCAGATGCTCAGGATCATGGGACCATCACTGCCTGGCATCCATGACTCCATCCATGGTATTAGAGATGCCTTACATCAATTCACCGATGTATTGGACAGATGGTGGGATGAGATATTCTCACTCCTTAATCGTGCAATGTCTGTGCTTGAAAATGTGGTGGGAGTTGGGTGTCAGACATGTAAACCTAAGTCAGCAACAACATCAGCTGAGAGCCCATGTGGCCACACACAGTCACATTCCTGTAGTGGCAGTACAACCAGCACTACCAAAGGGAGGGTGCTTACCCCACAACAACATGTCAGGCCATGGGCATGTGGTCCAGGGTGGTCCCGTGAGGGACACTGACCCAGAAGACACTAGTCACCATCAGCAAGTAGTACAGCATCTGATACTGGGCATGGTGGTACCAATGGCACTCCTGGCAGAGCCAGTTCCTATGTTTGTGGCTGGAGACAGTGAACTATACATTCTGCCATGTACAGTTCACAGCTGCCCAACATACCCTCATATAGGGCTAGCACATGGCCTGACTGTGTAGAGCATGCACTCACACATCACTGTCACATGCAGGTCACCAGCAGGCACACACAGCTCCTCTCCATGGCCCAGCTGACCAGCACCCCTCCAGACACACACACACATGATGTCAACTGTATGGCACAGCCTAGGCCTTTGGCAACCCCACACCACACCCTGTGCATGTGATGATACCTGTGCCACATCCCTGTCATCCATACCATCGATGCAGAGACATGCAAATATGCGTCTGATGCACAGGGTGACTATAGTACAGTTAATGGCAGTTTGTAGTGCAGTAGTGTTATGCCCCGTAAGGTGCTATCTGCTGGCATGTGTCATGACTACACATCAAAGTGCATATACCTTTGTTCCATAATGCTGCTTTGCTGTTAGTATTGCTGACTGACTGTTGTCTCCTAGACCTATTTCTCTTTCTGTTCCATGTGTCTGTGTGTCCATATCTTGGGGACCTGGTGCCAACACAGCAGCTCAGGATGGTATGGCGGCAATGCATATATGTGACTTTGCCAAGCTACGGCCGTATATGTGCAATGTTACCTAGGTGTGTATGTGTAGCACAGTGTGTCAGGCACAATGGGGGCAGACACTATAATCATGCATGCATACCCCTTGAAACAGCATGCTACTCTTGATACATGTCACTTGGGAGTTCAGTAGGATCATTGGTTCATAAGATCATAGAAGATTACTAGCATAATGGCCCTGGGTCCCTTACAAGGCTAGCCATTAGTTTATCCCCAACAGAATCATCAATTGGCACCTGTTGTCCCTGTATTTGACAACTTGATATTGTGTGAAAAAGTATGACTGTCAAATTTTATGTGGCTATGTATTGTAGTAATTGAGTGATACAGGTGGAACCCCTGGCACAGATTTGTCGTTTCCCATCCACTCATCATGATTGCTCTTGAAGAGGATCTGCATGGTACTCTGACGTGTATGGGAAGTACATTTCTGAGACAGGGCAGCCTCTGGGGGACAAACATGTCTCAGCAGCAGGTTGTGTTGATGTCACATATCAGATTCAGGCCTGTCATGCTGGTAATGCACAAGGAGTTAGACTCACATATATGGGGCAGTTGTTGAAGGGCAGGGTCCAACATTGCCTTCTAGGCATTACACAGCCCACCTCTGGGCAACTTGTCCAATACCAAGTGGAGCACTACTGATTCAAGCCTGTCTGCATGGGCCAGGTGTTGGAGGTCATGGATCACCTTTGTGAGCATTACTATGGTCTTTCCAGTTGGTGCAGCTGTCTGGATAAGTACATACCAAACAGGGTGTTGCAGTAAATTATTGGTCTACTGAATGAGGAATACACAAAGGTAATCTCCACCTTTTTTCAGGATGCAATCCCTTTATCTATGTGGTGAACCACATACAAGGCTTTTCTGACCACTGTTGCTAAATGATGGCTGAATGTGACATTGTTACCAACCTGAGTACCCAGGCATTTCAACACAGGTTGTGTGTTTAGGGGGACTCCATTGCGGTGGAAAACAGTGGGGCCATGTCTTTGCTGAATGGTATGATGGTACAGTTTTCTGCATTTAGCTTGAGGCCAGGACCTTGGCACCAGTCTGTACTTGATGCAAGACCCTGCTTCAGGGTGTTAACATCATTTGGTGAGTCAATGACAGAAAGCACACAACTTACAGTCATTACAGCCTTGGTCAGTACCTACAAATGTGAGTGGTGGCGGTTAGCACTCATGCCTAGATACATGTGGGTTAATTAGGGGCAGTAGCTACTCACAGGGCCTCAGCATGTATACCTACTGCACACACATAAGCAAGATAGGCTAGGGTTGCCACCTTATCAAATTGCAGATGTGGGATACTTCTTGTAGTATCATGAGAGCTGCCAGGACAAACCATACCCACAGCAAGTGCTGAGGACAGGACTTCTCTTTTTTTGCTAATATGACAGCTTATTTTTGTAGCATTGCCTAGATTATGCTATTTCTCATAACATTAAGGTGTTTCGTATGTAAAGCAACTGCTTTATGCAACTATTACACAAATGTAGGGCATGTTTGTTGTCCTACACTCTTGGGACATATATATTGTTTTAGCTGTTTTCACAGGATACACCTGGCCAAACATGGACTGCAATCTGCACAGTGGGATTGGTTGTGGCCCTAACACATTCACACTGCTGCAAGGGGATATATGGACATGGACACACACACACACACACACACACACACACACACACACACACACACACACACACACACACACACACACTCATGCACTGCCTTTTTTGAAAGTAGAACTCCCACCTGTCTAGTTGTACATACTATAGCACTACATACATGCATACTGCATGCGCCATAGAGCTTATATATTTTTGCACTGTCTGCCATTACTATTCAGGTGGATGACATCTGCAGGTGCTGTAAAGGTTGCCACTGAGGGGGTTAACAGCTTTGCACAGACCCTTAAAATGGTATAACTATTACACACACACACACACACACACACACACACACACACACACACACACACACACACACACACACACACACACACACACACACACACACTTGCCAGTTTTGAGATTAAAACCCCTACTTATCTAGTTATCTAAATTACAGTACTATTAACTGAAAACAGTTCAAAACTAAGAAATAAATCCACAGAGCTGAGTAGAAACCACTGAACTGTTTATTAATTGAGCACTTTTGTCAGGCATTCGCCTCAAGATTTATTTCACACCATAGTACTATGTATTTATCACATGAGCTATGGATTTATTATTTTTAAAGGATGTCAAACTGTGCTTGTAAGATTCATGACATCAGTTGACCCTGAATAAGTTGCCAATTTGGGGTTAACATGTTTGCACAGTCCCTTAAAATGGTATAACCATCGCGCATGTGCACACACACACACACACACACACACACACACACACACACACACACACACACACACACACACACACACACACAGACATACACACACACACACACACACACACACACACACACACACACACACACACACACACACAAACACACACACACATACATACTCTCACTGAGTTGACAGTTTTGAGACTGGAACCCCTACCTATCTAGTTGCATATACTATAGTGCTACAAACTTATTGCATGGTCCATGGAGCTTATGTGTTTAGAGAATGTCTAACTGTGCTTCTAACATGGATGACATCAGCAGGCCCTGTAAAGTTAGCCATTGGGGGGGGTTAATGGGTAGGCACAGGCCTTAAAATGCATTGGCATTGTATACACATAGGCAAGACATTCACACTGCTGCAAGGGGGCATACTTTTGAAGAGTGTCTGCCACTGCTGATGGAGTGGATGACATTAGCAGTTGTTGACAGAGAGGCCACTTTTGTGGAGAACACTAGTCATAGGACGATAAAATGAGTGACCATTGCACAATAAACTGCTGTACATGGAGTCTCTACACAAACACAAGGTGGCTGATGTGAGATTAGAACCCCTACCTATTTACTATTACACACTGCAGCTCACCATACTTATGGCTTGCACCACTGATTACAATTGGTATACAAGTAGATGCAGCAATACACGCTATGTCTTTCTGTCTCTCTCTCTCTCTTTCTCTCTCCTCCCCCTCTCTCTGTCTCTGTATATATATATATATATATATATATATATATATATATATGAGATTACGATATATATAATGTATGTTGGTTTACTATTAACATGTCATCATACAGATGAATGCATATCACAATATCTAATAACAGTTGTCTGAGCTATTAAAATCCTGAGTGGTTATAATGTCGAACAGTAAAATATTGAACTGAAGGTGCTTTCACACAAGTAAATTATGCATAAACGCATTTGATGTGAGTTAATACGAAGATACATCTATACACACTTTCAAATGATGCACAAACACAATCATAATTTAAATGCATATAAAACGTGCGTAATGACTTAAGAGCTGAGGAATAGGGGTCTATATTACGAGATCAAAAACCCTTTTCAGCGAATCGGAATTGAGTGACACCTATAGCACGAACTACAGTAACGGTGAACATCCAAAACAGTGAAATGCGAAATGTCAAACTGTCATGGTTGGCCCATTTGCGGTATAGCTCCGTAAGGTAAGTGTGCGATAGTTATGGTTAGGGTGCGGGTTAAGGTAAGTGCATAGATAGGTAATGAATGTAAGGTTTAGTGCAGGGTTAGAAGTAGGGTTTGTTAAGTGTATGTGTGTGGATTATTTGTTTTGTTTGGGTATATGTCTGTACTGTAAGTGTGCGATAGTTACGGACTTTAGGGTTAGGTTGCGGGTTAAGGTAAGTGCATAGATAGTAATGTATGTAAGGTTTAGTGTAGGGTTAGAAGAAGGGTTTGGTTAGAGTATGTATGTGTTTTATTTATTATGTTTGGGTACGTAGTATGTAGCACGTGGTGGTGTTGGCCAACTATGATGATTCGAGATTTTAAATTTTGCGGTTTAGGGGGTTTGGAGTATTTCCACTTTGGGCTGTCTGTGTCGGTGTTGTGATATTTGCTGAAACGGGTCTTCGATTTCATAATATAGACCCGAGGAATAGATGTGAATTAACTGCTACATTGGAATAACTGAGTGGATTGTTGACATAGTATGTGGAATACTTGAATATTGGATTCGTTCGCAGTTATAAAATAAGTGTGTTAGAATGCAATGGCAATAATCAGATGTTTTAATGATGCCATATGTGTGTTTTGAAATTAAACACTGTTGATATTAAGACCACAATGTTGAGTTATATTTGTGCTGAAGCCATGATTGAGACATAAGTATGCAACATTAAACTTTGCAGATACATAAGACAACATAGATATTAGTTGAAATATGCCCACATAAAGTGACAGAATGACTTGTAAGACTGGAACTATTTGACAACTTGATATTGTGTGAAAAAGTATGACTGTCAAAGTTTATGTGGCTATATATTGTAGTAATTCTTACAGTTCATTTAATTATGGATTCTGTTAAGTAGCATATATTGTGAAGATGCTGATAATGTTGTATACATTCTATTCAGGAATGTATGAATAAAGCTGCAGTAATTAAGTAATCTTTCAGTATTTATATCAAGTAATTATTGTTGTATTATACCAGAAAATGTGATCTGCTAGACATAGTAAAATATTATGTAATTTGACTAATGCTAGTAGAATATAAGTTTCCCTAATATATATGGTTTAATTGTTGGTTAATGTAATATTATGGCAGAGCAACATACAGGCACTTATCCTGGAGTGGTCGGAAATACTTATTCAACTATCATGCCATAAAAAGAATGTTCTATACTGTGTATTGATGGCTACCAGTATTATTTGGAGAGAAGAACATTAGATAGAAAATAGTGGTGTTGTACTATGAAAAGTAAAATTTACATGTACTATGCAAATCTGAACTTATGTTGGTTAACGGTACTTTTCCTATTAGTACTCGAGAATGTAAGCAAGTGTATTCAGTGCATTGCAGTTTGGAACGTAGTGGACACAGTAAAGTTGTACCTGTTGTTTATGGTATTCTCCCTTCAAAGTGTGAAGAGTGTTATGATCACTTTCGGAGTACATTACAGTCTCTTTGTGAAGAGTTTGAATTGGAGTTAAATCCTAAAATGGTCCTCAGTGATTTTGAAAGAGGAGCCATAAACAGTATAATGAAGCGTCTTCCTAATAGTACGTCTAAGGGTTGCTGGTTCAATTTTTGCCAGATTTTGTGGAGACAAATTCAGAAGCTTAATCTTACAACAGTGTATGGTAATGACACTCAGTTTGCTTTGCTATGTAAGCAGATCCCTGCATTGGCATTCATACGTACAGAGCATGTTATGGAAACTTTAAGTTCTATACAGGAGGCTTTGGATGAAAGAGGTACACTGTTATGTGAATTTTTTTAAGAATAACTACAGTTTAGGTCATCCTCATCACTACGGCATGTGTGGTAATACTTCTGAGAGGCAACCACCACTTTTTGGCATGTGTTTTTGAAATCAGGCAGATACTTGCACTTTGTGGTACACTAGGAGTCAGAATGCAATTGAGGGCTGGCATCGCCTTTTAAGGAGTTTACTCAGTAAAAGCAATTGTACATTACGGACGTACTGCATGCTATCTGTTTCAAACAGAATCACCTGGAAGACCTTAAAAATAAACTGTAATGCTGTGTCCCATCCTCTCCTAAAAAGCGTAGACTCACTAATAAAGAACATATGGTACAGCATTTACTAGCTAAAAGGGATGAATTCACACCATTAGGATTTGTTCAATTAATGGCACAGCATTACATCATTGCTCCTTTTAATACAGTCACATGGACTTCCAATTGTTCAAAATGTTTAATTCTAGATTTAGCATGTCTGTGTGTATATTATGTAGATATTTAAATACAGGATTTCAGGGACGTCATCATTTCACATTTTATTGGATTTCTATAATTTCTCAACATATATTACTTAATTTATGGGTTTGAAACATTAATAGGTGTTAACATTTATGGTGGGCAGCATCACTCTTAACATTGTGAATGTCATGGAAATAAAATTCACTATGGACATCACGCAATGGATAGCATTTATGAAAGTTGCCGTAAAATATCGAATTCAACATTTTCGACAAAAACAAGCAGTTTTCGACATTATACACAACTAGTAATACTGCTTTTCAACTATATCCTTTGACTTTTTATTACAAAATTATTTTTATTTTCGAAATTATAATAGTAAACCATATAAGTTACCTATGTATATATGTATGTATATAAAACTCTACAGATCCATATATATCTTATATGTGCCACATACTGATAGATAAGGGCCATCATGTCGGATGGAGATAGGGAGAGACGTTAGATATACATGGCCGTCTGTATGCACAGTGATATATGGTCATCTCAGTTCTATAGTCAGATGTGGCTTCAGACATGGGCTGACATTAGCTAAGTGTAGGAGCATGCCCAGTGTGACCATCGGTACTTACAAGGAGACTCCAGGTCAGACCTAGCTGTACTTCAGTCTGGGAATTTGTTGGCTACAGCCAATAGGCTGCTGCACCTGAATACACAGTCTAGCACCACCCTGATATGATGCCCAAGGGATTTCCTGGCTGTGTGCTGTCCGTAATATCTGACTCATATCTAGGGTGTGTACTGAGTGTATTAGACTGAACAAGGTTTTGCATCATATGTCTGGTACATTTTACATAGCAATGTGATTTCCTAGTACATCAGTGGCAGATCATTATAGAGTGACGTGAGGAACCACTGACAGACATTTGGGTTACTGACTCCATACACTGCTGGGTGCCCATGCTACTGTACAAACTGTTCTATTCTGCACTTTCTACGTTTGTCTGGCCAGTAGTTCCTCCTCCTCCTTATACGTGGGCCTTTGTCCTGCCTGCTCCAGTTCCTGGCTTTGTCTACAGTTGCTGCTCTATGTAGTTATAGGTATGCTGTGGCTGGGTATGTGATGTAACATCACACACATGGTTACAGACTTCACACCTCTGACTTTCCCTGTTTTGCAGGATGTCCAGCCTTGAGCCCCATATGTCTGCTCTGGTTCTCAAAGGGTTTGTGTTATACTGTTATTATAAGGCTACATGGTGCCCATACCTCTCGACCTCTTATAGCCAGAAATATGGACAAAGCTAAATAGAAACGTGAGACACAGACACCCGCACATAGTGACAAGTTTTTAATATTGCACTTACAACCTTAGACAGTTGGCAGAATAACAGGTTTTGTATTAGCATGAATGTTCTGATGGGTGCGAAGTCTGCATCCCAACTGTCTGTCATTATTTTCTCATGTCAGCCTTTATTGATTTGCCACTAGTTTGCCAGAAACTTGCAATGTTATGAAAAATGGACAGTAAATAAGTGGCAAAAATGTGGACATTCTGCAACACTCTGTACATTTGAATGGTATGATGGTCCCCACTGCATTGTTGTAAGTATTGACACTCTGTACATTTGAGAGGTATGATGGTGCCCACTGACTTGTAAGTACTGACACAGATATGTGATGGCCTTGACATCCTGCTGCTACTCTGACTTGTTACAACAGGCTGTTCTACTAGCTACCATGTAGTTCACTCAGAGATATCTGTGGCCCCCTGTCCCTCCATTATTTTTAGCTTTGATCAGCTTTCTTGTAGTAACAAATAGTGACATATGAACAGTCTGTAGAACTCCTACCATAGGTGTAGCTCAGATGCAAAAATAGTAGGTGCAGCCAGTATCAAACCATGAGCACCATCAGCCATGGTAATGGACTTAGCCCACTAAGCCATGCCAGCCACCAGGCAGTGCAGTTTAATTCCTGACACTATCAGCCAAACACATACATAATACATCGACCCCTGCATATTGTGGAAATGGAACATGTAACCAGGTTGATTGGAACAGCCCTGGGATTGTGTGGTCTGCTGCTATTACCCTGCAAACATAATTTACTGCAGTTGTATGGGAACATGGGTGTGTTGGGGGAAGGTGACTCTAGCATTGACAGTCAAGCATCTGTCTTATGACCCCAGTATTTGCAATCCCCTCACGTATTACAGTGGGGTTTGCTGGCTTGGGGCCTACTGCATATTATGGGACAGCCAGTATGGGGCAGAGAGTTGCTGTTGTCCCACATAGCTGTCAGTTGTCTGCAGCTATTCTGGTAGCCCACTCTATTCCCTTGCATACATGCAGCAGGTCCATACTTATGCTACCATAGTGTAGTACCCCATACATTTGTTGTAGTGAGCAGTGACTTACCTTGTGCCTGCAGCATTTAATTTAATAGTGATTCAGGGCTGACTCTTGATGCATGCAGTACACAGCCAATGCATGTTAAGGTACAGGTTGTGTGCTGTGGCTGATATCCATTTTAGTATGTATGTGAGTCAGAGTGAGGTGTCAGTCCCTAGGTCTGTAGGGTGTCAGTGCATGTGGATTGCTTCTTTGCCAAGGTCAGGGCATAATGGGCATGCCTACATCTGTCTACCAGGATAGACTCAGGGGCTTCCTCCTCTGAGTCCCAGTGTGACTGTGGGGACCTTGGCACTGTTGGGGGCTGTGTGACCCTTCTCTGTGATGTTCCTGCTACAGCTGTTTCAGCAGGATTATATTGTGTACCATGGCATATACTGTGAACATGTGTGCACATGTGGCTGAAGAGTACTGCAGGGCTCCACCAGATATACCATTACAGTAGAACCGTGACTTAAGCAGCCCAAGCACATGCTCTATGATGTTCCTAGTTTGTATGTGTACCTCATTTTGGTGTTCTTCAGTAGGTGTGCATGCATTTCTAATGGGTGTCATCATCTACGGTTCCAGTGCGTAATCAGGATCCCCCAGTAGAAGCCCGTATGGGATTCCCCCCTGGCAAATGTCTGGTACAGATGTGATGAGCACCAGATGTGGGAGACGTGATAACTGTCATGGATGCCAGCACACACATTCATGATAATGCCCTGGGCATTTCGCACGACCTGGCAATTGATGGAGTGATACCCCTTGCGGTTGACATAAACTCTACCCTCTTCACCAGGTGGTGCTTTGATGTGCACATGAGTGCAGTCTATGGCACCCAGTAGCTCAGGGTAATGTGCTACATTGTGGAAGAGATGCATATTGCTGTCCCTCTCTTCAAGGGTGCGAGGTAAATAAATGTGCTCACTGGCATGTGCTTACATGGCATCTAGGAAATGGTGGAGTACCCTGGCTGCAGATCCCTGGAGACCCACAATATGTCCGCAGTTTGTTTTTGAAAAGTGCCTGTAGCTAATATTCTAAGTGCTACACATACCTTTATTTCCACTAGGATGAGTCCCCCCCTGTTGGCTCTAGGTCTGAGTTGAGAGCGACAGAGCTTGGTGAGGTCTTGTAGTATGTTGCAATCCACCTTGTAGTGCTCTACAATCTCCAGCTAATGTAGCACCTGGATGATTACCCTGGACCTGAGCACTCTTCTCCTTCTCAGTCATGGCCTATTGTTAGCATCAGCACCTGCATTGACCTCGGCCTCTAGCACATACAGATGTAACAGAGCAGCAGCAGCCCCTATCATTTTGTCAGTTAAAATTCCTAAGTGTGTACTCCAATGGTGCAGAGTGTGTGGGAAAAGTCAGATTGAAGGGTTTATGCATACCTTTATACGGGTGTGCTACAGATACAGTCTATGTGATTGGCTTACTATGATGCATTCCACCTGAAGCTTATATCATTGGGGGGGGGGGGGTTGAATGGGCCAGTATCTGTTGAGCAGGGCTTATCAGTCATTTCTACTTTATTGGCTTCCCTTAGCTATTTCCTTTTTTTAATTCATTTATTTTTTCTAATTCTTTCACTGCTAAGTACTGCGGCATGGTGCACAAACCCATGACACTAGTACAAACAATTTTCAGCAGTTTGGACACTCCCCCTATACAGGGGCATGCTTTTCTTAAAGCAGCTAAAACACATGCTGCGGGATCAAACACAGCTCAGCAGCATCGGACGCACCCCCCTGCTTAGCTCTCCTTAGCTGTGTACAAACAGGCTCTGCTGAGCTTCAATCCACTTAAACATAGAGTTACACACCCCCTTTTGATGTCAGCTACCTATTCTAATACTACCTATATGGTTCTAGCCCTGGCATGGGTTGTATCTGCAGACACAGTGGCTCTTTTTCCTATTCAGCAACCCCAACTCATTTGCATAAACCTATTTGAATATACCCTGGATGCTTCACTACTCCAGGGCCTGCCACATTAGCAACCACGGCAACCTACAATTGTACCCTCTGCATACAGGGCACCATAGTGCATTATTTTTGAAAATGTCTTATTTTTGTTTTTTCAACTATTTATTATTATTTTATTTATTTATTTATTTTTTGCATAATGGCATGTTTGCTCATTGCTGCACACCATGCAAGCATAATATATGTATTAAAAATGTAATATTTTTTATTTATGTGCATTGCTTTTTGAACTCACTGGCCATAGTTTTGGACATTTGCATGCCACAGTGCAGGATCCAACCTTCTTTTTGGGCTTTTACAGCCCATATATAAAATTTACATTTTGGTACACAATTTCTTTCTGTGTACATTTCTGGCAAAAACACGGCACCTACATGGGTGCCTTTCTACTTACTGGATTGCAAATCACCCTCATTTGCATGGGTTTTGCTAGCATATGAGGTGATTTGCATTCCACAGACACTTCCGTGTCCACATGCTTGTGCATGCCCCTCTACTCTCTGTATTGGATCGCTCACCAGCTGGTTTACATGTTGGGGCAATGCTACTATACTTACATGGGAAATCACTGCATGTAGGCTTTATTGAATTACCTCCACAATTTTTAGAAACATTTAAACCAGCAGCTTGCTTAGTTGCATAATCTGCTAACAGATTACTTTTTACAATAACAGTATATCCTCTTGTGTGAGCTTGTACTTTAATGATTTCTAAAGCCTTTGGTAATGACAAAGCATTTTATATGTCCTTTACAAACTTTTCATTTTTTATTTTAGTACCTGCTGATGTTAAAATTTGTCTTTGTCTCCACAATTTTCCAAAGTCATGAGCTACCCTGAAGCTATAACGGCCATTAGTATAGATATTTGCAACCTTATTCTTAGGTCTTTTACATGCTTTTGTACACACAATCAATTTAGCACCTTGTGCAGAAGTAACCCCTTGTATCTTTTCTGACAAAGAATTTAAGTCTCTGTACAAAGAGCTATGCCTGCTGTAAGGTTTTCATTTCTGTCTCTTTTGCATCCACAGTTTCATTTTTGTTTTCTGTATTGAAGTATATTTTAAATCAAGTCAAGGAGAAAGCACATAGTTAGTCACAATTATACAATCATGAGGTTCCTCATCTCCTGTTATGGGTAAGAGAGATGCTGGGTTCAATACCTGAGAATGCTCAATGGTGATCAAAGGAATTTAAATCAGCAGCAGCTCATACTTTGTCAGCCTAGCAGCTAAGAGATGATGCATTTTAGATTTCAGTAAAAGTGCAGATACCACATGGGAAGTACAAGCTTGTGTCCTGGGACTAATGCTGCAGAATGTTCTACTACCAGTGCAGATCTACTTTTGTGTACTGGGACTAATGCTACAGATTGTTCTACTACCAGTGCATCTATATGTTTGTGTCCTGGGACTAATGCTACAGATTGTTCTACCATCAGTGCAGCTGTGCGTTTGTGTCATAGGACTAATGCTACAGATTGTTATACCAGTGCAGCTGTACGTTTGTGTCATAGGACTAATGCTACAGATTGTTCTACTACCAGTGCATCTGTATGTTTGTGCCCTGGGACTAATGCTACAGATTGTTCTACCATCAGTGCAGCTGTACGTTTGTGTCATAGGACTAATGCTACAGATTGTTATACCAGAGCAGCTGTACATTTGTGTCATAGGACTAACGCTACAGATTGTTCTACTACTAGTGCATCTGTATGTTTGTGTCCTGGGACTAATGCTACAAATTGTTCTACCATCAGTGCAGCTGTATGTTTGTGTCATAGGACTAATGCTACAGATTGTTATACCAGTGCAGCTGTATGTTTGTGTCATATGACCAATGCTACAGATTGTTCTACTACCAGTGCATCTGTATGTTTGTGTCCTGGGACTGATGCTACATATTGTTCTACCATCAGTGCAGCTGTACGTTTGTGGCATAGGACTAATGCTACAGATTGTTATACCAGTGCAGCTGTACATTTGTGTCATAGGACTAATGCTACAGATTGTTCTACGATCAGTGCAGCTGTACGTTTGTGTCATAGGACTAATGCTACAGACTGTTATACCAGTGCAGCTGTATGTTTGTGTCATAGGACTAATGCTACAGATTGTTCTACCATCAGTGCAGCTGTACGTTTGTGTCATAGGACTAATGCTACAGATTGTTATACCAGTGCAGCCGTACGTTTGTGTCATAGGACTAATGCTACAGATTGTTCTACCATCAGTGCAGCTGTACTTTTGTGTCATAGGACTAATGCTGCAGATTGTTATACCTGTGCAGCTGTACATTTGTGTCATAGGACTAATGCTACAGATTGTTCTACTACCAGTGCATCTGTATGTTTGTGCCCTGGGACTAATGCTACAGATTGTTCTACCATCAGTGCAGCTGTACGTTTGTGTCACAGGACTAATGCTACAGATTGTTATACCAGTGCAGCTGTACGTTTGTGTCATAGGACTAATGCTACAGATTGTTCTACTACCAGTGCATCTGTATGTTTGTGCCCTGGGACTAATGCTACAGATTGTTCTACCATCAGTGCAGCTGTACGTTTGTGTCATAGGACTAATGCTACAGATTGTTATACCAGTGCAGCTGTACGTTTGTGTCATAGGACTAATGCTACAGATTGTTCTACCATCAGTGCATCTGTATGTTTGTGTCCTGGGCCTAATGCTACAGATTGTTCTACCATCAGTGCAGCTGTACGTTTGTGTCATAGGACTAATGATACAGATTGTTCTACCATCAGTGCATCTGTATGTTTGTGTCCTGGGACTAATGCTAGAGATTGTTCTACCATCAGTGCAGCTGTACGTTTGTGTCATAGGACTAAGTCTACAGATTGTTCTACCATCAGTGCAGCTGTACGTTTGTGTCATAGGACTAATGCTACAGATTGTTATACCAGTGCAGCTGTACATTTGTGTCATAGGACTAATGCTACAGATTGTTCTACTACCAGTGCATCTGTATGTTTGTGCCCTGGGACTAATGCTACAGATTGTTCTACCATCAGTGCAGCTGTACGTTTGTGTCATAGGACTAATGCTACAGATTGTTACACCAGTGCAGCTGTACGTTTGTGTCATAGGACTAATGCTACAGATTGTTCTACCATCAGTGCATCTGTATGTTTGTGTCCTGGGACTAATGCTACAAATTGTTCTACCATCAGTGCAGCTGTATGTTTGTGTCATAGGACTAATGCTACAGATTGTTATACCAGTGCAGCTGTACGTTTGTGTCATAGGACTAATGCTATAGATTGTTCTACCATCAGTGCATCTGTATGTTTGTGTCCTGGGACTAATGCTACAGATTGTTCTACCATCATTGCAGCTGTACGTTTGTGTCATAGGACAAATGCTACAGATTGTTCTACCATCAGTGCAGCTGTACGTTTGTGTCATAGGACTAATGCTACAGATTGTTATACCAGTCTAGCTGTGCTTTTGTGTCAAAGGACTAATGCTACAGATTGTTCTACTACTAGTGCATCTGTATGTTTGTGCCCTGGGACTAATGCTACAGATTGTTCTGATCGGTGCAGCTGTACGTTTGTGTCATAGGACTAATGCTACAGATTGTTCTACTACCAGTGCATCTGTATGTTTGTGTCCTCGGACTAATGCTACAGATTGTTCTACCATCAGTGCAGCTGTACGTTTGTGTCATAGGACTAATGCTACAGATTGTTCTACTACCAGTGCATCTGTAAATTTGTGTCCTGGGAATAATGCTACAGATTGTTCTACCATCGGTGCAGCTGTACGTTTGTGTCATAGGACTAATGCTACAGATTGTTCTACTACCAGTGCATCTGTATGTTTGTGTCATAGGACTAATGCTACAGATTGATCTACTACCAGTGCATCTGTATATTTGTGTCCTGGGACTAATGCTACAGATTGTTCTAGCATCGGTGCAGCTGTACATTTGTGTCATAGGACTAGTGCTACAGATTGTTATAACAGTGCCGCTGTATGTTTGTGTCATAGGACTAATGCTAGAGATTGTTCTACTACCAGTGCATCTGTATATTTGTGTCCTGGGACTAATGCTACAGATTGTTTTACCATCAGTGCAGCTGTATGTTTGTGTCATAGGACTAATGCTATAGATTGTTCTACTACCAGTGTATCTGTATATTTGTTTCCTGGGACTAATGCTACAGATTGTTCTACCATCAGTGCAGCTGTACGTTTGTGTCATAGGACTAATGCTACAGATTGTTATACCAGTGCAGCTGTACATTTGTGTCATAGGACTAATGCTACAGATTGTTCTACCATCGGTGCAGCTGTACATTTGTGTCATAGGACTAATGCTACAGATTGTTATACCAGTGCAGCTGTACGTTTGTGTCATAGGACTAATGCTACAGATTGTTCTACTACCAGTGCATCTGTATATTTGTGTCCTGGGACTAATCCTACAGATTGTTCTACCATCAGTGCAGCTGTACGTTTGTGTCATAGGACTAATGCTACAGATTGTTATACCAGTGCAGCTGTACATTTGTGTCATAGGACTAATACTACAGATTGTTCTACTACCAGTGCATCTGTATGTTTGTGTCCTGGGACTGATGCTACATATTGTTCTACCATCAGTGCAGCTGTACGTTTGTGTCATAGGACTAATGCTACAGATTGTTATACCAGTGCTGCTGTACGTTTGTGTCATAGGACTAATGCTACAGATTGTTCTACCATCAGTGCAGCTGTACGTTTGTGTCATAGGACTAATGCTACAGATTGTTATACCAGTGCAGCTGTATGTTTGTGTCATAGGACTAATGCTACAGATTGTTCTACCATCAGTGCAGCTGTACGTTTGTGTCATAGGACTAATGCTACAGATTGTTATACCAGTGCAGCTGTATGTTTGTGTCATAGGACTAATGCTACAGATTGTTCTACCATCAGTGCATCTGTATGTTTGTGTCCTGGGACTAATGCTACAGATTGTTCTACCATCAGTGCAGCTGTACGTTTGTGTCATAGGACTAATGCTACAGATTGTTATACCAGTCTAGCTGTGCGTTTGTGTCAAAGGACTAATGCTACAGATTGTTCTACTACTAGTGCATCTGTATGTTTGTGCCCTGGGACTAATGCTACAGATTGTTCTACGATCGGTGCAGCTGTACGTTTGTGTCATAGGACTAATGCTACAGATTGTTCTACTACCAGTGCATCTGTATGTTTGTGTCCTCGGACTAATGCTACAGATTGTTCTACCATCAGTGCAGCTGTACGTTTGTGTCATAGGACTAATGCTACAGATTGTTCTACTACCAGTGCATCTGTAAATTTGTGTCCTGGGAATAATGCTACAGATTGTTCTACCATCAGTGCAGCTGTACGTTTGTGTCATAGGACTAATGCTACAGATTGTTACACCAGTGCAGCTGTACGTTTGTGTCATAGGACTAATGCTACAGATTGTTCTACCATCAGTGCATTTGTATGTTTGTGTCCTGGGACTAATGCTACAAATTGTTCTACCATCAGTGCAGCTGTATGTTTGTGTCATAGGACTAATGCTACAGATTGTTATACCAGTGCAGCTGTACGTTTGTGTCATAGGACTAATGCTATAGATTGTTCTACCATCAGTGCATCTGTATGTTTGTGTCCTGGGACTAATGCTACAGATTGTTCTACCATCATTGCAGCTGTACGTTTGTGTCATAGGACAAATGCTACAGATTGTTCTACCATCAGTGCAGCTGTACGTTTGTGTCATAGGACTAATGCTACAGATTGTTATACCAGTCTAGCTGTGCTTTTGTGTCAAAGGACTAATGCTACAGATTGTTCTACTACTAGTGCATCTGTATGTTTGTGCCCTGGGACTAATGCTACAGATTGTTCTACGATCGGTGCAGCTGTACGTTTGTGTCATAGGACTAATGCTACAGATTGTTCTACTACCAGTGCATCTGTATGTTTGTGTCCTCGGACTAATGCTACAGATTGTTCTACCATCAGTGCAGCTGTACGTTTGTGTCATAGGACTAATGCTACAGATTGTTCTACTACCAGTGCATCTGTAAATTTGTGTCCTGGGAATAATGCTACAGATTGTTCTACCATCGGTGCAGCTGTACGTTTGTGTCATAGGACTAATGCTACAGATTGTTCTACTACCAGTGCATCTGTATGTTTGTGTCATAGGACTAATGCTACAGATTGATCTACTACCAGTGCATCTGTATATTTGTGTCCTGGGACTAATGCTACAGATTGTTCTAGCATCGGTGCAGCTGTACATTTGTGTCATAGGACTAGTGCTACAGATTGTTATAACAGTGCCGCTGTATGTTTGTGTCATAGGACTAATGCTAGAGATTGTTCTACTACCAGTGCATCTGTATATTTGTGTCCTGGGACTAATGCTACAGATTGTTTTACCATCAGTGCAGCTGTATGTTTGTGTCATAGGACTAATGCTATAGATTGTTCTACTACCAGTGTATCTGTATATTTGTTTCCTGGGACTAATGCTACAGATTGTTCTACCATCAGTGCAGCTGTACGTTTGTGTCATAGGACTAATGCTACAGATTGTTATACCAGTGCAGCTGTACATTTGTGTCATAGGACTAATGCTACAGATTGTTCTACCATCGGTGCAGCTGTACATTTGTGTCATAGGACTAATGCTACAGATTGTTATACCAGTGCAGCTGTACGTTTGTGTCATAGGACTAATGCTACAGATTGTTCTACTACCAGTGCATCTGTATATTTGTGTCCTGGGACTAATCCTACAGATTGTTCTACCATCAGTGCAGCTGTACATTTGTGTCATAGGACTAATGCTACAGATTGTTATACCAGTGCAGCTGTACATTTGTGTCATAGGACTAATACTACAGATTGTTCTACTACCAGTGCATCTGTATGTTTGTGTCCTGGGACTGATGCTACATATTGTTCTACCATCAGTGCAGCTGTACGTTTGTGTCATAGGACTAATGCTACAGATTGTTATACCAGTGCTGCTGTACGTTTGTGTCATAGGACTAATGCTACAGATTGTTCTACCATCAGTGCAGCTGTACGTTTGTGTCATAGGACTAATGCTACAGATTGTTATACCAGTGCAGCTGTATGTTTGTGTCATAGGACTAATGCTACAGATTGTTCTACCATCAGTGCAGCTGTACGTTTGTGTCATAGGACTAATGCTACAGATTGTTATACCAGTGCAGCTGTATGTTTGTGTCATAGGACTAATACTACAGATTGCTCTACCATCAGTGCATCTGTATGTTTGTGTCCTGGGACTAATGCTACAGATTGTTCTACCATCAGTGCAGCTGTACTTTTGTGTCATAGGACTAATGCTACAGATTGTTATACCAGTGCAGCTGTACGTTTGTGTCATAGGACTAATGCAACAGATTGTTATACTACCAGTGCATCTGTATGTTTGTGCCCTGGGACTAATGCTACAGATTGTTCTACCATCAGTGCAGCTGTACGTTTGTGTCATAGGACTAATGCTACAGATTGTTATACCAGTGCAGCTGTACATTTGTGTCATAGGACTAATGCTACAGATTGTTATACCAGTGCAGCTGTACGTTTGTGTCATAGGACTAATGCTACAGATTGTTCTACCATCAGTGCATCTGTATGTTTGTGTCCTGGGACTAATGCTACAGATTGTTCTACCATCATTGCAGCTGTACGTTTGTGTCATAGGACTAATGCTACAGATTGTTCTACCATCAGTGCAGCTGTACGTTTGTGTCATAGGACTAATGCTACAGATTGTTATACCAGTCTAGCTGTGCGTTTGTGTCATAGGACTAATGCTACAGATTGTTCTACTACCAGTGCATCTGTATGTTTGTGCCCTGGGACTAATGCTACAGATTGTTCTACGATCGGTGCAGCTGTACGTTTGTGTCATAGGACTAATGCTACAGATTGTTCTACTACCAGTGCATCTGTATGTTTGTGTCCTGGGACTAATGCTACAGATTGTTCTACCATCAGTGCAGCTGTACGTTTGTGTCATAGGACTAATGCTACAGATTGTTCTACTACCAGTGCATCTGTAAATTTGTGTCCTGGGAATAATGCTACAGATTGTTCTACCATCAGTGCAGCTGTATGTTTGTGTCATAGGACTAATGCTACAGATTGTTCTACTACCAGTGCATCTGTATGTTTGTGTCATAGGACTAATGCTACAGATTGATCTACTACCAGTGCATCTGTATATTTGTGTCCTGGGACTAATGCTACAGATTGTTCTAGCATCGGTGCAGCTGTACATTTGTGTCATAGGACTAGTGCTACAGATTGTTATAACAGTGCCGCTGTACGTTTGTGTCATAGGACTAATGCTAGAGATTGTTCTACTACCAGTGCATCTGTATATTTGTGTCCTGGGACTAATGCTACAGATTGTTTTACCATCAGTGCAGCTGTATGTTTTTGTCATAGGACTAATGCTATAGATTGTTCTACTACCAGTGTATCTGTATATTTGTTTCCTGGGACTAATGCTACAGATTGTTCTACCATCAGTGCAGCTGTACGTTTGTGTCATAGGACTAATGCTACAGATTGTTATACCAGTGCAGCTGTACATTTGTGTCATAGGACTAATGCTACAGATTGATCTACCATCGGTGCAGCTGTACATTTGTGTCATAGGACTAATGCTACAGATTGTTATACCAGTGCAGCTGTACGTTTGTGTCATAGGACTAATGCTACAGATTGTTCTACTACCAGTGCATCTGTATATTTGTGTCCTGGGACTAATCCTACAGATTGTTCTACCATCAGTGCAGCTGTACGTTTGTGTCATAGGACTAATGCTACAGATTGTTATACCAGTGCAGCTGTACATTTGTGTCATAGGACTAATACTACAGATTGTTCTACTACCAGTGCATCTGTATGTTTGTGTCCTGGGACTGATGCTACATATTGTTCTACCATCAGTGCAGCTGTACGTTTGTGTCATAGGACTAATGCTACAGATTGTTATACCAGTGCTGCTGTACATTTGTGTCATAGGACTAATGCTACAGATTGTTCTACCATCAGTGCAGCTGTACGTTTGTGTCATAGGACTAATGCTACAGATTGTTATACCAGTGCAGCTGTATGTTTGTGTCATAGGACTAATGCTACAGATTGTTCTACCATCAGTGCAGCTGTACGTTTGTGTCATAGGACTAATGCTACAGATTATTATACCAGTGCAGCTGTATGTTTGTGTCATAGGACTAATACTACAGATTGCTCTACCATCAGTGCATCTGTATGTTTGTGTCCTGGGACTAATGCTACAGATTGTTCTACCATCAGTGCAGCTGTACTTTTGTGTCATAGGACTAATGCTACAGATTGTTATACCAGTGCAGCTGTACGTTTGTGTCATAGGACTAATGCAACAGATTGTTATACTACCAGTGCATCTGTATGTTTGTGCCCTGGGGCTAATGCTACAGATTGTTCTACCATCAGTGCAGCTGTACGTTTGTGTCATAGGACTAATGCTACAGATTGTTATACCAGTGCAGCTGTACGTTTGTGTCATAGGACTAATGCTACATATTGTTCTACTACCAGTGCATCTGTATGTTTGTGCCCTGGGACTAATGCTACAGATTGTTCTACCATCAGTGCAGCTGTACATTTGTGTCATAGGACTAATGCTACAGATTGTAATACCAGTGCAGCTGTACGTTTGTGTCATAGGACTAATGCTACAGATTGTTCTACCATCAGTGCATCTGTATGTTTGTGTCCTGGGACTAATGCTACAGATTGTTCTACCATCATTGCAGCTGTACGTTTGTGTCATAGGACTAATGCTACAGATTGTTCTACCATCAGTGCAGCTGTACGTTTGTGTCATAGGACTAATGCTACAGATTGTTATACCAGTCTAGCTGTGCGTTTGTGTCATAGGACTAATGCTACAGATTGTTCTACTACCAGTGCATCTGTATGTTTGTGCCCTGGGACTAATGCTACAGATTGTTCTATGATCGGTGCAGCTGTACGTTTGTGTCATAGGACTAACGCTACAGATTGTTCTACTACCAGTGCATCTGTATGTTTGTGTCCTGGGACTAATGCTACAGATTGTTCTACCATCAGTGCAGCTGTACGTTTGTGTCATAGTACTAATGCTATAGATTGTTCTACTACCAGTGTATCTGTATATTTGTTTCCTGGGACTAATGCTACAGATTGTTCTACCATCAGTGCAGCTGTACGTTTGTGTCATAGGACTAATGCTACAGATTGTTATACCAGTGCAGCTGTACATTTGTGTCATAGGACTAATGCTACAGATTGTTCTACCATCGGTGCAGCTGTACATTTGTGTCATAGGACTAATGCTACAGATTGTTATACCAGTGCAGCTGTACATTTGTGTCATAGGACTAATGCTACAGATTGTTCTACTACCAGTGCATCTGTATATTTGTGTCCTGGGACTAATGCTACAGATTGTTCTACCATCAGTGCAGCTGTACGTTTGTGTCATAGGACTAATGCTACAGATTGTTATACCAGTGCAGCTGTACATTTGTGTCATAGGACTAATACTACAGATTGTTCTACTACCAGTGCATCTGTATGTTTGTGTCCTGGGACTGATGCTACATATTGTTCTACCATCAGTGCAGCTGTACGTTTGTGTCATAGGACTAATGCTGCAGATTGTTATACCAGTGCAGCTGTATGTTTGTGTCATAGGACTAATGCTACAGATTGTTCTACCATCAGTGCAGCTGTACGTTTGTGTCATAGGACTAATGCTACAGATTGTTATACCAGTGCAGCTGTATGTTTGTGTCATAGGACTAATGCTACAGATTGTTATACCAGTGCTGCTGTACGTTTGTGTCATAGGACTAATGCTACAGATTGTTCTACCATCAGTGCAGCTGTACGTTTGTGTCATAGGACTAATGCTACAGATTGTTATACCAGTGCAGCTGTATGTTTGTGTCATAGGACTAATGCTACAGATTGTTCTACCATCAGTGCAGCTGTACGCTTGTGTCATAGGACTAATGCTACAGATTGTTATACCAGTGCAGCTGTACGTTTGTGTCATAGGACTAATGCTACAGATTGTTCTACTACCAGTGCATCTGTATGTTTGTAGCCTGGGACTAATGCTTCAGATTGTTCTACCATCAGTGCAGCTGTACGTTTGTGTCATAGGACTAATGCTACATATTGTTATACCAGTGCAGCTGTACGTTTCTGTCATAGGACTAATGCTACAGATTGTTATACCAGTGCAGCTGTACGTTTGTGTCATAGGACTAATGCTACAGATTGTTCTACCATCAGTGCATCTGTATGTTTGTGTCCTGGGACTAATGCTACAGATTGTTCTACCATCAGTGCAGCTATGCTTGTGTCATAGGACTAATGCTACAGATTGTTATACCAGTGCAGCTGTACGTTTGTGTCATAGGACTAATGCTACAGATTGTTCTGCCATCAGTGCATCTGTATGTTTGTGTCCTGGGACTAATGCTACAGATTGTTCTACCATCATTGCAGCTGTACGTTTGTGTCATAGGACTAATGCTACAGATTGTTCTACCATCAGTGCAGCTGTGCTTGTGTCATAGGACTAATGCTACAGATTGTTATACCAGTCTAGCTGTGCGTTTGTGTCATAGGACTAATGCTACAGATTGTTCTACTACCAGTGCATCTGTATGTTTGTGCCCTGGGACTAATGCTACAGATTGTTCTACGATCGGTGCAGCTGTACGTTTGTGTCATAGGACTAGTGCTACAGATTGTTTTACTACCAGTGCATCTGTATGTTTGTGTCCTGGGACTAATGCTACAGATTGTTCTACCATCAGTGCAGCTGTACGTTTGTGTCATAGGACTAATGCTACAGATTGTTCTACTACCAGTGCATCTGTATATTTGTGTCCTGGGAATAATGCTACAGATTGTTCTACCATCGGTGCAGCTGTACGTTTGTGTCATAGGACTAATGCTACAGATTGTTCTACTACCAGTGCATCTGTATGTTTGTGTCATAGGACTAATGCTACAGATTGATCTACTACCAGTGCATCTGTATATTTGTGTCCTGGGACTAATGCTACAGATTGTTCTACCATCGGTGCAGCTGTACGTTTGTGTCATAGGACTAATGCTACAGATTGTTATACCAGTGCAGCTGTATGTTTGTGTCATAGGACTAATGCTACAGATTGTTCTACTACCAGTGCATCTGTATATTTGTGTCCTGGGACTAATGCTACAGATTGTTCTACCATCGGTGCAGCTGTATGTTTGTGTCATAGGACTAATGCTATAGATTGTTCTACTACCAGTGTATCTGTATATTTGTTTCCTGGGACTAATGCTACAGATTGTTCTACCATCAGTGCAGCTGTACGTTTGTGTCATAGGACTAATGCTACAGATTGTTATACCAGTGCAGCTGTACATTTGTGTCATAGGATTAATGCTACAGATTGTTCTACCATCAGTGCAGCTGTACGTTTGTGTCATAGGACTAATGCTACAGATTGTTATACCAGTGCAGCTGTACATTTGTGTCATATGACTAATGCTACAGATTGTTCTACTACCAGTGCATCTGTATGTTTGTGTCCTGGGACTAATGCTACAGATTGTTTTACCATCAGTGCAGCTGTACGTTTGTGTCATAGGACTAATGCTACAGATTATTACACCAGTGCAGCTGTACGTTTGTGTCATAGGACTAATGCTACAGATTGTTATACCAGTGCAGCTGTACGTTTGTGTCATAGGACTAATGCTACAGATTGTTTTACCATCAGTGCATCTGTATGTTTGTGTCCTGGGACTAATGCTACAGATTGTTCTACCATCATTGCAGCTGTACGTTTGTGTCATAGGACTAATGCTACAGATTGTTCTACCATCAGTGCAGCTGTACGTTTGTGTCATAGGACTAATGCTACAGATTGTTATACCAGTCTAGCTGTGCGTTTGTGTCATAGGACTAATGCTACAGATTGTTCTACTACCAGTGCATCTGTATGTTTGTGCCCTGGGACTAATGCTACAGATTGTTCTACGATCGGTGCAGCTGTACGTTTCTGTCATAGGACTAATGCTACAGATTGTTCTACTACCAGTGCATCTGTATGTTTGTGTCCTGGGACTAATGCTACAGATTGTTCTACCATCAGTGCAGCTGTACATTTGTGTCATAGGACTAATGCTACAGATTGTTCTACTACTAGTGCATCTGTATATTTGTGTCCTGGGAATAATGCTACAGATTGTTCTACCATCGGTGCAGCTGTACGTTTGTGTCATAGGACTAATGCTACAGATTGTTCTACTACCAGTGCATCTGTATGTTTGTGTCATAGGACTAATGCTACAGATTGATCTACTACCAGTGCATCTGTATATTTGTGTCCTGGGACTAATGCTACAGATTGTTCTACTATCGGTGCAGCTGTACGTTTGTGTCATAGGACTAATGCTACAGATTGTTATACCAGTGCAGCTGTATGTTTGTGTCATAGGACTAATGCTACAGATTGTTCTACTACCAGTGCATCTGTATATTTGTGTCCTGGGACTAATGCTACAGATTGTTCTACCATCGGTGCAGCTGTATGTTTGTGTCATAGGACTAATGCTATAGATTGTTCTACTACCAGTGTATCTGTATATTTGTTTCCTGGGACTAATGCTACAGATTGTTCTACCATCAGTGCAGCTATGCGTTTGTGTCATAGGACTAATGCTACAGATTGTTATACCAGTGCAGCTGTACATTTGTGTCATAGGATTAATGCTACAGTTTGTTCTACCATCAGTGCAGCTGTACATTTGTGTCATAGGACTAATGCTACAGATTGTTATACCAGTGCAGCTGTACATTTGTGTCATTTGACTAATGCTACAGATTGTTCTACTACCAGTGCATCTGTATGTTTGTGTCCTGGGACTAATGCTACAGATTGTTCTACCATCAGTGCAGCTGTATGTTTGTGTCATAGGACTAATGCTACAGATTGTTATACCAGTGCAGCCGTATGTTTGTGTCATAGGACTAATGCTACAGATTGTTCTACCATCAGTGCAGCTGTACGTTTGTGTCATAGGACTAATGCTACAGATTGTTATACCAGTGCAGCTGTACATTTGTGTCATAGGACTAATGCTACAGATTGTTCTACCATCAGTGCAGCTGTACGTTTGTGTCATAGGACTAATGCTACAGATTGTTCTACTACCAGTGCATCTGTATATTTGTGTCCTGGGAATAATGCTACAGATTGTTCTACCATCGGTGCAGCTGTACGTTTGTGTCATAGGACTAATGCTACAGATTGTTCTACTACCAGTGCATCTGTATGTTTGTGTCATAGGACTAATGCTACAGATTGATCTACTACCAGTGCATCTGTATATTTGTGTCCTGGGACTAATGCTACAGATTGTTCTACTATCGGTGCAGCTGTGCTTGTGTCATAGGACTAATGCTACAGATTGTTATACCAGTGCAGCTGTATGTTTGTGTCATAGGACTAATGCTACAGATTGTTCTACTACCAGTGCATCTGTATATTTGTGTCCTGGGACTAATGCTACAGATTGTTCTACCATCGGTGCAGCTGTATGTTTGTGTCATAGGACTAATGCTATAGATTGTTCTACTACCAGTGTATCTGTATATTTGTTTCCTGGGACTAATGCTACAGATTGTTCTACCATCAGTGCAGCTGTACGTTTGTGTCATAGGACTAATGCTACAGATTGTTATACCAGTGCAGCTGTACATTTGTGTCATAGGATTAATGCTACAGTTTGTTCTACCATCAGTGCAGCTGTACATTTGTGTCATAGGACTAATGCTACAGATTGTTATACCAGTGCAGCTGTACATTTGTGTCATATGACTAATGCTACAGATTGTTCTACTACCAGTGCATCTGTATGTTTGTGTCCTGGGACTAATGCTACAGATTGTTCTACCGTCAGTGCAGCTGTATGTTTGTGTCATAGGACTAATGCTACAGATTGTTATACCAGTGCAGCCGTATGTTTGTGTCATAGGACTAATGCTACAGATTGTTCTACCATCAGTGCAGCTGTACGTTTGTGTCATAGGACTAATGCTACAGATTGTTATACCAGTGCAGCTGTACATTTGTGTCATAGGACTAATGCTACAGATTGTTCTACCATCAGTGCAGCTGCTGCTACTGCCTGTAGACAGCCCAGTAAAAACGAACTGTAATATGCAATATATGTCACCATTGTTTTAAATTGGCTCCCTGCTGCATACCCTCCCTTTCATGACAGAACAAAATAAAAGTTTTCTTATACTCTGGCAGTCCTAAGGCAGGGACTGTGCAAGGGCTTGTTTTAACAAAGTAAATGCACTTTCTTTCTTTTCTTTCCAGGACAACGCTTCTGGTTGCAGGAACCTGTGTTCTGAGAGACTGCCTTACATATTTTCTGCAATTATACAGAGCTGAGTATATATTTTTTTGGCTATAGAGTTTAATTGTTGCTTAGATCTTTGTTGAAGCTGTTGTCTCACTGTTCTGAGAGACTGATTGGCAAATATCCAGAGCTAAGAATATTTGTTTTTGGTTTTAAAGTTTGTACTGTTAGTATTTGCTTAGATCTCTGTTGAAACTGTTTAGATCTCTGTTGAAACTGATTTGTCCAACCACCCTCCCTATTTTTGGTTTGTAGTTTAAATTTGGTGGCTTTTGCAGTTGCCCACCCCACTGTAGGTTTGATCTGGGACACTCCCCCGTCCCATTTCTTTACCATATTCTACCTAATAAACTCTTTCTGCACTTGCTTTTAGTCCTTTTTAATTTAATTGCATTTTTAAACTGTGTTTGGTCTAATATTGCTGCATACTCAAGTGTGCTAGCTTGCACTGCATGTGAATTGCTTTTACTACTGTTTTTGCTACTTTTCTGTAAAAAAGAAAAAAACTGTAAGCCTGTTTCCTACCTTTCCTGTAACTAGTGTTCCAGATACAGATTTGTTGTATCCAGGACTGTATGTAAGCTTCTGGGTCCCCCAAGCCTTTCTGTGTTGGAGGGAAGCCTCTTAGCTTATCAGTGGGACTGGTAAGCACTAGGTAACCTGTCTACCACATTAGTAGTGGTTCTGGCCCAGAATTTGTAGTTATTGGCTGTTTGGGCAATCTCTTCCATCTCTCCCAACTTTCTGATTTGAAAGCCTGTATTTGCACCTGTTTCTGTCCTGTAACTCATCTAGTGCAGATACAGATTCTTAGTTTTAGCACTTAAATTTGCTTGTTCATGCTCAGCACTTATTCAGAACTTGTAAGCACTAAATAAGCTACTAATTGCTATAGCACTAAACCTTCCTCATTACCTAGAGGAAAACAGTTTTTGTACTTGCTTAGAGAAAAACAGCTCTTGCACTCACTTTCCTCACTTATCTAGAGGAAAAACCCTGCAACTCTCTTTTTGCACGATCTTGCACACAGAGCAGCATCAGGCAGCACCAGTTAGCTGGGGTATACTGTTCTCGGCCCCACAAAGTCTGCACTGTAAATTTTCCCTTAGAACTAGGCAAGCCTCAACTCAAGTGCTTCAGATCAGCTGCTCTTATTGCAGCACTTGCAAAACAGAAATCAGCACTTGTCCTAATCTCCTAGACAGCACTATTATTCTCCAAATTTCCTAGACAGCACTATTATTATATAGCATAAGACCCTCGATCGTCCGCAGGACTTAAGCTCAATTTACTCTTCAAAGCATGTCCAGAGGTCAGCTTCAGGTGTACTCTCCAGTTCATCTGGTGGAACTGGGCATCTTGAGGCAATGTCACAACTGCCTCATGTATACAGACAACCCCCTCCTCTTTCATCTAGACACAAACACTTGTGAGAGATGCAAATACACAGCCAGACTGGAGGCTAAGCGCTCTCAACCCATGACTGTAACAGACAGTCAAGGGTATAAGGGACACACTTGCATCACACCACCTGTCACATGTGAATCTACAAAACAAGCACCGGCAAAACATACGCATAAATACACAAAAACATATTCGGAGGCACTAGGTACCAATCTGAAAAAGAAACAGTGCCCTCCAAAGCAGACAAGCAAGCAACCTGCACCCCCAAACACAAGCCAGAAAACACAATTCACCTCAGCAGTGTGCCTCACAACAGCCTTTAAGGCAAAACACCATACCTAACACGCTAGTAATAGGAGACTCTATAGTAAGACTCACGGATGTTCCACTCACCAGGCTGAACAAGGAGAATGTTACTGTCAGCTGCCTGTCAGGTGCTCGGATCCACCACATAACACAGGCACTTAGGTCACTCCAGAACAAGTACAAGTATGACGCTGTCATTGTACAAGTTGGTGTGAATGATCTAAGACATACCTCCCTGGACTACATGAAAAGAGACATTGAGGAGCTCTCTGATCATGTAGCCCAATCTGGTATGACCCTGACCTTGAGTAGCATATTACATTCACCTGGAATGATACCACAATACAAAGACAAAATGATCAATTTCAACAACTGGCTAAGCTTCTGGTGTCATTCTAAGGGGATCCAGTGTCTATCTGCCTGGGATGACATGATAGGCAAGCCTCGCTGTTTTGCCAGAGATGGGTTGCACCTGTCACCCCTAGGTTTTCGAATACTGGCCAAGGCTCTTGCCGTCCCCATAGTGCCTTTTTTAGGCAAGGCTCAAAGGACAAACCAACCACCGTAACCAGCACAGTTAACCAAAAACTAAGGGTAATGCTACTCAACGCCAGAAGTCTCAACCTCAAAATGCACACACTCGAGGCTCTCCTCGGCATGGAGAAAATCGATGTTTGTGCAGTGACAGAAACCTGGTTCAATGCTCAAAAGAGCACCCCAGCACTGCCAGGTTACAATTCATATCATACCTTCTGGCCTCAGTTAACGGATTGCAGTACAAAGGGCGGAGGTGTATCGATATTCATCAAGGATATCCATATCTCCAGGTTAGTAGCGCAGCATGATGCCCCAGAGATAATCCATGCACAACTATCAGCAGGCAGAACCACATTTCAAGTCGTAGCCGGTTATAGATCACCCAGCATGTCCCAAGATGCTCACTCTGCATTCTTTGAGACATTGGAAAATATAAAGGTCCTACCCAACACCATAATCTTGGGTGATTTCAACTACCCTGGTATAGACTGGGCGAACTACCAATGTTCCAACTCCTATGCTCAGCGATTCATAGAATTTATAAATTCAAATGCCCTTGAACAACTAGTATGTTACCCCACTAGAGGGGACAACATATTGGATTTAGTCATCACAAATATGGGCGCCCATTGTACCACACCCGTTATCACTCCCTTCTTGGTCAGATCCGACCACAAGCTGATAACCCTGGACATCCTCACCCCTCCGCCTACCCCAGTCAAAGAAACCATAGTCAAAAACCTTTCCAAAGCAAACTTCAAACTACTTGCATTCGAAGTGGAAAGCTTCACTATTCCTTTGCAGAAGGATAATGATATCCAGGATGCGGAATCCTACACCAAGGCACTCTATATGCATCTTCAGGATTGCATGGACCATGCTATCCCAAATAAAACCAAGACTCCTTCCTCAAGCAAAAAGAAACCAGTCTGGTGGACCCCAACCATAAGCAAACTTTACAATAAAAGGAGGAGACTTATACAAAAAAGGCCAAATTTCAAGTAGAAAAATCATCCCTGATCAGCATTAGTAAGAAATTGAGGGCCCTCATCAAGTCAACTAAAGCTAATTTTGAAAAGAAAGTTGCCAAGGATGCCAAGGATAACCATAAGGCCTTCTATGGCTACGCCAAAAACCTAAATGGCAACGCTCAGGTCTGTTCTGAGCTAGTATAAAATGGAAAAAAAGACACTGACCCTTCTGACATTGCCAACATCTTGGCTGACAGGTTCAGTGCAAACCCCCCCACCACCACCTACAGGGCCTATTACCATTCCAGCGGATTGTGTATGTCCAATTATTACTGATACGTTGGTTAACAAGTCTCTCTCTAAAGCTAAAAACACTGCCTCCATGGGACCAGATGGTGTCCCAGGCTGTGTCATACGCGAGCTCCAAAAGGAATTAATCCTGCATCTTAATACCCTGTTCAGTCTCAGCCTCTCCACAGGATATGTGCCCATAGAATGGCGCATAGCAATGGTGGTCCCGCTACACAAGGGTGGGGCCACAACTGACCCTGGGAACTACCGACCAATAAGCCTGACCAGTCTGATCTGTAAGGCTATGGAGCGAATCATTATGGAACTCATAAATGGAGAGATTGGGAGCCTCCAGTTGCTGGACCCCACACATTTCGGCTTCATCAAGGGCAGATCATGCCTGCTGAGCCTGGTGGACTTCTTTGAGACAGTTACACAGGCTATAGATAAGGGAAAGGAGGTACACACAGCTTACCTTGACCTTGCTAAAGCATTTGACACCATTCCCCATTCAGGTATTATTGATAAGCTCACCAGCCTGGGCATAAACCCTTACGTCACAAGATGGATCGCAAACTGGCTCTCAGACAGATCCCATAAAGTAAGAGTAGCGGGATCTATGTCCGAATCCAGACCAGTAGTGAGTGGTGTGTCTCAGGGCTCTGTCCTGGGGCCCCTCCTGTTTGGCATATACTTCTCAGAAGTACAAGCAAGCACGGAAGGGCTGTGGCTGTCTAAGTTTGTGGACGACTGCAAACTGGGTGCTATAATAGAGTCTCCGGCCGACATGGAGATCCTCCAGAAGGGCCTAAATGAGACTGATGCATGGTGTCAAAGCCATGGACTCAAGCTAAATGCAAAAAAATGCATAGTAATCCCCTTTGGAAAAAACAGAGTACCCGCAAACTACAACATAGGAGGTATAAGGGATCTAGGGACCCAAGTAGATAGTCAGCTTTCTTTGATAACCATGTTGCCAAAGTGGTTAGAAAATCCTTCTATGTGACCCATCTGATCACGAAAGGGTTCGCATCAAGATCTAAGGATGTAATGGTGCCCCTCTACTCTTCCCTCATTAGACCCATTATTGAGTACAACGCACCAATCGGAATGTACCTGGCTAGACATCTCCAGCAGCTGGAGAGACCACAGAGGTACCTAACCAAGAGGATTACTGGCCTCAAACAGTTGCCATATGCAGCATGATTGAAAAAGCTAAGACTGTTCTCTGTTGCATACCGCTTTCTCAGAGGCGATCTCTGTCTAACATACAGAGCCATGTCCAACCCAGAATTGTTGAACATGCTCCATCTTAGCAAAACCAAATCTACTCGAGCTACACGCTCTAGGGATATAAACCTCAACACAACAATGAATAGAATATGCTGGAGGGATAGATTCCCTTTGCAGAGACTTCCCTTACTATGGAACAGGGTCCCGATCTACATAAGACAGAGCCCCTCACTATCACTCTTCAAGAGGAACCTTGATGAGTGTATGGGTAACAGAAAGTTCACACCAGGGATCACACCAACAGCACTACTAGATAGGGGCCAAGGGTACTAGCTGCTAGTACAAGGGTTTAGGGAACTACTAAAGGGGTGGTGAATACCGCACAATGTGGTTGTGCTAATATATGCCTTCAGGCAGATAGCCCAGTACCAACCTATGAACCTATGAACCTATGGTGTGTCTTGTTTGAGCATGTTAGTTAAAGATCTAGCAATTTCTGTCTAATTTGGTATCCACTGCCTACAGTATCTAGTCAAAACTTGAAAAGCTTGTAGCTGCTTTTGTGTGACAGGACAAGGTACTTTTACAATAGCTTCAACATGTGAAGGCAGGAGATGTCTCTCCCCATACAAAATCAAATGCCCTAAGTGCTTTACTTTAGGTGACCATAACTGAAGTTTTTCTTTTGATACTTTATGTCCCTTCTTTGCTAATTTATTTCACAAATATATGGTATCCTGCTGACAATGTGTTAAAGTATCTGAAGCTATACGTAAATCATCTTCATACTGTACCAATACAGTTATGCATGGGAAGTGGATTCCTTTAAGATCCTGTTTTAAGATTTGTGAAATGATTGAATGACTGTCAACAAATCCTTGTGGCACTTGCTGTCATGTATATTGAATTCATCCATTTGTAAAGGCAAATAAATACTGGCTATCTGGATGAATAGGAATAGTAAAGGATCTGAACATAAATCTACTACATAAAAATAAGTAGCCCAAGGTAGTTTACAACTTAATATAGTTGTTGGATTTGACATCGCAGGATACAGGAAGAAAACTACTTGATTCACTACTCTTAAGTCCTGAGTAAACCTATATTTGTCTCTGCCTGGCTTTTTGACTGGGAGAATTGGAGTATTATAACAACTATGTGTCTTTACTATATCTTTTGTTGGGGTAAAGATTCAATCACGTTTGATTCCCTGTCCTGCTTCAGGTTTTAAAGGATAGTGTGCTATATGAGTGAGGGGCTTTGTAGAATCTACACATATGTCACAGGCATAGCAGATTTTAATAGCTCTTCATTGTTAGGATGTTGTGTCCACAATGTATCAGGAACCCACTGTAGCAGTTGATCATCTGCTTTTGAGCACAGGTTTTTTTTTGTCTTTTCTTTTCAGACATTGAATACAACAATCACCATACCTCTCAACCATACAGATTTTCACAGAATGTCCAGATTTTTGCCTCATATTTTTGGTCTGTTCCTCATAACAGTTGTGGTTTTCTGGCAAATCACTGGGATGATCTGAGGACTGAAGTCACTAAATAATGACATACATTTAATTTTCAGACTTCAAATCCTTCAGGAAATATATGTTAAAATAAATCCTGTTACTCTAACAACTTTCTAAGTTTGTAACAGCAATATTTAGAATATGTCCCTATTTTGGCGCCTTTGCCCCCCCCCATTTTGTCAGGCTGTGTCCAGATTTCTTGCACTAAGAGGTTGAGAAGTATGGAATCACTTTTTCTTTGGATTCAGTTGGTGCATCTAAATAAACACCATCTGCATTGCAAAAGATAGCACATCCTAACTTACAAACAAATTCCTGTCCGATACATTTGCTGGAGCTGAAGTGCTTAATAAAAAGGCATGCTTATTTTTACTTGGTCCTAAAGAAACTGGAATAGGTTTAGATACAGGAAAAACTGTAGCTGCATTACTAACACCTTCAGCTGATACATTTTTAGAAGATACTGGAATTTTGTCCTGGACACTTATTTTTAATAAAGATCAAGTTGCACTAGTGTCGATCAAAAACAGAGCATCTTTTTTGTCCCATTTTTAACTTAACAAAAGGTTCTTCTTGATCAGCTTGCATTAACACTCTTATATGCATCTCATCCTTCCCCCTGAGTGTTGTTAGTACATTCCTCCTGACATTTGTGAAAGTGGGGGAGGTAGATAACATTGGAAGGATTTTGATGTTGCCACTACTGCATTTGCTCCTGCTGCGGATTAGGGCATTCTCCTTTCCAGTGTCCCATTTGTCCACACTTGTGACAAGCCCCCTGCCTAGCTTGATTTGGTTGAACATTTATTGCTTTTCCTCTACCCTGCCTACCTTGGCTACCTCTGCCCCTGCCTCTTCCTTTATCCCTTCTTTCAAAACTCTGTATTTGCAGTTGCATGAGGTTACCTTCCTGCTCCCTTTTGTGCTCTGTGAATTTTGTTAACTTACCTATTTCTTCCTCCTTATAACCCACCTGAGTTTGTTTTACCAATGCCTGCACATTAGGTAAAAGTCTATTTATAAAAGCAGAATTAAAAGCTGCTTTAGCAGGTACCATTCAATCTGCAATACCAGAATGTGCTGTAAAGACTTCCCTAAGTCTGCTACAATAATCAGCTGGTGGTTTTCTCTTTGCTTAGCTTACATGCAGTAATTTTATCCCCATTTGGTTTGACAGGGCAAACACTCAGAATTTCTTGTTAGAGCTTTTCTCTAACTTCTGTTAATGCCTTTTTGCCTTCAGCAGTTGAATGGTATAGACACATATATGTAGATATATATATGTATACAAACACTTGCCAGGAATGAGATTCAAACACCTACCTATGTAGTTACTGCTACTACATTGTTACACATTTATCAGATGCACCACAGAGCTTACGAATCATTTAGGTCCAGTACTGGAGTCATGCCAGCTTTGTCTTTTAAGTTGTCATATACATCAGGTGGAACTACAGTTTTTAACGACTGTCTTAGGTCTGCCAGAGGAAGCTCGTATATCTAAATAGCAATGTTTAATTCATCTTTAAACTTCTGTGGATCCTATCTAATTTTAGGAAAAGTTTTAACTATAGAATGCAAGTCAGTAAGTGTTCAAGGTCTGTGGACTAATGTCATGGTACTATCTGGATGTGGTACACCTTTTTTTTTCAACTTTTATTTAAAATTTTAGCAGCAACACAACAAAACATTAACATATGATAACAGAAATATTATAACACAAATATACATATCCAAAAGAACAATAATAAACAATTAAAATAATCATTTACAATGGTGTCTACTACAAAACAAAGCTTTTTAAACAGAAAAAGAAATGTGATAAGAGTAGTTGTTAGTTAATTATTAAAGTCAGTTTATCCAGCAGTTCTTTGAATTTCAACCACATATTACATGAAGAGGTGATTCTAGATGTTCTTGTCTTGATTGTGATAAGTTGAAGAAATTCCTTTATAGTAGAGGAGTCTGATTCTACCAGTTCTTGGTGATGACACAAGTGGAAATAGGGGAATTAAATAGAATAAGAGATATAGTCAACATAAATTTAGCATTAAAAACAGACTGTAAGAAAGAATTCATATTATCCCAATATATGTTTCATACAATCTTAAAACATGCTTTAACATTTAGTTTACATCTCCAGCATCCTATGGCTGTATTAGACATCAGTTCAATTTTATACAGTGTGATAAAGGTTCTATGTAAGAACTTCCAATAGAATATCCTCCCTCTTAGTGATTAAGTAGTTTGTTTTGAAGACTGGACTATTAGGTTTTTATCATCTTCACTTGAGGAGTTTTTATTAACAAGTCTAAAATAATCCCAATAGTTTTCTCTGTAACATACTGTTGATTTCTTAAGTACTTTATATAGTTTAGATAGAAGTCCCTTTCTAATTATATTCTGGTGCATTAGAATAATAGTAAATCAATGAATGTGGGGAAATAATTTCTAAATATTGATTGGATTCGATTGATCTTATGTTCAACTAATTGTCTACAGTTTTGAATTTCTAACTGCATATCTTTGCTTAACTCAAACTTACTACCCAAAATAAGTCCAACATAGGCAGCTTTGATCACACTGCCATCCTGCTTCTGCCTACCTATAAGATGGCTTTGATCAGAGAAAAAATAACAACTAAAGAGATCAGAGTCTGGCAGAAGGGTACCATGGATTTCCTTCAGGATTGTTTTAATCTCACCTGCTGGGAGGTCTTCAAAGAAGTGGCTATGCACAAACTCCAGTTAAACATAGACATCTATACTGCATCAGTTTTTGCTTACATAAATAAATGTGTGGAGGATGTAACTATCATGAAAGTCATCACTGTATGAGCTAATCAGAAGTCCTGGCTCACCAGGAATGTCTATGAGCTACTGAAGGAAAGAAACACAGCCTTCAAGGCAAATGACAAAGAAAGGTTAAAGGTGGTGAGGTCAAATCTGAAAAAGGCCATCAAAAATGGAAAGAGGGAGTATGGGAGGATAAATCAGATCTGCTTCCAAGACATGAGGAACATGAGATGCCTGTGGCAGAGGATACAGCAGCTCACAGACTATAAGTCCAAATCACCCCAATGTGATGACAACCTGGGATTCCTAAATGAACTGAACTCCTTCTTTGGCAGATTTGAGGAGAAGAACACCAATGTACCATCTAAAACAAACACTAGCAAAGAGGAGACAGTGGTTACCTTAAACTCTGAGGAGGTGAGACTTCAGCTTAAGAAGGTGAATCCTAGGAAGACTGCTGGACCAGACAACATACCTGGCAAGGTGTTGAAGGGGTGTGCTGATCAGTTATGTCTGGTTCTGCAGACATCTTTTACGCATCCCTTGCTATGAAGAAATTTCCCTCATGTTTTAAGGAAACTAGTATTGTCCCACTTCCAAAGAACCCAACCCTACTTGCCTCAATGACTTCGGACCAGTTGCCTTAACCTCAAATGTCATGAAGTGCTTTGAGAGGATTGTGAAGAAACATCTATCTGCAAGTCTACCTAAGTTCTTTGATCCACTCCAGTTTGCATACCAGGCAAATAGATTGACTGCGGATGCTATATCAGTCACACTACACCTTGCATTAAAACACCTAGAAGGGAGGAACAGCTACATAAGGATGTTGTACATCGACTTCAGTTCTGGGTTCAGCACTGTGATACTGATGCAACTGGTGGATAAGCTTGTGAAACTTGGGATAAACAAGCACCTATGTAACTGGACTCTTCACTTTCTGACTAGTAGACCTCAATGGACATGTGCTGTAAACAACACCTCTCAACTCATAGTCCTGAATACTGGTATTCCCCAAGGTTGTGTGCTCAGCCCCTTGCTATTCACCATCCTCACCCATGACTGCACTGCAAAATACAAATCAAACCTTATTATAAAATTTGCTGAAGATACCACAGTCGTGGGTCTATTATTGCTGGGAATGAACATAACTACAGGGATGAGGTGAACACTTTGATTGCTTGGTGTGACAGGAGCAATCTGGACCTGAATGTTAATAAGACCAAAGAAATGATTATAGCCTTCAAGAGAAAGGCAACAGTTCAGCAACCACTCACTATCAAAGGGGAGGTAGTAGAGAAAGTCAAAACAACCAAGTCCCTGAGCCATCACATCTCTGATGACCTCTCCTGGGCTGCTAGCACAAACCATATAGTCAAGAAGGCTCAACAGAGGCTTCACCTCCTGAGAAAACTCAAAAAGGCCAGGCTCCCACTATCTGCTCTTACCGCTTTTTACAGAGAAGCTATCGATAGCATCCTCACTAGCAACTTCATAGCATGGTTCAGCAACTGCACAGCTGATGAGAAGAAGAAACTACAGAAGGTGGTAAGGGGGGCTGAGAAAATCGTGAGCACAAACCTCCCTTCTCTTTAGGAGATTTTCTTTTCAAGAGCAAGAAAGAGAACATATAAAATACTTGCAGATTTGTACCATCCGGCCCACAACTGGGTCTCACAACTTGTGTCTGGAAGGAGGCACCGCAGCTTCTACTGTCTGACTACGTGATTCAGGAACAGTTTGTATCCTACAGCTGTGAGACTTATTAATGTGGACACCAACCATAATACCTGATACAGTGAAGCCTCTTTTTTTCATTTACTCCTGCTGCTCTGAGCAATTACCGCCAGCATTACTATTATGCAATATGATGGCTATACTAAGTCACGTCTAAGGTTAACAAGTGCAATACAGTAAGTAAACAGCTGTTATTCACTAGTCTCTATTTATTCTCTATCTTAACAATGTAGAGATATGGTATTTATTTATTATTTATCCCTGGATGATGGGTATTGAGTGTGTTTATGTAATGTGAACTACCTCTTGTATGTCATACATGTTGTTATTTTCTTTCTCATGTTATTATTAGGTTCATAGGTTCATAGGTAGGTACTTGGCTATCTGCCCGAAGGCATATATTAGCCCAGCCACATTGTGCAGTATTCACCGCCCCTTTAGTAGTTCCCAAGACCCTTGTACTAGCAGCTAGTACCCTTGGCCCCTATCTAGTAGAGCTGTTGGTATGATCCCTGGTGTGAACGTTCTGTTACCCATCCACTCATCAAGGTTCCTCTTGAAGAGTGATAGTGAGGGGATCTGTCTTATGTAGATCAGGACCTTGTTCCATAGCAAGGGAAGTCTTTGCGAAGGGAATCTATCCCTACAGCATGTTCTATTCATTGTTGTGCTGAGGTTTATATCCCTAGAGCGTGTAGCTCGAGTAGATTTGGTTTTACTAAGATGGAGCATGTTCAGCAGTTCTGGGTTGGACATGGCTCTGTATGTTAGACAGAGATCGCCTCTGAGAAGGCGGTATGCAACAGAGAAAAGCCTTAGTTTTTTCAATCGTGCTGCATAGGACAACTGTTTGAGTCCAGTAATCCTCTTAGTGAGGTACCTCTGTGGTCTCTGCAGTTGCTGGAGATGCCTGGCCAGGTACATTCCAATTGGTGCATTGTACTCATTAATGGGTCTGATGAGGGAAGAGTAGAGGGGCACCACTACATCCTTATATCTTGATGTGAACCCTTTCTTAATCAGATGGGTCACATAGAAGGATTTTCTAACCACCTTGCCAACATGGTTATCAAAGGAAAGCTGACTATCTACTTGGTTCCCTAGATCCCTTATTACTTCTTCAGAATTCAGGGGGTTACCTCCTATGTGGTAGTTCGTGGGTACTCTGTTTTTTCCAAAGGGGATTACTACGCATTTTGTTGCATTTAGCTTGAGACCATGGCTTTGACATCATGCATCGGTCTCATTAAGGCCCTTCTGGAGGATATCCATGTCAGCCGGAGACTCTATTATAGCACCCAGTTTGCAGTCGTCCGCAAACATGGTCAGCCACAGCCCTTCAGTGCTTGCCTGTACTTCTGAGAAGTATATGCCAAACAGGAGGGGCCCCATAACAGAGCCCTGAGGCACACCACTCATTACTGGTCTGGATTTGGACATAGATCCCACTACTCTTACTTTGTGGGATCTGTCTGAGAGCCAGTATGTGATCGATCTTGTGATGTAAGGGTTTATGCCCAGGTTGGTGAGTTTATCAATAATACCCGAATGGGGAATGGTATCAAATGCTTTAGCAAGGTCAAGGTAAGGTGTGTGTACCTCCTTTCCCTTATCTATAGCCTGGGTAACTGTCTCAAAGAAGTCCACCAGGTTCAGGAGGCCCTGCCCTTGAAGCCGAACTGTGTGGGGTCAAGTGTTTGGAGGTTCCCAATCTCTCCATTTATGAGTTCCATAATGATTCGCACCATTGCCTTACAGATCAAACTGGTCAGGCTTATTGGTCGGTAGTTCTCAGGGTCAGTTGTGGGCCCACCCTTGTGCAGCAGAACCACCATTGCTGTGCGCCATTCTATGGGCACATATCCTGTCGAGAGGCTGAGACTGAACAGGGTATTCAGATGCGGGGTTAATTCATTTTGGAGCTCGCGTATCACACAGCCCAGGATACCATCTGGTCCCATGGAGGGAGTGTTTTTAGCTTTAGATAGAGCCTTGTTAACCAATGTATCAGTAATAATTGGAGTTACACAATCCCCTGGAATAGTAATAGGCTCTGCAGGTGGTGGTGGGGGATGGGGATTTGCTCTGAACCTGTCAGCCAAGATGTTGGCAATGTTAGAAGGGTCAGTATATTTTGTTCCATTTTATACTAGCTCAGAACAGACCTGAGCGTTGCCATTTAGGTTTCTGACGTAGCCATAGAAGGCCTTATGGTTATCCGTGGCATCCTTGGCAACTTTCTTTTCGAAATTGGCTTTAGCTGACTTGATGAGGGCCCTCAATTTCTTACTAATGCTGATCAGGGATGATTTTTCTACTTGAGATTTGGCCTTTTTTTGTTTAAGTCGCCTTCATTTATTGTATAGTTTGCTTATGGCCGGGGTCCACCAGACTGGTTTCTTCTTGCTTGAGGAAGGAGTCTTGGTTTTATTTGGGATAGCATGGTCCATGCAATCCTGAAGATGCATATAGAGTGCCTTGGTGTAGGATTCCGCATCTTGGATATCATTATCTTTCTGCAAGGGAATAGTGAAGCTTTCCACTTGGGATGCAAGTAGTTTGAAGTTTGCTTTGGAAAGGTTTTTTACGATGGTTTCTTTGACTGGGGGAGGTGGAGGGGTGAGGATGTCCAGGGTTATCAGTTTGTGGTCAGATCTGACCAGAGAGGGAGTGATAACGGGTGTGGTACAATGGGCGCCCATATTTGTGATGACTAGATCCAATATGTTGTCCCCTCTAGTGGGAAAACATACCAGTTGTTCAAGGGAGTTTGAATTTATAAAGTCTATGAACCACTGGGTATAGGACTTAGAAACTTGGTAGTTCGCCCAGTCTATACCAGGTAGTTGAAATCACCGAAAATTATGGTGTTGGCTAGGACCTTTATATTTCCCAATGCCTCAAGGAATGCTGAGTGAGCATCTTGGGACATGGTGGGCGATCTATAACAGGCTATGACTTGAAATGTGTTTTTTCCTGCTGATAGTCGCACATGGATGATCTCTGGGGCATCATGCTGTGCCACTAACCTGGAGATGTGGGTATCCTTGATGAATATGGATAAACCTTCACCCTTTGTACTGTGATCCGGTAACTGAGGCCAGAAGGTGTGATATGAATTGTAACCTGGTAGTGCTGGGGTGCTCTCTGGAGCCTTGAACCAGGTTTCCGTCACTGCACAAAGATCGATTTTCTCCATACTGAGGACTGCCTTGAGCGCGTACATTTTTAGGTTGAGACTTCTGGCTGTGTCTGTGTTATTTGCAGTGTATTTCTGTCATGAACTGACATTTGTAATTTCGTTTAGGCTGCACTTGTGTGGTCCTAAATGACAATAAAGTTTCTTTGATTTATTGACGATATGGTCAAAATTTTGTAGCTTCACATTGTCTAATAATTGATACCAGTATAAGAGGTTTTTGTCTTTAAATGCAGGTATTGCTGTTAAATTAAATGCATTTATACTATTTTGAGTATAGACAATTGGAAATACAAAGAAAATCCATGTTTTATATTCAGGGTTCCTGAAATGAACATTTTAAAGGAGGATATTATCATATTAATATAATAAGATTTAGCTGGTTTGTTTTTTTCTATAAAATTTTCTTTTATTAGACAATGAACTTTATTAGTAACTATTTTAGTATAATATGATTTTTGTTAAATTATTGGATTTGCACCAAATACCTCCCTGAAAATCTTTCCATTTGGCATTATAATTATCTAACCAGGGAACTATTGTCTTAATAATATAGGATAAGACATATAACTCTAAACCTGAAACCATTATCACCTGATGTACAATCTCTAGTGTAATGTTTTAAAACTAATCTAGGCTTACTAAAAAAAACATAAAAATTTCAGAAACAAATAATTATACTGTTTTTTTTTTTTAAGGGGTGGAGTGGGACTGATATCGGTTGTATTATATATAGAATTTTAGTATGGATAATCATTTTAATTAAGGAAGAGTCTGTCTTCCATAGTGAAAACATTCCTTCATTTATTAAGAGTTTGTTTTATGAAATTTAATTTATTATTCTAATTAAGAGTTATTTTATCTTTAATACTATCAGACAAGATTATCCCTAAGTAAGAGATGTTAACATCTGATGTGATACTTCTCCGAGGGATATAAAGGTCATGAAGTCATTCTTCTGCTCTTTCTGTCTGTCATCCTGTTTTGTTTTTTGGTGAGTATACTATACCTTTCTACTTAAATATTCTACCTCAGCATGGTCTGACTGAAAGGACAAAGTAGTGGGCTAGACAGTGATAGAAAGTTCTGGTTGAGCTAAAGCTAATCATTCCTTCATTGTGTGAAAAAAGGAAGCTGATCATCTTTCCCTGAGGACACCCCATGCTCATTTGAAATGGCTGGATATAGAGGTGCAGCTGGAATTGTATTACATGCTGTAATGTATTTGTAAGTTTTTCACTTTGTTGCAACAATTTATCATTGGTGTCTTTTAACCTCTTTACAGTAGATTCTTTATGTCTCTTAAAAGTATATACCAACCATTATAGAGATTCCATTCATCAAATTTAAATTTATTACCTTTTTTTCTAACTTAGTTCATAAGATCATAGGATCACAGGTTCATAAGAGGTTACCAGGCTAATGGCCCTTGGGCTCCTACAAGCCTAGCCAAGAGTTTATCCCCAAAAAAAGAAACCTCAGTCACCACATGTCACTCCTGTCAGTGAGGGACACAGGTGGAACCCCGGGGACAAATTTGTGGTTTCCCATCCAATCATCAAGACTGCACTTGCAGAGGGTCAGCAACATGCTACTCTGTTTGACGTGTATGAGAAGTCTATTACAGAGATGAGGCAGCCTCTGGGAGACAAACCTGTCCCTCCAGCAGGTTTTGTTGGGACTATATCATAAACATGAAATGGGTGAAAAGCGAACACATAATGAGCGCCACATATTTATCGAAATGCATTTAAGCAATTCGATGAATATGTCATAAGGCAAGGAGGTAGTTGGCCAACTACACAGTGTTGCCATTTCCTTCACTGTAATGTGATCTCAGAGTTGGTATATTTAGTTAGGGGGGTGTGGGGGCAGAGTCCCCACATTGGAGGGTATGGGGGGCAAAGCCACCCACCTGATTTGGGTTTCTAACTTTTTTTTGTGAATGGCCGCATGAATTTTTTCACTAGAAAAAATTCAAAGACATGGCCGTTAGCTGTTTACAGCATTCGCATTTTATGTGTCGATGTACATGTTGTTGCACATATGATCTTTCGTGCTTATGATATTTTCCCAGTTTTATTAATGTCACATATTAGATTTAGGCCTTTCGAGTGGGTAATGCATGAGGAGTTAGACTTAAAGATATGGAACAGCTCTAGTAGGGCAGAGTCCGATATTGCCTTGTAGGCAAGACATAGATCTTCTCTAAGCAAGCTGTACGAAACTGAGTAGAGTGATAGTGATTTGAGCCTGTCCACATAGGACAGGTGTTGGAGGCCATGGATTCTCTTTGTGAGATATTTCTGTGGCCTTTCCACATGGTACAGGTGTTTGTAGATGTACATAGCAAATGGGGCATTGTACTCAATTATTGACCTAATGAGGGAGGAGTACAGAGTGGTAATAACATCCTTTTTTCTGGATGCAATCCCTTTACTTATGAGATGAACCAAGTAAAAGGCTTTCCTGACCACTGCCGCTACATTATGGTTGAATGTGAAATTGTCATTGACCTATGTACCCAGTTCTCTTACCACAGGTTGTGTACTTACGGGGTTGCCACTGATGTGGTAATCAGCAGAGGCCATGTTTTTGCAGAATGATATGATAATACATTTTTTTGCATTTAACTTGAGGCCATGACTTTGGCACCAGTCATTTGTTGCTGTGAGACCCTCTTGTAGTATGTTAACATCATTTGGGGAGTCAATGACAGCACCCGATTTATAGATGTATTATTTTAGTTCTATCAAAAGTGCCATTATCAGGAAAACATAAACCTAACTTTGATTTAGTTAGTTTACACCAATATGCTATGTACTGACAAGAATTTTACCCATATGTATGGCACATATAATGAGCTGGGGAACCAAAAGAAAGTTCAATAATTTTATTGCCTGACTTAACCATAATAATACAGAATGTTAGTAGTTAACTTCTCTCTACTCCCCCCACCCTTTTTTAAGGTTAAAACAAAACACACTCAATCATACATGCTAATACATACAACCTATTGACCACATAGATCCACTGTCTGCGCAACCCTTCCCTGCTATGCATTTATGACTGAAATCCAGTTCAGTTTGACAACTGGGCCCCTCCTGTTTAATGTATGCAGCATATACTTAAAAAATACTTTCCAGTTCTGCACAGAAATCTAAAGATAAAATGCAGTCTGGAGATTAATAAAATGTGTGAGCAATCCAAGCTGCATTTACATCACTGAACACTAAAGGAACTAACTCTAAGACAAAAATGCAAGTTAAAAGCACTTACTGGAATGAATGCCTGAGATTTGTTGTAGAGATCCCTGCTGCAATCTTCTGTGATGCAAAACAATTACAAATAAACCCAGGCAAGAGGTGAGTACAGCACCAGATGTAAAGGTTAACTTGTTAGCAAACAATATAATGTAGCTTTTTAAACCCAGATACAGACAGTCAGTTATTCTAGATGTGAACACATTTTAATATAACATATTCATACTGGAAAGTCTCTACATATGGAGAAATTCAACTGTATTCTCAGATGCAACTTCTTTTATATTTTAAATTTAGAAAAAAAAAGAAAAGATTACTTCATACAAAGTTCAAAGATTCTTCAACTTTTGATTACACATAAACAGGGGCAGCTTGTGCTATTGGACTGCAGGACTGCATCCCCCCACCCCTCCCCCCAGCTTGAAAAAGAAAAAAAAAACAAAATAAAAACAAAATAACACAGAAGAAAAGGATAAAAAATAAAACAAAATGAATAGCAAGTCCCGTAACCACATAGACTGGAAGAGGACCAGACTGTAGCATCTGCAGGCTGGAGCCTGCTCTCACAGGAAAGACAGATGGGACTCGGGACAGGACTTGCAGGCTGGCAAACTAGGGGGCTAGGACTTTGAGGCAATCAGAGGATAGATAGACTTGAAAGCAGACTGCAACATCTATAGGCTGGGCTGGGACTTTAAAGCAAGCAGCTGCAGGAATTTCAACTGGGATGGACTCCAAACCGAGGTAGAGGTGTGTGTGTGTGTGTGTGTGTGTGTGTGTGTGTGTGTGTGTGTGTGTGTGTGTGTGTGTGTGTGTGAAATGTTCCACTTAAATATACCTAGTGGCTAGAGAATAACTCAGGCTCAAACTCTGTACCTTGGGTGCAGGTAGCAAGAGCCTGAATTCCCTACTCACCACCACTTGTGATAGCTATTCAGATTTTTGCCTCATATTTTTGCTCTGTTCTGTTCCTCATAAAATCTGTGGTTTTCTGGATTTTGAATTCACTAAACAATGACAGGCATTTGAATTTCAGACATCATATTATAAGATCAATATTTGAAATGTGCCCCTATTTTTGGGGCTGTATTCCCCCATTATTGGCTTCGTCCAGGTTTTTTGTGCTAAGAGGTTGAAAGCTATGGAAAGAACAGAATTCACTGAATATGTTTGAGGGCTGTATTCACCCATTATTGGCTTTGTCCAGGTGTTTTGTGCTAAGAGGTTGAGAGCTATGGTAAAAACTGAATTTGCTAAATGATAATCATTTAAGTTTCAGTCTTCCTGCATTTTAAGAAGAAGCTGGTTTGGCATAGTGTTTTGTTGCTCTAACTATAGTGCACAAAGTCCTGGCCTCAAGACTGGGCAGTGAAATGTGTGGTGGTAACACAACATTTTTTCTAGCAACTTTCCAAGATTATACAAGCAATGTTTAAATGTGCCCCTATTTTTTGGACTTTTGCCCCCCCCCCCCAATAAATGTTGCCTTTTTCCAGATTTCTTGTGCTGCAAAGTTGAGAGATACAGTTGAGTGCTGAGTGGATTTTACAAGGAGCTGAGAGCTTCAGGGGAAGAGAAATGTAGTGCTGCTTATGTTGAAGCTGCTCACATTCTTAATAGCATAACAGGTAGTGTACTTGCTTTTAATGCAGAAGGCTGTGGGTTCTCCCAGAGTATGTAGATACATTGTTGATACGGTACTGTGTTGCACTTTTAAAGGGGGTGTATGTTGCAGTCCAGAGAATGTCCACTTTGATGGAGATACCTAGTAACTATGAACCTGTTATTAGTTTTCCATCCATTTCCTATTGCAATATTACTACCTTATCATTTGTTTTAATATAACATAGACAATTTATTCCTCAATGGCAACGTAGACTTTATTTGTAGATGAAACAATGAAATATAAAGTTCTTTGCTAGCAGCAACCTCTTCATTAGTTACAGATCTCTTTAATTTGGAATTATTTATATGACTTTTACTTCTGCAGAGATTGTGCATATTTACTGATACTGGTGGATTGTAGATGTCTGAGTAGACTTTTATGATGGAAATGTTCTGAAGTGGGCAGTTTTTGTCATTATTGGTGGATGCATTTTGTTTCATTGTTTACTGGAAAAATGTCCAAAACAATAAATTTAAAACACCCTGTAACAACTGTACTGTATTATACAAGGAATATAATTTAATACAGTCAGGAAGGTGTATCAAAAACACATGGATGTTTTATGTGCAAGGGTCCTATGATTTGAAAACAGCCCAGAGTTAATCTTTATCTGCCACTGGCCAGATGTATTTTCTTTGAATGTGGGTTTCAATGCTGTTCCAATGAATGTGAGTTTGAAGGGTGGGGAAGTTTTAATGCTAAGTCTATTTTCATTGTGAGACTACATTGCTTTGTTTAGCAGATGTCTATTAGTGTTTGTGCTGTAAAATGTAAAATAAAACTTTTAAATGAAACCCAAATCATTGTAGAAATAAAGCAGTATGCACATTACAGTTTTTATGGTAAATGGGTGAAATAGCCAAGCAATGGGGCATTGGAATGGCTGCAGGGGTAGGCCCCATTTGACCATGATTTTGTGAGGGGGGAAGGGCAGCAAACTCAAAGACAGCCCCGGCAAAACTATACCTCTCCACTGTCCAGATTTTTGCAGAATGAATAGATTTTTGCTTCTTTTTTGGTGTGTTCCTCATAAAATTAGTGATTCTTTTGGAATGAAGTCACTAAATAATGACAGACATTGAGTGTCAGACTTCATACCCTTCAAAAATGCATGCTAAAGCAAGACCTGTTATTCTATAAACTGTCTAAGTTTATACAAGAGCAATTTGTAGTACTGTTTGTATGTTCCCCCAATATATTTGGCCTTGTCCAGATTTTCTGCATTAAGAGGTTGAGAAGCACGTGCAAATAAATCAATTTATAGAATTAGGAATATCCAAACCTCTCAACTGTCAACAATTTTGTCTCAAAATGTTGCTCTCCCCCTAATAATCCCTCTGCAAAATGGAAATTTTGGTAGAAAACATAGAGAGTTTGCAATTAATAAATAATTGTAATTATCAGAGTTACAGATTACTTTTATTTCAGAAATGCATGTAGATTTTCTTATTTTGTCAGCTGCTAAACTTAACAGTACTAATATTTTAAAAAATGTCCCTTCTTTGACTGGTTCCCAGCTGTATCATGTGGCTATTTTATATTTTTGCATCACATTTTTGGTCCGTTTTTTCATAAAATTGTGGTTTTCTGGCAATTAAGTGGCAAATCATTAGACACAAGTACTACACTGGCTTTTCATCTGTCCTTGATTTTGCAGAATTTTCTGGTTTTCTGTCATATTTTTATACTGTTGATTTATGCTTATTATTATTCAGAAAATGCATGATGTTGTAGTGCCAGTTGATCTGTGTTTAAGTAACAATGCTTTAATGACCATCAGGTAAGCTTATCTGAGATTGTAAGATGCAAGTAAGCTTTAATAAGCATACTGTTAAAGAATTACCAACATTGAAAGCCTTTTGTTGTTGCCATGCAGAGAAGATATACATAACTAGATAACATATAAGCCTTAGGTTTTGAAAGGCATATGACAGTTTTTGTAATAAAGGACAGGATTGCAGTATTTTCAGAAGCTCATTACATTTTTGGAGACTTGCAGTCATCTTTGCAGGCTTTACCCATAAACTAAACAGAATGCCAATTTATCATGTGTGGTCCATAACCTGTGCGATAATCCTTTAAGCAATTTATACTGAGCTTATTTCTTGTTTGCTATTCATTTTTTACTTTGATAATTTTCCCCCATAAAACAAGTAGATAGCTGTTGTCAGGCAGCAGGTCTTTTTTGGATAAGAAACATTTTTACAAGTGTGGGCATAACAGAGGTTGCTACATTCAGCATGTTACTTGGTACTTTTATAAAGCTGAATACAATTTATAATTAGAAGTGCAGTGCAAGGAGAAGTGGTTTGAGTTGAGCACTCCTTGTCTTTTTATACATAATTTTGACTGGCATTCCAATAATGTATTTAAAAAGTAATTTATTTTTTCATGCCTCACAACCTTTTTGTTTCCATCTAGATGTTAAGCTGTGATGTAGCTGAAGCATTGAAATATTTTTTCTTCTACATTTCATTTTGTTTTGATTGGACTGTCATAATGACAGTTTGGCACCCAGGCTAGCGTTTTAGAAAAAGTCCCAGTTTTTGTGGTTTTGAACATAGCTCCACTCCTTTCTGGTTAGCCACACCCATTCATGTTGGCCCCACCCATTTAGCTGTCTCCTGCAACCCCCCCTTTGATTTGAAGTCGCCAGCCACCACTGCACATAAACACACATTTCCAAGGCTGTAAGTAATAACCAGATAAAAATATATGCATATGGGAGGAAAATTTTATGTTTTACTGACTTGCTAATATGTTTCATTTCAACAGATGTATCTCCTACAGAATAACTAACTTTCTCTCAAGGCTAAATGATTACAAGAAACATTTACCATCTGTTTGCTAAGCTCTAATGAACTCTAACAATGTCAAACTGTTTTTCTTGCCTAATAAGTGAAATACATGTAGGAAAATGTTGCAGTACTTAAAGCTAACTGTGTATAACAATATAAGCATTAATAGACATAGAAAATAGCATATATATCATATGCTTGGATAGATGGATGCAAAGATGGATGGATGGATGTGTGGATGGAAGGATGGATGGATGGATGGATGGACGGATGGATGGATGGGTGGATGGATGGATGCATGGATGGATGGATGAGTGGATGGATGGATGGGTGGATGGATGGGTGGATGGATGGAAGGATGGTTGAATGTATGGATGAATGGATGAGTGGAGGAGTGGATAGATTAATGGTACTTCTGTTTAAAAAGTTACATTTTGTGGCTCATTGCTGTGATAAACATTTCTGTAGTGTTTACTGTCTAAACGTGTGTAGGCTACTAGCTTTAGTATTGGTCCCCACCCTCCGTACCTGGTGGTGTCTTGCTGTTATACTTGATGGCTTTGTAGTTCCTTCCCCTACTGTAAATTTCATCTGGGACACTCCTCCCAGTCTAGGGTCATTAGCTCATTCTACCTAATACAGAGAGAACATCTGAGAAGGCCAACCCACTTAGTTTCTTTCCTTCTTTTCCTCCTTTCTCCCTTTCTTACAACACAAAAAAATTGCCTCAACGTCCTTGTATTCTGACTGTGCTTCTCAAACATTTTGGAAATATAGAGTATATTTTAGTGCATTTATTAAAACTGTATTTGCCATAATATTGCTACAACTCAAGTGCTGTAGGTTGCACTGCATCTGAATTGTTTTAGTGTGTTTTAGCTGCTTTTCTGTATATATAGACTTTTCTGAATATGTAGACTAGCTACTTATTCAACTGTATTACTGCCTCTTACATCGTTTTTCAGTTGTGCACTTGCCTTGCTTCATTCAAAAAGTTTTAAATTGCTAATTTTGTGGAGTTTTAATTGGATTTACTGTTTAGGGCTACACACTCAAGTGTGTTAGCCTTTTCTGTGTTTATTTACTGTATTATTGCATTGTTTAGCCTGTTTTAACAAAAAAATAAAAAATAAAAAAATACTATCTTGTTTGCTTGTTTCCCACCTTTCCTAGCTAGTATAGTCCAGATCCCAGGCTTTGCTGGTTTCAGGACTTTATTTTCTATGATCAGAGCTATCCAGACCTTGCTGTGGTAGAGGGAAGACCTCCTGCTTACCAGTGGGAGTGGTGAGCATTGTACTGCCTATCTAACACTAGAGGAGTGGTTTCCAGCTCTGAAATTGTAATTTTATTAGCCATTTTGGGCTGATTTCTATCACTTTCATCTTTCTGGCTTACAAACGGGTGTGTTTGTGCATTTTTCACATCGTGCAGCATTGTGGGGCTACTGTTAAACTATTCCAGGTGCCAGAAAGTCTGCTCTTCAAAATTTCTCTTAGAACTAGCTGGTAGTAGTAGCACTAAAATCAAAACCCCTGTGACTAGCACTTGCTCTAGAACCTGCTGGAAAGCACTAGGAAGCCTTAAGCTGATACGAGCACTCAACTCTCCTTGTTAATTGTAGGCACTAAACAGCCTATAATTGCAAAGTACCTTGCAAAGGAAAGGGAAAACAGCTCTTGTACTTTACAAAAAACACCTAAACAGGCATGTCCAAGGGTCAGCTTCCAGTGATTTCTTCTGTCCACCTGGTGAATCTGGGCATACTGGGGCAATGCAGCAACTGCCTCTTGTACACAGACAACCCTCTCCTCCTACCACCCAACACTATAACCTGTGAGAAATGCACTTACATCGCCAAACTGGAAGCAAAGCCCTCTCTAGCCAAGATTGTGCTAGACAGTCAAGAGGAGAAGGTTAACACTTGCACTACACCTCAAGCAACACATAGCCCTTCAAAACCCACACCATTAACACCCACACATTGTAACACTAAACCCACATATGTGGAGGGCCTTAACATTAACCTGCCCAAGCAACAAGGACCTCCAAAGCTGAAATGCAAACACCAGTCACAAAGTGACACATAGCTCACAACACCAGTGTGCCACCCAACAACAGCCCCTAAGGCAAGACAATGTAACCAACACTTTAATCACAAGTGAATCTATAATTAGGCACACTGATGTCCCACTCACCAGGCTGAGCAAGGAGAAAATTGCAGTCAGCTGACTGTTGGGTGCCAGGATCTGCCACATAATGCATTCACTCAAGTCCCTCCACAACAAGTACAAATACAACTCTGTCATTGTCCATGTTGGAGTGAATGACTTGAGACATACCTCCCTGGACTACATGAAAAGAAACATGGAATGTCTCAGATCATGTGGCCCAGGCAAGTATGACTCTAGCCCTCAGTAGCATCCTGCCTTTGCCCAGAATTATACCACAGTATAAGGACAAAATGATTGACTTAAACAATTGGCTAAGCTTCTGGTGTCATTCAAAGGGGATCCAATATCTGTCTGCCTGGGACGACATGATTGACAGACCACTATGCTTTGCCAGAGATGGTCTGCACATGTCACCCCTGGGATTCAGGTTACTGGCTAAAGCTCTTACCACCCCTATAGTGCCTTTTTTAGGCAATGTTCAAAGGTCAAAACCACCACCATAACAGATACAAGCATGCAAAATCTGAAGGTAATGCTACTCAATGCTAGAAGTCTAAACCTCAAAATGCACTCTCTTGAGGCACTCCTAAAACTGGAGAACATCGATATCTGTGCAGTAACTGAGACCTGGTTCAAGCCTCCAGAGAGCACCCTGCAATACCAAGCTACAACTCTTACCACACTTTTCAGCCACTAAACCAAGACCGAAACACTAAAGGTGAAGGAGTGTCCATATTCACCAAGGATATTCACACCTCCAGGCTAGTTGCACAACACAATGCATCTGAAATTATCCAGGTGCAACTAACACTAGGCGACTCCAATCCAAATTGTAGCTTGCTACAGATCCCCCACCATGCCCCAAGATTCTCATTACACCTTTCTAAACATACTGGAAAATATTACGATACAACCAAACACCCTAAACTGGGTGATTGCAACTACCCTGCCATTAACTGGGAAAACCATTTGGGTACCAACACCTTTTCCCAATGGTTCTTGGAATTGATAAATTCCAGTGCCCTGGATCAACTAATCCATTGTCCCACCATGGGCTCCAATATCCTAGACCTGGTCATTACCAACATGCGAGATAGATGCTCCACACCAGTGGTCACTCCCTCATTGGTCAGGTCTGGCCATAAGCAAATCACCCTTGACATCCACATCCCCCCCCCCCCCCCAGTAAGGAAACCTCCGTAAAAAAATTCTCCAAAGCCAACTTCATGGTACTTAAGTGAGAAGGGACAAACTTCATGGCACACATGCAGATGGGAGCTGAAAGTTTGACTTCTGAATCCTACACTAAGGTACTGTATGAGCATATCTACTCGTACATGAATCGTGACATCTCAAATTGAATGAAGACGCTCTCCTCCAAAAAATTGAAGCCAATCTGGTGGTCCCCTGCTATAAACAAACTATACAACAGAAGGAAGAAACTGTTGCAGAAAAGAGGAAAATCACAGGATGCAAAAAACTCCCTCACCAGCCTCAGTAAGAAGCTGAGATCCCTCATAAAATCCTCCAAAGCTAGTTGTGAAAATAAAATGGCCAAAGATTCCAAAGACAACCAAAAGGCATTCTATGGTTATGTCAAGAATCTAAATGGCAATGTTCAGATCTGCTCTGAGCTACAACAGAATGGCATTAAATGTACTGATCCTAAGGATATTGCCAATATCCTGGCAGATCAATTTCATGCCAACTTCACCCCCCTCTCACCCCCTAAAGGGCACATCTCAATACCAAAAGATTGCCAAATTCCGGTAATCACAGCCACACAGGTAGAAACCGCACTCTCCAAAGCTAAGAATACAGCATCCATGGGACCAGATGACAACACGGGCTGTGTACTACATGAACTACAAAATGAACTGGCACCTCAACTAAGTGTTATGTTTAATCACAACCTCACCTCAGGCTTCATGCCCACTAAGTGGCGCACAGCTACAGTTATCCCACTCCATAAGTGGGATCCACCTTGGATCCTGGGAACTATCGTCCCATCAGTCTGATGAGCCTGATCTGCAAGGGCATGGAACACATTATCATGGAACTTATAAACAAAGACATTGGCAACCTTCAAACATTGGACCCCATTCAGTTTGGGTTTGCAAAGGGCCGATCTTGTCTCCTGAACATGATTGACTTCTTCAAATCAGTCTCCAGAGCTGTGGACAAGGGTAAGGTGGTCCACACAGACTATCTGGACCTCGCCAAGGACTTTGACACCATCCCCCACTCTGGAATCATAGAAAAACTTAGTAAGCTGGGCATAAATTTCTACGTCACTCGATGGGTTGCCAACTGGCTTACTGACAGAACCCAGACTGTAAAAGTAGCCGACTCCAAATCCATTTCCAGACAAGTGAAAGTGGAGTACCTCAGGGTTCAGTCCTGGGATCACTCTTGTTTGGCATCTACTTTTCTGAAGTACAGGCCAACACTAAGGGACTCTGGATAACAAAGTTCACAGATGACTGCAAACTGGGAGCCATTATTGAATCCCCAAATTATGTAGATATTCTACAAAAGGGCCTTACAGAAACAGATGCTTGGGACAAGAGCCATGGGCTCAAGCTTAGTGCCAAGAAATGTATAGTTATCCCCTTTGGGAAAAAACATGTACCCATGAATTACCAAATAGGGGGCAGTACGCTAAACACCAAAAGTGTGATGAGACTTAGGGACACAGGTGGACAGTGGTCTCACTTTCGATAACCACATTGCCACAACAGCCAGGAAATCCTTTTATGTGGCACACCTCATCACTAAGGGCTTCTCATCCAGAAAAAAGGAGGTCATTATCCCACTGTACCCATCCCTCATTAGATCCATTATAGAGTACAATGCCCCATTTGGTATGTACCTCTCAAGACATCTGCAACAGCTGGAAAGGCCGCAGAAATTCCTCACTAAAAGAATCACAGACCTAAAGCAGATGCCCTATGCTGACTGTCTAAAAAAATTCCAGCTATATTCTGTGCCATATCGTCTACTCAGAGGCGATCTCTGCTTAACATACAAGGCCATGTCACACCCTGAGCTGCTGGACATGCTCCACTTAAACAAATCATAATCCCTCAGAGCCACATGCTCCAGGGATCTAAACCTTGTCATCACAATGAACAAAACATGCTTGAGGGATAAGTTCCTGACCCAGAGACTCCCCATACTCTGGAATAGACTGCCCATACATGTCAAGCAGAGCACCTCCTTGGCCCTCTTCAAAAGGAACCTTGACGATTGGATGGGAGATAGGAAATTCACCCCGGGGATCACGTCAGTCATCCTGCTAGACAGGGGTCCAGGGAAATAAATATTGTGGGAAGAAATATCCGGGGAATTGTTTGGTTAGGCTTGTATAGGCCCTAGGGCCAACCAATAGCCTAGTACCAACCTATGAACCTATAAAGATTAGATTCTCTGATAACTGTGTTCCCAGACATTCCTAACAGGAATTAATACCATCACTTGCTGTCCAACAGAATAATCCTTGACCCTGGCTTTCATGTCATATCAGACAGTTTGCTGCTGTTGTGCTTGTGATATGTGATATTCTGCCATCCCATGAGGTCCCTAAGTTTTACATAGTCCACAATAAATTCCTTCTGGAAATGGTAGTCACACTATCACACATCACAAATTAACTTCAATAACCCTCTCACCCAGTGACTATACAGCAATCCTGTGGATTCTTGAGGCATTTCTCTGTATGCAAAGATATGCAGCAGGTACTTGCCACACTCCACTTGAACTGTGCACTGAATGTTCCCAACATGGTCATTAGTGTAGCTCTAAACATCTCAATCAGACAGATGGTCTATGAATCATAGGGAGATAGTCTTTAAATGTTTACCCTATAATACTTCCATATACAGACTAGCTGTTATGATATAAAACTGGCACCTCCTTTTTCAGTATTTCTATTTGGGGAACCTAGCCTACTAAACATTTCCAAGAGAATATTTGCCACCTTCCACTACCTCAGGAAATCTAGTAGTATAGCCTATCATCTGTAAGGTATATCTCTTATTTGTTGAGCTTGGGGTACTATGAAGTCTCACAATATCAATTGCTACTCTCTGCAATGGTTTCTCTATAATATGCAGAGACATCAAAGCACATTTAGCTTTATGTCCTGCATTTCCAGTCTCCTGACACTACTTGCATGTCTTGCAGTTTACCCTCACATCTTTTGCAGTACCTGGCCATTAGAAATTCTGTTTAAGCCATCTTTTTCTACACTTTATTCCCATAATGCATGAAAAGGGAATGACATTTGCCATAGTAAGACATTTGTATCAGTAGGCCCTTGGTACTACCAGCTCTTGTGTCATTTCTCCTTCTAGCCATACTTCAGGAGTCCATTCTTTGTACAATGACTCATATGGCAGTGTCATAGTTATTCTCAGACATCACAGAATCCATACACTCAGGCATCACTATCTGTTTCAGAGAACAAGGCTGGAATACTTTTGTCATCTTGTAGGAAGCTAGGTGCTACCATTTCTTTGATTTTTAGGGTGTAACACCAATTTTACTCCAGCTAATTAGACTATCCTTATGGATCTGCTTCCATATAAATGATTTGAAATGGAAAAGACACCCTTTGTGGGAGGAGTAGTCTGCTGTATTGGATTGCTCAAGGTCTTGGCAAATGCATCACAGTAAAGCAAGATGAAAGTAAAACATATGTGCCTTTGGTCAACTCAGAAGGTGTATGGGGTACCTGGCTGTATAACGTCTCAGTTTTATGGCTCATTAGGAAAAATAAAATAGAGTTTAATTTGTTTGGTTCATCACAGTCATAAATGATGTATTATTGCCTAAAAGTTTATCCCTTGTTAGAAAATACCACATCCATTACCCACATCTCCAAAGCAAAATGATAACACTTTTCTGTCTTTTCACCAACAGAAGTCCAGTTGTTTGCAGGGTCTTCATAGATGTCAGGTTGTCAGGAACTAACTATGATTAAGAGGGGGAAAAGTCATGCGATAAACTCCCTGATGCTAGTAAGTCATTTATTTAAATAGGCTTATTTAGATTGACATACTCTTTCGACTGGACTGCTTAGGGCATGAGTGGAGGTTGTAGACTGGAAGACGTAACAGACTTTTGGTCTCATATTCTAAGTGGACTAGACAACTTGTTGAGGAGTGGTTGAGAAGAAGACAAGTCTAAATGAGGAGGTCAGAACTAGAATCAGACGGGCTTCAGCCAAATGGCATAAAGTGTCAAGTGTAGTATATGACAGAAGAATGTCAAAGAAACTGAAATGTAAGGTGTACAAAACAGCAGTGTGACCACTACTTGTATATGCTACAGAAACCTGAGCAGTAAAGGCCGAGAAGATAAGAAAGCTGGAGGTGATGGAAATGAAGTACCTGAGATGGGTGATAGAAGGCAAACTATAGAACCGACAAAGAAATAATGACATCAGAGCAAAAGCCAAAGTAGCTCCCAATTTCAGAGAATGTCAAATAGAACAGATTATGGTGATTCAAGCACCTGTGCAGGAAAGCAGAAGACAATCTGGTGAAAACATTTGGGACAGGCAGGAAGAACGCATAACAAAACAAGGGCATCTAGCAAAGAAACGAATGGATTGTGTGCGATAGATAAGGCATGATTATCAAAGAATGTAGGAGAGTAGCAATGAATTAGGAGAGATGATGATAGTTGACATTATACAACGACCCCCCATTAATATTCAAAAATGTGCACGCTGATTGGTCAGCGTGCACATTGTAAATCAGAGTTATAGTAATGGAAAACGGTCCGGTCGCCCGGACTTTTTCCATTACTATAACTCTTTTTTTACAGCAACGATGAACGCAAGATCTCCATTGCTTCACACTGTCTCGCTATGTTAAATGAGTTTAACATAGCAACTCAGCTTTAAAAAAAGCAAAAGAGATTCTCCGTTGCTTTTTTTAAATCTGTCTCACTATGTTAAACCCATTTAACATAGCAAAACAGTTTGTAAAAAGCAACAGAGATCTTGCTTTCACCGTTGCTTTTGCCCACAGCTCTGATAAACTGCATAGGCATATGCATGCGCAGTACATCAGAACTGCCGCAGAATACCAGACAGCTGAGGAAGGGCAGCAAGGAGGCATTATACAATGCCATTATTTAAGAAAAGTAATTATTTTTTTTCTTAAATAATGTCATTGAATAATAGCAATGACCCTCTTCTGGTTGTGGGTAATGCTGGATTTACTCACGCTTAGCTTTGTTTGGCCACTCGGGCTTCACCCTCGTGAACAAACCACACCAACCGTGGGTAAATCCAGCATTACCCCCACCCAGGCGTGGGTTATTGCTATATTACACACTGACCCCATGTAGAAGATGGGGAAAACTGGGCTGACGATGGTGATGATGACTATTCAAGAGTCTCATACTTGTACTTATTTATGCCTGCTGAACCCTTTGGCGCAACTTTTCTTCTCACACTGATGGCACCTATTTTTTCCTGCTAGCAAATGTGGTAGGTCTGATAGGCTGATTGCTCTTTAGTGTGTTCAAGGGAATGTCAGAGGATCGAGCTTCATAATGAACTATTTTAAAATTATTTTCAGCTGGTGGGAAAGGGCAACACTGACAGCAGCAGACATGTAAACCTGTTTATCTACAGGCAAACTAGTTCAGCATGTTTAAGCGGTATTCCTGAAAGATTACAAGTGTTACGAATAAAGCAATATATATAGTTCCAACACATTATATGAAAGTGCATATAGGGAAGACTATTGTGGAAACCTGTGTCAGTCATTCTGAACAAAAGTTGTGTAAATGATCCATAACGGTACATAGATTGCCATAAAAATAAACAGTCAGGGGAGGTGTGTCTATTGAATAGGGACACACAAATAAATTGTAGGAGTGAACACAGGGAAAGAGGATAGGTGAAACATGTCAATGTACAGCAGATGAGGGCATATCAATGAAGACATTTGTAACAGGAACTCTAATCACGTATTGACATGATACAGTATGGACTGTACAGTTAATGTATAGTAAGACTGTCACACAAGCTGACATAATGGACAAGATTTCTTTGTGATATAAACATCTTGACATGAACAAAAAGAGAGGACCTATATCAGGGATGTTATATACAACAGGGGTTAGGTGCGTATTGTGAAGCTGAGCAAAATGAGTTGCCTGAATATGACTGTAATGCCAGAAGTATCAACTAAGTGCACATAGTTACAGGCTCATGGGCAACAGTAAATAGAACCACGCTCAGTCATGGACTATATCTGAATAATACCACCAGTAATCCCATGTCTCTGACATAACATATGTGATTGTGAGCAATCATAGATGGTTCAGCATGAATGCAATTGTACAACTACTATGAGTTGTCAGCAATATCTGAGGGGAATCAAGCACACCTTCCTGAAACTTTAAAATCTGCTGCAGGCGTTAGGAGAGACACTGCTATACCGGTATGTGAGATTATGATCAATCTAAGCTAGCTGACAGGTGTGCATGGCATATATAAATATATATATAAATCCAAAAAAGAAAAAGACGAAGACCAACTGGAGAGTGCTGCGTGTAAATAAAACGCAAAAGCCAACAGAAAGCAGCACATAAACTATGGCCAGGGCGAACAAATTCTTCACTCAACAACAACGATAATCCAAAAATACTCATTTGCAGTTGTCTGTTGATTCTCAGACAGTCAAATAGTACCCCACTATCCTATTCAGGCTTCTTTTTTACATACATGCATCTTGAATAACACCTTGATGGGGGTTCTGCACCATCAGACAGTAATGTTTATGCAACAAAAAGAATACTTAGGTATAGCCAATAAGATGTATGGGAGCTCACTGTGGCAATGTGGTACACTCCAGTTATGAATCCCTGGAAGATGTTTAGGGAAGTACATGAAAAAGGATGCATTGTACTCAGTTATTGGTGTGATGAAGGCTGTGAACTAAGGAACTATAATGGCCTTTGATGTGGATGTCTTTCACATATTCAGGAGTTGTGTTACGTACAAGGGAGTGATCACCACTGTGGGCACATGCTGGTGGACATTCTGCTTGTGATCTACCACAGTAAACAGGTTACATATTACTTGGTCTGCTCATAGGGGTGTACTGTCTACATTATTATTAGGTTGTGCATTTGGTTTTATAACAATAACAAATCTCCTCATGGTTTTGGTTCATCTCATGTGTCTTCAAGGCTGTGACACCAATCTTTTGTGTGCATTGATCCTGTCTGGATTCAATGATTATCCACAATCTGCAGTCCTCCAGACTGCTGTTTGTGCACAGGATGTATATGCTATTCTTGATGTTTGTGACTTAAATAATGGGCAGGAAAGGGTCTAACACACAGTCCTGAGGTATGAACCTGATCAATGGACTCTAGATATAGGCCACTTCACATGCTTCAACATATTTATATGTCATATATGTGATCCAGTGGTCTACCTACTTGGTGATATAGATGTTTATGGCCACTTGTGACAGTGTTGCAGTAATACCTCAGTATGGATTTGTGTCAACTCCCTTAGCCAGGTGAAGTTCCATGCAATGTTAGTGTTGTCACCATACATGCCTCTGCTGACCTTCTTGAGGACATACAAAAGATGTAATAGACATGGATGCAGCATGAACAAATCACATGTCTTTCACAAACAGCTGGGATATTACTAGTGTAACCAAACACTGCAACTGGGTACTCTCACCCTGTACAAACGAATCCAATACAAAACAAAACTCTAGCTGTAGGTTACAATAAAGGCTGTCCTCCACTATACTAGAAAAAACTAACTGGCCACATAGAATGTCCAAAAGACGATCACTTTAATGTCCACACCAACACTGTAACAAATATATAGTAGATAAAGATTGAGCGCGCTTTCGTCTCCTATCGTGAGACTTCTTCAGAATGTTAAAAATATTACCAGTGTACATTTAGAAAAGGTCCATGATGGCATGTTGGTCTACCTCACAGATGAGGAGAGTCAGGATGTGTCTATATATGCATGCATCAGGTGCTGCCCCCACAAGTTGGATGGATACATGTTGATGTGCACTTTTCTACAGGAACACATTCCATATGGAGGTTGTGTTGAAGTACAGATCCAACTGTGTCTAGTAGGCCCATTTTCTGAGACACGATATAGGCAATCTGTGATGTTGTCACGGTCCATTGATCTGTGTTATTAGATGTACAGAGCACACAAATGCGTTGCCCTCCTTAGCATAGAAACTGAGTAAGGTTTGCATGTATACTTTGGCTGATGGACAGGGGTAATAGGGGGTGATATGTGAGACAAACAGTCAGCTAACAGATTGTCTATTCACTCTGATTGGGTATGTCTGGTGGCATCCACATGCACATCTGTGATTAATTGTGTATTCCACTTAACATTTAGATTGTATTGGAATACATGATTTGTGAAACGACCTACACATACAACCATGGTCATTCATCACATTCAGCATACTGGTACCATGCACATATTCATACAACTGTAACAATGACATGTACTTACATCAATTGCACAGCATATGCCTATGAGTTTCATGGACAAGCTGTGTTTGAGCAGCCTGATGCCATATCAGGATACATTACAGATCAGTTGTTTGTGTCTCATGCAGAATATTTCCTGACACAAATGCTAATAATCATGCAATGGTGCTGCTGACCCCTCAATAATCCTTGGTTATTGTACCACAGCTGCACATACAATGAATTCCACACAGTTGCAATTGTATCAAAACATGTGATACATTGTTGTGTATATCACAGCATAACAACATGTGTATGAGACAAGACTTATGTGAGCATGTAATCAATATGAATTTATATTGATGTGCTTCACAGAGCATTTAATGATGGTTTGTAGACAAATGCACACCTATGCCATGCCGCAATTGTCACTGTGATGATGGAATATGAACAGTGCTGACAGTTAATCTGCTCCATAACAACACACATCCTAATATGCCAACAATATACGCACAAGTGTATCAAACCATGTCACTCATGACACTCAACAAGTGTCTGTCATAGTTCATGTTGGGGTGAATTACTTGAGATGTACCTCTCTGGACTACATGAGGAGACACATAACTGAACTCTCACATAATGTGTCCCAGGCAAGTATACCCCTAGCCCTAAGCAGCATTCTACCTTCAACCAGGATGATGCCACAATATAAACAACACATGATGAACTTCAGCAATTGGCTTAGTTTCTGGTGTCATTGCAGGGGGATCCAGTATCTCTCAGCCTGGGATGACATGGTCAACAGGCCACACTACTTTTCCAGAGAAAGTCTGCACCTGTGTCCTCTAGGCTGTTAGATAGTGGCAAAGGTGTCTGCCTCCCCATATTGCCTTTTTTAGGCAATATCAAAGCATCAAAAGTTCCAAAGTAACAACATCTACTGGAGACATACTCAAAGGTATGCTGCTTAATGCTAGGAGTCTAAAAATGAAGCTGCACTGGAGGAAATTGCCAACCTGCTAGCTGACAGATTTGGCTCAAACATCAACCCCCTGCCCCACCAGCCAAACTCCAAAGCATACCTGACACTAGTCCCCTGCCTATTATCTCTAGACATCAGGTCATATATGTGCTCTCCAAAGCTAAATCCACAGCCTCAAGGATACCATATAGCATCCCAGGTTGCCTACAAAGCAATCTAAAACAGAACCTAGTGGACCTAATTAGCCCGAGAACTGGCTTTGTTCCAGTGGCATGGGAAACAGCAGCAGTGTTCTCGTTGCACAAAGGGGGGGGGCATCTACTGACCCTGGGTACTATATACCTATAAGTCTAACTGGTCTCATCTGCAAGGCCATGGAAAGAATCTCCATCAACCTTATAAACAAGGGTATAGGTGATTTTCAAACTCTAGACCCAAACCAATTTGGCTTTGTTAAGAGTAGATCATGCTTATTAAACCTAGTAGACTGCTTCACCAAAGTCATCAAAGCCCTGGATGAAGGTAAGACAGTGCATACTGCCTATCTTGATCTGGCCAAGGGTTTTGACACAATCCCCAACTCAAGTATCATTGAGAAACTCTCCCAGCTGAGAATTAACCCTTACATCATGAGATGGTTATCCAATTGCCTCACCGAAAGAACACATACTGTCAAAGTTGGTGACTCAACCTCTACCAGTAAAGATATCAACAGTGGTGTAGCACAAGGATCTGTGCTGGGCTCTTCACTGTTTGAAAGCTATTTCTTGGAAGTCCAGGTTAAAGTAGACCACCTTTAGCCTACCAAGTTTGCTGATGATTGCAAATTGGGTGCAAACATTGATTTCCCTAATGATGCTAACATATTACAGGAGGGGTTAACACAGACAAATGATTGGTGGCAAAGCCACATGGTCTAAAACTAAATTCAAAAAATGTGCTATTATTATTGCCTTTTGAAAAGTGGAATTTCCTGCTAATTACAGTATTGATAACACCCACTAAGCTCAAACTCATTGGTGCGAGACCTGGGAACACAGATAGAAAGCAATCTGAACTTCGACCACCAAGTTTCCACAGTGGTAGGGAAAGCATTCTACCTCATGCACCTCATAAGTTAGGGATCGCATCCAGGTTTGAAGAGGTTATAACACCACTGTACTCAACCTTCATCAGACCACTAATAGAATACAATGCTCATTTTGCACATATCTCACCAAACACCTGCAGCAGCTGGATAGATGATGTGTTTCTCAACAAGAAAATACAGAGCCTAAAACCATGCCATGACGTATGTTGACAGACTGAAAGCTCTGTCACTGTACACTGTATTGTATAGGCTGCTGAAAGGTGACTTGTGCTTGACTTACAGGCCAGTCTCTGACCCTGCTCTGATAGAAATGCTACATATCTGCAAATCAAATGGCACAAGAGTCACTCACTCTTGGAATCTTAACCTAGCCTGTGACATTAACAGCACATGCTTGAGAGACAGCTATGGCTGATGACATCAGCAAAGACTGTTGCGAGGAAGATGGTAATAGTAGTATCCCACATGCTGGTGTAAAATGCTCTCTCTAGTGTAAACTAAGTGAACACACACACACACAACACACACACACACACACACACACACACACACACACACACACACACACACACACACACACACACACACACACACACCAATTGACTGCAGTGAGAACAGAATCCCTACCTAAGTACACTGACTAGAGACCTCTGTATTTAATGCAAGTGCCACAGCACAAGTCTAACTTGGATAGTGTTGGCCAACACTTTATAAGTTGATAACACCAGCCAAGTTTGGTGAAAGGAAGATGGTAATAGAGGTGTCCCACATGCTTGTTATAATATGCTCTCTCATGTCAACCAAGTGAACACACACACTAGTTGACTGCAGTGAGATTTGAACCCCTACTTATCTAAATACACGAACTAGAGAACTCAATACTAAACAAAAGTACCACAGCACAAAGTCTAAGTTTTATGAGGCTGAATGACAATTTATAGTAGATGAGATCATTATTGGATGTTTGAGGGAAGATGTTGTGAGGCCTGCATGAATTGGTCTAACTGTCAAAATATTGTTATTCCATGGGATTGTAATGATGACTGCAGGGTACACAATTATGGTCTTCTGACTAGACAGACACACAGTTAACTGCAGTGAGATTATAACCCCTACCTAAGTATACAGACTAGAGAACTCAGTACTTAATGCAAGTGCCACGGTACAAGTTTGACTTTTACTAGGCTGCAGGATAATTCATAGTGGATGATATCATCATTTGATGTTTGAGAAAAGATATTGTGAGGCTGCATGAAATTGACATGTAGGCATGTCCAACTGTCAAAGTATTGGTACTCCATGGGATTTTACTGATGACTGCAGCATACACAGTTATGCTTTTCTGACTAGATGGACACAGACACATCTGTTGACTACAGTGAGATTAGGACCCCTACCTAAGTACATAGACTACAGAACTCAGCAATTAACACAAACACCACTGCACATGTCTGACTTTTACAAGGCTGCAGGACAATTTATTGAGGATGACATCAGCATTGGATGTTTGAGACAAGATGTTGGGAGGCCTGTCTGAAAGGATAGCTAGCCATGTACATCTGTCAAGATATTAAAGATCTGCATGTTACCACATTGATGAGTGTGCAAAGTGTAGCATTTGCTGTTGTGTTTCCAATGTGCAGGTATACTTGAAAAAGATAGTTTGCAAACTATTTGCAAACAGCGATCCACATTACTACAAATACTGGAAAATCTGAATGTACATTGTCATTGTAGATATGTGCAAGGTATATAAGAAAGCATCTGTTATTTATTTCTGTAGTGTAGTTGATATATTTATGAATAAGTGCTGAGAGACCAAGACTGAAGTGCATGAGTGAAGGTAAAAGATGGCTGCAATGTAATATGTGTTCTTTCTTTAAAAAGTGTCTTCTCTTTGTTTGAGTTTTTACATGTACTTTTATGCCATAAAAACTAAATGGACAGGAAACATAAGTAATACATCCTAATGTAAATTTTCAATAGCACACTGCCAAGCAGGTGGTTTGCAGAATCAAAGGCAAAGTGTTTGCACATGCAAGATAGTTTAAATATGCATTGATAATGACATGAAATAATTACTTATTCTGCATTCACTGTGTGTTACCTTAGTGCAGCATGTTAAACCAGCATTGTGCAGAGACAACCTTACCATTGAAGAAACATTCACTGTCAGAATTGGTGCACTGTGCCAAACTCTGTGCAAACACAGAGAATGAAAAGTGAATGGCTTAATTGGGTTTTTCACTTATGTATGTGGTGTGAGATTCTATATTTTGACCAGATTAAAGGTGTTAAAGTGGGGTAGATGGGAAAGTGGTGAAGTGGGGGGCAAGCAACGGGGAGAACAAAGGGAAAGCAATACAGGAATGTGCAGGAGGTATTTAGGAAAAAAAAAACATAGCTATCCACTTCTTCAACAGTGTAAAAAAATATATGTACTGAATGTTGCTGAATTTGGACTGTCACCTCAACAAAGAGGGGTGACAACAACACAATCATGTTGTATAGCCAGTTAGACTGAATCACGTGTCAAGAACACGTGTGCAAAGTGGAGAGCTATGTATGGGATGATATTTTTTTTTTGGTGGGAGAGATGCCCATTTTTTACTTCAGTAAGAGAGGAATGTTGGGTAAGGGATGTAGGTATTTCTGGGTCAGGTAAGTAGGGCAGGTGAGAAAGCAGATGCAAACAGGACAAACAAGATGTAGGGATGGTGAGAGACATGACAATTTTGGGACATCATGATTGGGGTTAGGGAAGAGACATCTGATGCCCATGCCCATCAAAACACAGGGACAATGTGAATTTAACTCTTCACCCACAGGACTGTCATCACCATCCCCTTATTCTGCTGGCTGTTGGAGTGCTTGATATCTTCTCCTACTGACTGTTAGTGAGAACAGCCTCTCCATCCAGCATAGGCATTCATAAATGGCTGTGCATGCCACTATGCACCAACCCTGGCATCTCCTGGCAGGTGATAAACTCCCCACTTGTGCCAGTACTCCAGGAGGGTACCACAGCACTAGCTGCTGAGGTAGTGCTACCTGATGTGGAGGGCCCAGGTAGTGCAGGGGCAGCAGAGGCAGTACTGCCAGTTTGGGTCCCAGATGTGCTGGGTATCAGCGCAGCAATTGGTGGAGCAGGGGCAAGCTGAGCAATGGGGATTGGCCTACCTCCCTGTGCTGTAAAGCATTTTGCTTGTCAGAAATGGTAGACATGTTAGCATTTTGATGACACAAAGAAATATAAAAAAGAGATAAGATTTGGGTAAGAGAAAAAAAGAGAAAACTAGTATCATAATATGTGACATATAATGCATTATTACAATAATAAAGTATTTTATCTCTACCTTTACATTTAAGTATACTTCTTACCAACTACAAACTATAAATAAGGATTGCTCAAAGTAATCCTTGCTATGTGCATATACTGCACATATGCTAGGTCCAGTTATGCATAATAAGTTAACAACAGGGCATTTTTGCCAGTTTTGTTGAAATTAAATTATGTAATATGCTTAAAGGATATTTTTCTATGTATTTGTTAGTTGTGATATTTGAACACACAACATCTGACTACAGCATTAGACTTGACTCCTATAGATGGATTGTGCTATAGACTGAAGCATGCGTGCCTGCTTTTACAGTTAGACTATGCCACTTAATTTGCTACAACTGTATAGTAGAGCAATACTTTAGCTAAAATAATAGTTTTGTTGTATTGCAGACATACACCTTCCTTCCCTCAGTTTCTCTAGATGCTTAGTGTTGGCATCTTTATTTGCCATAATCTCATGGCTGGCTGTGGAATAAAGAAAAGAGAACAACAAAAGAGCATTATGCATACCAGTCTTGCTTATATGCTGCTTTTCCTCTACTATAAATTCTCTTTATCAGTATACTTATGCAGCTGTGGGGTGTCAACAAACCTGAACTCATCCAGACACTGGTTGAGTGTATTCATCTTGTTCTTTTTCAGATTATTAAAGTGATGCCTACACTGTTCTCCATTGTGTGGAATGGCAGTTGCACTGGAGACAGCCTTGGCCAGACTAGTCCAAGCTTCAGAATTGTACTGGGAGCCGCTAGTCATCCTGCAAGAGCCTTCAGCTGTGACACTTTACAAGGAGTCCAATAAAGATTCTAGACTCCTGAACACCCCTTCTCTGTACTCTAAATTGGGTACCTTCCCTTCTACCATGAGACCTGTCCAACCGGGAAAATAGCAATAGTTAAGAATGATTTCCCACCAATGCCTGTTTACTGGTAGTGCATAAACCCAAACAATGATGCCAGATGCATTTGCATGATGTTAAATAGAGAGCAACATGCCAAATGGGGTGAAAGCCGTTTTTGAAACTGGAAGCTTAATCTGACACTTGGCATTAGTTTGAGGGTTGTTTGCTGCTGTAACTGTTAGGTGATTTAACTTTGCAGACATCTACTGGGGCATTAATTTTATGAACCACCACATTTTTCTGTGGCTTTACACACTGATAAAATTAATTTTTACAATGTGGGTTTCAAGCCTATGCATAAAGGACAAAACATTTTCTTCCACAGCAGTGATTTTTCATTCTTGCCACAGAAGAAGTGCTGCTCAGACATAGTCATTATTTAGATATAAATAAACATGACACACTGAGGGGTTAACCATATATGTGTATGCCCTGACAAGGTCCTGGTTTATGCATCCCTGTGTGTATGAGTTTTATTCATGTCTGAAGACCATCCAAGGCCAGAGAACACAATTATTATTACAAAAACATATTAGCCAGTATACCCTCACTCACACAAATAATTAATATGAATTTATTAAAACTGAGTGTACAACCCTTAAAAAAACTGGGAATGTGTAATAATTTTTTTCATGTGAATTTTAATATAAAGTAAGATGTAACAACAGTAACAATATTTAGAATTTGCTGTACTAGAACCCAGGCTAATCTGTATTGTAGCCCTATGCTTACACCTGCTTTCACAGGAAAAATTAAAAAGCAGCTGGATATTTTCATATTCATTATTAACTTCTGTGTGTTAACTGCTGCACAACACTGCTTAGCTTGTTTGCATGGTGTCCAACATACTTGATAGAGTGTATCCATTTTCAAATTGTCTACTGTCTGCTTCTTCTCTGCAGGTGTTCTAGACCTGCAGGTGTTGGGGAAGACTGCTAACCACCTCGTAACACTGCTTATTGAGTTTGCACGCTAGAAAGAAAAAATGCAACAATTTATCCTTTCTGAAATTGAGAATGTCTGCATCCTGTCTGCAGGTGTTCTGTCTGTTTTTTGTGTGTGGGCCATTTGTCCAAGTTTGTGCAATGATAACTAATGCATAAATTTGAGAAGCAAAGCTAAACTTGTTTTATCTATGTGAGCAGTGTTTCTTAAGTTTCATCTTTAGAAGAAAAATGTGGGGCTTGAACCGTCAGCAACAGATAGCATATACTGTGTGGATCTCTGTGTTTAGCAGATGTGCTAAACACACGTGTGGTTCACATGTGTAGTTTATGTACTGGTCATCATAAAAGTACATTACATGACATTTATTGTATTTAGCCATTTCCCCATGTTTGAGCTAAAACATGCACCATGCAAATATTGGTATTTAAAAAAAATATTAAATAAACAACATTACAAAATAAATATTAGTACACATGAAATATTTCTATACAAGTCTGGATTTAAAAACTCACATCAATGAACCTACAAAACACAATAATGGTGCCTTATCCCATTGCAAAAGGAATGAAAATCATTGTGCATTCAAGTAAGGCTCAAATCACCCCCAGTATTAACAAGACATATGACACTTGCACACTTCTGAGTTGTTTGTTATTGTTTTTCTTTCGGCTTTTCCCAGTTAGGGGTTGCCACAGCAGAACTCCGGTCCGCTAATGATTGGCAGTAGATTTTTACAGTGCCGAGGTGCCAGCTCGATGCCCAACCTTCAACAAAGGCACGCCCATTCACACATGTCTTTCGAACGCTACTCGACTGTGGGGAGGACATGCAGACTCCACACAGAAGGTACTCCAGCCGAGAATCGAACAGGTACTTGTGATAATTTCAGATGTAGTACAATGAGTGATCACATAACCATTTATAACTATTGTTTGCAGAAATGCATCTCTGTCTTATATTTGTATGGTGTTCATTCTTCCCTTATCTGAGCAGTAATCTGAGACATGCAGTAAGGAAGGCATTTTTTATCATTGTCCTTTAAGTGTATGAGAATATTAAATAGCAATAATATACAGTTTTCTACAAAGGCAGGGCAGTTTGAGTATTAATGAATAGAAACTGAGAAATGTGTGCTGCTCACTTACACTTTGTAGGTGTAACCTGGGTTAACTATCAAATGCAGGTAAAGTAGTCTGAATTGTTGTATTCCTTCTCCCTCCTACAAACCATTCACAGTTGCAATCCATTAGCAAAAAACACTGAGGGAGTGCTTATATTATGTATACATCTGATACACACATCCACAAATTTGGGATTCTGTGATTCTGAGTTCATACCTTATATGCATCTTCACTGTGCTCAGGGTCATGGGTCTACACCATAACAAGGTAACCATGCAGTTAGGGAACTTGAAGATAAGAGGACTTGTGTATTTGTAGAACACAGATGATTGACTTTTCTTTAGATTTATCTGCAGAGAAGGCTCTTAATGTTGCTAAAGTATGCTTGCATTTTTAAGGTACATGCTAGATTTATTCACATGTTATGAAGAATACTGTTATATGTATATGTATTAGGGGATTAAACTGCTATCTGTATGCACTTCTTATACTTCACTGTTGGCATAGGCATTTTTGTCATGCATTAACAGCCTTATTAACTGACATTGCAAGTGTTATTTTTAAAACTAGTTACGTGACAGTCTTTTCTATCTTATTCTATGACAATGTAAAGTACTATATTGTCAATGACACAGGGGTGTAATGCTTTTTAAGATGGCCCATAAGCACCACCAGGGGAGTGTTGGGCACAGTGAGAGGCACTTAACAATTGTATACAATTTACATTTGTGTTGTATATGTGTGCACATTTTGTGAAAGTTGTGTGGAAAACATTCCTTTCAGGTGAATTGTGTTATTCTTTGCATTATACATAGATTCATAGCTTCATAGGATGTTACTAGGCTATTGACCCAAGGGTATTTACAAGCCTAACTGTTAAATCCAAACATAATACTAGATGAGAGATATTGTCTATGCCCAAGATTTTCTAGCAAGGACTACCCATGTCAAGGAGAGAAGCAGGGACAATCCCCAGTTGAAATTTACTGTTTCCCTTCCAGTCATCCAGGTTGCATTTAAACAGGGTCATGGATATCTTCTGCCTGATATATATTGGAAGCCTATTTTCCTGTTGTTTTGTGTGCTTCCACATCATAAGTTGGGTTTAAAGAGTTTTGCTTGTGTGATTGTATAATCATCCTGGTATTTCCATGTGTGTATGGGGAAAATTGTATGTAATCAGTGGCATATTGTAGCATAGCATTTTGGAACTGATACAGGATCCTGGATGCCAATGTCTGTGATATATCCAGCACATGCCCTTTTGGCATCTGAAAGGTTCCTGTATATAAAACTATAACTGCTACACATACCTTAGTCTCCACAAGTATCGGTCCCCCTCAGTTTTCCTTTGCTGTTGGTTGTAGACAACAGACATTGAAGAATTCCTGTACTGTGTCTCTATCCACACTGTAGCACTCTACAATTTCCACATCATCATGACTGTGGTGAGTTAACAGGGGTCTAAATACACTTCTTCTTCTTCTTGGCTTTGGTCATTTGCAGCAGCAGGAGCACAGACTTGTGCCTGTTGCACATACACATGTATAACAGCAACTGTAGCTCCTAACAGTGTTTCTGTGTAGAGTACCTTCTATGGCTATATTCCAGTAGGATTTGCAATTCGTAGGGAAAACCTGCACTGAGTCTACACAGCTGTATTATAGTTCCACCATCTTGAATTGGTTGATCAGCATACAGTTCAGCTGTTTATGGTATAATTAGCATGCCATGATGTTTACCATAGCTGCATAGCTCTGCACATCAAGTAGTCTGCTTACTGAATTCAAAACAGTACACTACTGTGTGTGCATCGTACCACGATGCACACATAGTTTTAGCAGACCATGTAGGGTTTATAGAATCTGCACCAGTGTGTTCACAGTTTTTGACATAATATTATATATTTTGTTGGTTGGACGCACTGTTTGTTCATAGTTTTTGATATAATAACATATAGTTTGGCAGTTGAAAGCACTGTGTGTTTATAGTTTTTGACATGATATTGTATAGTTTTGCGGTCGAACGCATTGTGTATTTATAGCTTTTGACATGATATTGTGTGTTTTGGCAGTTGAAAGCACTGTGTGTTCATCATTTTTGACAAAATATTTTATAGTTTGGCAGCTGAACACACCTGTGTGTTCATAGTTTTTGAGATAATATTTTATAATTCAGCAGTTGAACGCAGTGTGTTCATAGTTTTTGACATAATATTATATAGTTTAGTAGTTGAATCCACTGTATGTTCATAGTTTTTGACACAATATCATATAGTTTGGTAGTTGAATGTGATTAAGTAGCTGCCTGAGACTGACATTTTACTTAGTTGCTTCTACTTGGAGGTAATTGTAAATATGTTGTATGAATGTTCTGACTGTCATTACGTGCCGAGTTGCTCACATTGTTTTCATCTCATACTGTTTTTATTATTTAACATCTGTTGACCAGGAAAGTCTAACTAGGACAGAGTCTATTTTTAGTGGTGGCCCAGGGAGAAACTCTCTATATGCATGTTTTTGGAATATGGGTGGAAACCAGAGTACTCAGAGGAAATCCATGTGAACACAGGGAGGACATGCAGACGCTGCACAGAAGGCAACCCAGGCAAGAATCAAACTGGAGAACTTCTTGCTGTGAGGTGACACCATTAACTGCTGCACCACTGCACACCCAATTACATATGTAATAGTCTGCTGCTTGGTTTGTGGTGTTATGTTTTCTCTCTTTAAGTTTTACAATGAATATTATAGGATTGAAGGGGTATATTTATCTCCTACTATAGTCTTATTTGATAATGATACACACCTTTTCCATACCAATGCGATATGTCTAGCTAATAACCGTGGCCTCATTGATTGGGCTTAATTCAGGAATTGAGGGTGAAACTGTGTCTTAGAAGTCACTATATGTTTGCATTGACTGTCAAGCTACTTATCTCAAATACAGAGTTATAAAGATAGTCATTATTTTGCTTGTCCATGCTAGAACACATACTGATTCTTGGGGATTTTTCCAAGGTTTGGTTGCGGACCCCTTAATACAATTTTGTTCGAGCCTTACATTCTAATTATCCGTTGCTTTGGGAGTTTGGAAAGCTGATTGCACTTGTGGTCCTGGCATAATCTCAGACATTCCATTTTTTTTGGTTGCTGACAGCTATGGACATCCAAAATCTTCTTTTCAATGTTTGCTTGTGTTTTGATTTTAATCATTGCTGTTATCTAGATATATGTTTTTCATGTTTGCATTTTGTAAATGTTTACTTCAGGACATGTTACCAAATCTTATATTTTGAATAAAGTCAGTGACAGCAGTAGATTATTCTATGCCAGGTGTCATTACATGTCTCTACAGGTGAGCACATGTAAAATAAAAAAAGATTATGTTTCATAACAAAAAAAAAAAAAAAATATATATATATATCTTATAGGCACATAGGTTGTTACTAGGCTAATGACCACTAGGACCCTTACAAGCCTAGCTGTGCACTCCAAACCATTTGAGCTTTGTGTATCATGGGCATCTATATGGGGGGGTGGGGAGAGCTCATGTTAGTAGGGAGGTAACTAAGGATTTGTAAGGGGGTGTTAGGATAAAACTTTTAACAACTTGCAAACAGCCTGAAGGCAGAAAAACAAACAGAAGAACCAAAAAAACTTTAGCTGACTGCACCAGTGCCAATAAAGGGTACCCAAACTGTTATTTTTTTTTTACTCAAACAATTTTTATTAATTTCAAAAAATAACAATAAATATAATACATTCATCTAATGAATAACCTATTATATCAAACTATATACAGTATGTACATTTGGCCAAAATAAGAGGAAGAACAATTTAAAGGAGAAAGATATGCATTAATAACCATTTCTATTTCTTTCTCTTCTAGGTCAAAGAGATTGTGGTAGATTTAGTGTTTCATTAAGAGTAAGGATTTTCTTCCAAGGGTTACTAGTCCATTTTTTAGGAAAAATTATTGTTTCCCTAACATTTATTTCTAGTAGCACTGTTTCTTTCAGTAAAATCAAATGTTTTTCAATATTTGGTTATGAGGAGGATTTCCATTTTCTTGTAATACATTTTCTAGCAACTGCTAATATAGTCCAGAAGAGATATAAGCTATTTTTATGCATTTCATTTGTTTCAATAACATTCAAGAAAATCAAAGACTTTGTTAATACCAATGATTCTGTGAATATAGCTTGAATAAAATTTCTAATCTCCTCCCAATATTTTTTTATTTTGTTACAATCATAAATTATGTGGTTCCAATCAGCTTGCAACTTAAAGAGCATCTCCAGCATGTAGCATTTCTGGAAGAATTTATTTTAGCTATCTTATTAGGAGTATAAAAACCTCTATGCAGGAATTTCCAAGTGAAAATCTTCCATACTTGTAAATTAGAAGTTAATTTAATAGAGTACAACAATTTAGTTTTACTTTCAATTGATAGATTAATTGTATGTCCCTTAGTGATAAAATTTCAGAATTTTTATTTAGGGTTAACTTTATAAGTTATTGAAATTTTGTGTAATTTTGATGTTAAATTTGTCCTGTTAAAATTGTTATATATCATTTCCAGTATACAGAATAGTAGTTTAGGTTCAAATATAAAGGAAGAAGAGTTAATTATTCTGCATAGTTCTTGAGCATAAGATAAAATACTTTGAAGCATAAGCCAATCTGTCTTTGGAATAGCAACTGTGTTTTTTATTTCTTGAATATCTAGAACTAACCAACTCTTTATACAGTGTTGCCAGAAAATTAGATTTTTTGACTCCCAGTTGTTAAATATACTTCTATACATTTTGTTAGGGAAGTTTTTTTGTAATTCTGAAGGGTATTAGTAATTCCCACCATAATATTATATCTATATTAAAATTGATGAAAGACCTAAATAAATTGTAAATTTAGTTTATATAATTTAAATTAGTAGGTTTCGCCATATTGTATTCTAGGCTGACACATAATATATGCCAGAATTTGTTAGTCTGATTGTTTAATAGGAGATTTTTTGCTAATTTGTTTTCATTTCGAAAAAATTATAGCATGGAGTGATTTCCATGCAGAAGAAAAATTAGGGTCTATCCAATTAATAATCATTTTAAAAATTGAAGCTTTGATGTATGTTTCTAAATCTGGAAAGTTGAATCCTCCCAGTTCCCATGGTCTAATATGATGAGAGAAGGCTATCCCATTCCTTTTTGGACACCAAAAAAAGTTTAATAAGATTTTATTGATGTCATTTAATATCTTTTTATTTGGTATCATAGGGATAGCTTGTGCCATGTAATTTATTTTTGGAAGTAGTATCATCTTTATTAATTGTAATCTAGCCTCAAATTTTCATATAATCTGTTCCATTTTTCTGTTAATGATTTTAAGGTAGTTAATATATTTTTATAGTTTGTAGTTAGTTATATTAATATTTTCACATAGGGAAATCCCTAAATAATTTATAGTGGGAACCTGTTCCCATATTATATGGTTTGGATTTAAATGAGTGTTGAGTTTTTTATTCAAAAATACATAATTAGATATTGTATCACTTATATGTAAACCTGAATAATTTAAGAATGTTTTGGCTTGCAAATCTAATTCCTGTAGTGATTCTTCAGAGAAACTCAAAGTGAAAAGAATATCATCTGCAAAAACCATAATTTTGGAATTAAATTGACCATGTATGTCAAGTCATTTTATTTTTGAATCTTGACAAATTACAGATGCAAATAATTCAATTGGTAGGACAAATAAAATGGGGGACATAGGACAACCTTGTTTAGCACCTTTGGAGATTTTAATAGCTTCTGAGGTAAAAGGACCAAGTTTCACATAAGAACCACAAAAAAGAGCAGCAGCAAACAATCCCAAAGCAAAACAAGTTTAATGCATAACGTAAGCAAAAAACGCTTTCGGAGAGCCCAGTGTCTCTCCTTCCTCAGACAAATTTTACAAACAACTCGCAACCAGATTTATACAATTTAAAATCAATTATATAATCAATTAAGTTGATTAGATAAAAACAGTGGAAAAGTAATAATACATAATTTAACTACAACACTTATCAAATGTTACCACACTTTATTCCTCATCATTAACACAGTATATGTATGTGTGTGGGTGAGTGTGTGCATACATATACACACACATAATACCTACATATATATAAATATATATACATACACACATGCAAATACACCCACTCACACACACACACACACACACACACATAGGGAATAATGCTTTAAAAATTAAAAAATGTTAAAATTAATTAATAACAGGTAATAAATCGGAAACGGCTTACATCTTACAATGAAATTAACTAATCTTAGTAATTTAAACCAAATTTGATTTACATGAAAAACCAAAAGCAAAAGCAAACGTTTTTCTTAACATTTTACACACTCAAATAGCTATGTTCCATGCATAAGGGAACAACCTTTTCAAAGATAAAAGTTTTAAAACACAAGTGATAGAAACATACTCGTTTAAACCAGGATGCATATATGCACCAGTACGAATCTGCCAAGCTAGTTCGTTGATTTCTAGATGAGTTTGCCACGGACCCCCCTTATTGTCCACCATCACTTTCCCCAAGATAGTAAACTTAAAATGATGATCAGGAAATGCACTAATGTGCCTTGCAAGAGCATTATTCAAGTCATACCTTGAAATAGCATATATGTGTTCATAAATGCGCTGCTTGAACTTCCTTTCTGTTTTCCCTATATAGAAAGCAGCGCATTTCTGACACAAGGCCAGATAGACCACACCGTTTGTCTCACAACTATATTTCCCTGTAATGTTATATTCATCATTCCTAACTTTTACTTTAGAATCTGTCAATACATACTTACATTGATTACACGCCCCACACTTAGTCATTCCTAAAGCACGTTGACCAACAGAATGTGATTGAAACTCAAGCATGCTTTTTAAGTTGCGCCCCTTTCTAAAGGTAATTTTCGGGGCTTCAGCCAATCGATGAGACAGAAAATTATCATCTAAAATCAAAGCCCAATTTTTATTAAACACCTTTCTAATGTGATAATAATCTACAGAAAAGGTGCATAAAAACCTAGTTCCAAAAGGAGAATCATTATTGGTGTCTACAGCCAATCCTGGTTCATCAATATGGGCAGATTCAAAGTTAGTGCATACAAAAGAAAGGATCGGTTTATAAAAAACAGATCTTCTCTTATTTATAACTTCAGTGCTAATGTCAGACAACATTAAAGAAGGGTACCCTCTGTTTACAAACATATGGCTTAACTGTTCACATTCAAACAGAAAGTCTTCAAAATCAGACACC
>NC_056749.1:806336376-806507232 GCF_019279795.1 Protopterus annectens | reverse complement strand
CATTGAGCATGAAAATAGCATTGACAAATGGCCAAATATGTGGCCATTGGCATGAAAATGTTGCAAAATAAATTATATAACTTTTTTTTTCCACGGATTTTGTGTTTAACTGCAGCGCACACACCGGCGCAAACGGGTGCGCTACCTAAAACTAAAACCGAAGCTTATAAGCCCACAATTGTGGGATTTATGTATTACATGGAATGTCCAATGGAGGACTTGCAGACTAAAACAATATGGCCTCCGTTTAGTGGTTGTCAAGGGGAAGCTCATGTAAGATATGTAACTAAGCATTACTAGGCAATCCTATGTAAATGAGGGTTACAATACTGAATCACACTGCCACATAGGTAATGTGCACTTTCTGCGTAGTGTAAGAGTTAGAGAAGGAGGAGGAACAGAGTGAGGTAGGTGACATCACTGGGGAATGATAGAAAGAAATGTACCAGATTGGAGGGCAATGTAAAGTAACAGATGACAGACAGACATCAGGAGGGAGGTGTGTCACAACAGAACACTAGGAAAGTCAAGAAATTGAGGACATACGCTATCCATACACACTAAGTTTCTTGATATACGTGCATGCTGCGATGCGCTGTAAGGCAGGTTCTACATGTGGGGCGTGTTGCAAACTGTTTACAACGGTTTGCGTGGGCGTGCGTGTGATGCAGTGTACGCTGCTGCGTTTTAGCATGAATCAGTCTATCTAACACCGTAAGGATGTGTGCACGCTGTAACACCGTAGGGATGTGTACGCGTTTAAGTGACTGTGAGCGTGTTTAGCTGGTGTGCACATTGCTCCCTTCAGGAAACAGAGAGGAAACAGGAAACAACAAAATACAGGAAACTGCCAGGGAATACTGCTGGGGTTAATTGGTGGAAACAATTACAAGCAGGCAATGACACAGGCAGACTAGAAGCCCAACCCAGCACTTAAAACACAACAAAGAGCAGTGCAGGCTGTTTCTCACGAGATACTGCCAGAAACTAAGTTCTCAGAATTGAAAACTGAAAATAAGCTGAACTCAGAGCAGAAATGCTAGGGGCTGCCATGGCTATTATAATCAGGCATAGGCGAATTGCTGAGGGTGGTGACAATGCAGACGCTGACAGACAACCCAGAGTGAGGAGAAGGAGAAGAGTATACAGGCCTAGGGACACCTACCATGGGTTACATGAGCTGGAGATAGTAGAGCGCTATAGAGTGGACAGAGAGCTCCTGCAGCAGATTGTTGAGCTGTGCAGGCCACACCTCACACACAGAACCAACAGAGGGGAACCCATCCCAGTGGAAACCAAGGTATGTGTTGGCCTAAGAATACTAGCAACAGGTACCTTCCAGAGACCAACTGGCGATATGATGGGGATATCACAGGCATCAGCCTCCAGGGTACTGCACCAGTTCCTGGATGCCATGTCACCACATGTCAGTGATCATATATATGTCCCTAATGACCGTGAGGTTGTGGCCAGCAATATGCGTCTCTTCCAGCAAATAGCGGGATACCCTGAGGTGCTGGGTGCAATAGACTGCACGCATTACGCATCAAAGCACCAGCCGGTGAGCGGGTAGAGTCTACATTAACCGCAAGGGATACCCCTCCATCAACTGCCAGGTCGTGTGATGCCCAGGGCATAATAATGAATGTGTGTGCTGGCTGCCCTGGGAGCTACCACGATTCCCACATCTGGCATCTGACGCAGCTGTACCAATCATTTGCCAATGGGGACTTCCCACACGGACACCTAGTGGGGATGCTGGTTATGCACTTGAGCCGTGGCTGATGACACCCATCAGAAATGCACACACACCTGAACAGGAACGCCATAATGAGGCACACGCACAAACACGTAATATCATAGAGCGTGTGTTTGGGCTGCTCAAGTCACGGTTCGGTGTCTGGACACGTCTGGTGGAGCTTTGCAGTACACACCAACTACATGTACCCAAATGATCATGATATGTGCTATGCTACATAATATGATCCTGCGAAACAGCTGCAGCAGGACCCGGCACAGGGCTGGGCCAAACATCCCCCACCGCTGCCAAGGCCACCACAGGCAGGGGTGACTCGGAGGAGGAACAACCTGACCTTGTCCCAGTAGGCAGAAGGAGGCATGCCCAGTATGCCCTGGCCTTGGCAAAGAGGCAACGCATAGCACATATGCTTGGTCAGTAGGAACACTGGGACTGATACCGCCTGACTCACTCATACAGTAACAGGGATGCCTAACATGACACAACCTGCTTCCAAACGTGCAGGAGTGTAGTATGTGCATCCGACAGAGGCAGCCCTGCAGCACCACCCGAGGCATGAATGCCATGTGTTAAGTAATGTAACACCATGTATCATATGCACACCTGAGGACCATGACTAACATCCACCCTCACCAATCATAAACCACAAAAACACAAACCCACCTCATAGCTATCAATGAGGATAGGAACCTAGATGTAATGCTACCCAATGCCAAAGGTATAAACAGCAAGATGTGTGCAGTGTAAATGCACACAGTATAGGGAATGCACATATCAGTGCTGTAATAGAAAACAGGGTCAAAGCCCACATCAGCACCCTGACACTACCAGGGTCACACCTCATACAGTGATGTACATGTGCAAAACCACACACCCCTGTTGTTACCACAACAAGAAGCAACATGGATTAGCCATGGTCAAACACCAATGGCTAAAACTGACTACTACTATATAGCTTGCTGCAGACCACTGTCCTAATAGCAGGAACTGCCCCAGGCCTATGTTCACAGGTTCATACTAGGCTATCTGCCCTAGGGCATTTATAAGCCTAGACCAGAGTTCCGTGGAGTCTGCCACCCCTTCACTCTGACGGATAATTTGCCCATTATATTGCTGTGCCTCTGACAAGCAGTGATACTGAGGTTATCCCTGGGGCATACCTGCAATCTCCCATCCATTGATTAAGATCTCACTTGAACAAAGCCAGTGAGGTACTCAGCCTCACATGTACCAGGATGTTGTTCCACAGCATAGGGACTCTCTGGGTGAAGAATCTGTACCTCCAGCACATCCTATTAATATCTGTGTTGAGGTTTAAATCTCCTGCCCCTGTAGTTCTGATGGATGTAGAGGTCTTGAGGTGAAGCGTGTACATTAACTCAGGTTTGGACATGGTCTTGGATGTCAGGCACAGGTCACCTCTGAGCAGACGGTAAGTCACAGAATCAAGCTGGAATTCCTTCAGTCGGGCAGCATAAGAAATATGTTTGAGACCCTTTCTCCTCCTGTCGAGGAATCTGTGGGCCCATCCAATTGCCATAGGTGTCGGGTCATATACATGCTGAATGGGGCATTGCACTCAATCAATGGTCCGATGAGTGAAGAGTACAGGGGAACAATGACCTCCCTGGATCTAGATGTGAATCCCTGCATGATGAGGTGGGCAATGTAGAAGTTCTACCTAACTACCCTGGCAACGTGAGTGTCAAACAAAAGGTTACTGTCAACCGGGCTGCCCAGGTCCCTGATAACCTCCTGTGTGCTTACAGCATTGCCACCTACATGGGAACTAGTGGCAACCTTGTTCTTCCCAAAGGGTATGGCTATGCATTGTTTAGTGTTTAATGTAAGGCCATGGCTCTGGCACCAGTTATCCGTGTTTATGACACCCTTCTGAAGGATGTCTGTGTCAGATGGGTGGCTAACTATGGTTCCCAGTTTGCAGTCATCTCCAAACTTTGTCAGCCATAATCCTGCTGTGTTTGCTTGTACATCTGAAAAGTAGATGCTGAGCAATAGTGAGCCCAGGACTGAGCCCTGTGGGACACCACTTGTGACAGTTGTGGAGTGTGACATGGCACCATCAAGTCTGAACCTGTCTGTTTTGTCACGTAGCCAGTTTGCAACCCATCTTGTGATGTATGGGTTCACATTTAAGCTGGTGATGTTTTCAATGATACCCGAGTGGGGTATTGTGTTGAAAGCCTTTGCCAGGTCAAGGTAGGCTGTGTGGAGTGCCTTGCCCTTGTCAATGGCCTTGGTGTCTGTTATGAAACAGTCAACCAAGTTTAAAAGGCATGATCTGCCTCGACAAATCCTAACAGGGTTGGATCTATTGTCTGCAAGTCCCTATGTCCTCATATATGACTTCCATTCTGATCTTCTCCATAGCTTAGCAGACCCTGCTTGTCAAGCTGATGGGATGGTAGTTTCTGTGGTCGGTGGAGGCACCCCATGTGAAGTGGGTCCACCATTGACATATGCCACTCCTTGGGAACATATCCTGAGTTGAGGCTAAGATCAAACAGCTGCCCTGACTGCGGGTTTAATTCTTGAGTGAGTTCATGGAGCACAAAACCAGGGACACCATCTGGTCCATGGATGCTGCGTTCTTTCCCTTGGATAGAGCAGTTCCCACCTGAGCATTTGAGATGTTTTGGGGGCTACAATCCTCTTTCATGCATATCTCTCCAGTTGTGGTGGAGGGGTGGGAGAGATAAATCTGCACTGAACCTGTCAGCCAGTATGTTGGCAATGTCTGTAGGTTCAGTGATATTTACAGCATTCTGAGCCTATTCTGAGCATATCTGGGAGTTTCCTCCCAGGTGTGTAACGTATGTATAAAAGGCCCCATGGTTGTCCCGTGAGTCCTTAGTGGGTTTACTCCCAATATTCGCCTTGGATGATTTCATGGGGGAACTCAGTGTTTCACCTATATTGAGCAGGGGTGTCTACCCTTCCACGGATATCGCTCTATCTTGTAGTACCTCCTTCCTTGTGTTGTAGAGCTTGTTTATGGCTGAGGTCCACCACACTGGACGCTTGCCTCTGGTACAATGAGTCTGTGTTTTGTTTGGGATTGCCTGATCCATGCAGTCCTGAAGGTGCTGGTAGAAGGCAGTTGTAAGTGATAGAGTGGCTTGGGTAATGGTGTCTGCTGGCTTGGGGCTTTGAAAGAGACCACACCAGTCATTAGAAGTGTGTAGTCGGCTTCTGAGAAGTTCTGCACTGTGGTCTTTTCTATCTGGGGTGGGGGTGGGATGTGGACTTCCACTGAGAGTAGGTTATGATCTGATCTCACCAATGATGGGTATACCTCTGGTGTTGAACATTGTGACCCCATGTTTGTGATGATGAGATCTACTATGTTGTCTCCTCTTGTGGGGATGGTGACTAGTTGTTCCATGGCATGTGAGTGTATGAACTCTAGGAACCTGTGGGCTAGAGTGTTGGGGCTGGAGTACTGATCCCAGTCTATATTTGGATAGTTTGAATCACCCAGTGTGATGGTGTTTGCAGGTACATGTATCCCCACCACTGTTTTCATGAAAGCTTTGTGAGGTACCTGAGTTTCAGAGGATGGCCTGTAACATGCTACAAACTGCAGAGCAGTCTTGCCTATGGTTAATTGCACCGGATGGTGTCCAATGCTCGTGTGTTGCCACCAACCATGAGGTGAGGTGTCCTTGATGAATATGGACACCCACCCTCCTTTCTCGGTGTTGTCCGGATTGTGGGGCTGGAATGCATGATAATGAGGTAACACTTGATAGTGCCAGGGTGCTGTCAGAAGGCGTGAACCAGGTTTCAGTCACAGCACAGACATCAATGTTCCCCATACTGAGAAGGGTGTCGAGTGTGTGCAGCTTGAGGTTGAGACCTCTGGCATTGAGCAGCATTACCCTTAGTGTTTCCCCTTTGCTGTCGTCTAGGGTGGTAGGTGTACAATCTGATCCTTGCATAAAAGAGGCACAATGGGGGTGGCATGAGCCTTAGTCAAAATCCGGAAGCCCAGGGGTGACAGGTGCAAGCTGTCCCTTGCGGATCAGTGTGGCCTGTCCAGCATGTCATTGAAGGCAGACAGACATTGGACCCCCTTTGAATGACATTATAGTTTAAGACAATTATTACAGCTGATCATCCTGTCTCTGTTTAGGTGGCATCATACTTGGTGAAGGTAGGATACTGCTCAAGGTCAGGGTTATACCTGCCTGGCCTACATAAGAGAGATCCTCTATGACTCTTTTCATGTAGTCCAGGGAGGTACATCTCAGGTTGTCCCCACCAGCATGGATATTGACTGAGTCATACTTGTACTTGCAGTTCAGTGACCTGAGTGCCTGCATTATGTGGTGGATTCCAGTGCCCAATAGGCAGCTTACTGTGACCCCCTCCTTACTCAATCTGGTGAGTTGGATGTCAGTGTGTCTGGCTATGGAGTCACCTATGACAGGTGTGCCTGCCATTGTGTTTGGCCGTAATGGCTGTGACTGTTTGGCTCACTGACTCTGTGGTCTATGTGTTGCATGTGCTGTGCCCTGTGGAGGCAGTTGTGTGGGTGTCTGCTGTGGTGGCCTCTGCTGTTCTGGTAGATGTCTGATCATAGCCTCAGTATGTCTCTGTGTGTCTATGTGTATGATTTGAAGTTGTGATAGTGATATGTGAGACTGGGTTTGTGGTGTGTGTGGTTATCTTATCCTACTCTCTGGTCTTGCCAGTCCTATGTTGAGATAGGTCAGCCTCCACTTTGGCTATAGAGTTGCATCTCGCATGTATTTCTGTTTATGGGAGAAGGAGAGGGTTGTCAGTGTACGAGGCAATTGTAACATTGCCTCGATATTCCCAGGTCCACCAGATGAGTAGGAGAGGACAGTAGCAACCGATCCCTTGACATGCTAGAAGGAATAGACAAAACAATGTGAATACAGGAAGATATCAAGCCCCCCAAACCACATTACATTGCTCGACTGACAACACCTACACATACACCATAGTGTCAAAGTTTCATAGTTTACTACTAGGCTATCCTCTACTGCATTTATAAGCCTAGCCATAGTGATGTGGCTATTGCCACCCCTCATAGTGGTAATATGTGTACTGCATAGATACGAAATATTGTGCCTCTGACTTAGTAGTGACACATTATGACCACCTTACATAATTGAATAACGTGACTATGCCTCTGTCTAGTCTGTGCCCCTGTCCACATGCAGCTGTCCAGATGTCTCTTGAAGAGAGTCAGTGAGGTACTCTGTCTAACATGAACTGGGATACTCTGCTAGAGTTTGAGATGCCTCTGAGTTATGACTCTGTCCCTTCAGCATGTCCTATACATGTATGTGCTGAGGTTCAAATCTTTAGCTCCCATGTTTCTGGTGGATGTGGATTGCTTGCAGTGGAGCATGTCTACCAAATCCTGATTGGACATGGTCTTGTATGTCAGGCATAGGTCACCTGTGCATTATGTGGTATGACACTGAAAAAAGCATGTTTTAGTTATTCTGGAAGTATATGACATGTGTTGTAGATACCTGATCTTCATGGTAAGGTACTTGTGGGGTCTCTCCAGCTGCTGCAAGTGCTGGTTGAGGTACATACCAAATGGGGCGTTGTATTCAAGCATGGGCCTGATAAGGGAGAAGTATAGTGGTACAATGACCTCCTATGGTCTGGATGGAATACCCTCGATGATAAGGTGGGCAAGATAGAAAGTCTGTCAAACAACTTTGGCAACATGGGTGTCAAATGAGATGTCACTATCTACATGTGTCCCCAGCTGTCTGATTTGTTTCCTGTACTCATTGGGTTGCTGTCTGTGCACAGATCTGTGGGTACTGTGTTCCTCCCAAAGGGGATGGCTACACATCAGTTGCAGTCAGTTTCAGGCCATGAGTCCAGCACCAGCTATCTGTCTGTGTGGCAGTCTGTAGGATGTGTGTGCTGGCTGATGTATTCACTATGGTGCCCAGGTTGCAGTCATCTGTAAACTTTGTCAGCCACAACCCTCCTATGTTAGCTTTCACATCTGAAAAGTAAATACCAAATAAGAGAGGTCCCAGGACACAACCTTGTGGGACACCACTTGTGACTGGCTTTGAACCTGACAAGGCACCTGCAATGTTGACATTATGGGTTCTGTTTCTGAGCCATTTTGCAACCTATGCTGTGACATATGGCGTTATATTTCAGCTGTTGAGCTTGTCTATGATGCCTGAGTGGGGTATTGTGTCAAAGGCCTTAGCCAAGCGCAGGTAGGTTGTGTGGACTGTGTAGCCCTCATCAACGGCTCTACTGACAGTTTCAAAGTAGTCAACTTGGTGCAAAACGCAGGATCTGCCCTGTACAAAGCCGAATTGGGTGGGATCAAGGGTCTGTAGGACACCAATGTCTCTGTGTGGAAGCTCCATAATGACCCTTCACAAAGCTTTGCAGACAAGGCTGTTTAGCTTGTGTGGTGGTAGCTGCCAGGGTCTGTGGAGGCATCTCCTTTGTGGAGTGGGACCACTGTTGCAGTACCAGTGTTCAGGTACAGATCCTGTAGCAAGGCTAAGGTTAAATAGCATCTGCATATACAGGTTTAGCTCCATCTTTAGTTCACATAGCATGCAACTGGGGATACCATCAGGTCCCATTGATGCTGTGTACTGCTTTGCTGACTGCGGCTCTCACATGGACATCCAGGATGACAGTGAGGTTACATACAGCTGTGATAACTATCATGTTTTGGGGGAGAGGGTTCGGGTACATTGCACTGAACTGGTCTGCCAGGGTGTCACTAATATCTGTCAGGTCACTGGAATATAAGTTGTTGTGTACCAAATCTGAGCATATATGAGGGTTCCCACCCAGGCGTCAGACATAACTGAAGAAAGCAGTGTGGTTACCTTCATTGTCTGTGGTGATTTATGTCCCCAAGTTGAACTTGGGTGTCTTTATGTGAGAATGTAGCTTTCTACTACTGCTGATCACAGCTGCCTTACCTTCTGGAGATGTAGCTCTGTCTTGCATTAGTATCCTTCATCTGTTATACAGTTCGTTTATGGCTGGGGTCCACCAGACAGGCCACTTTCCCTTGGTGGTGAGGGTCTCGTTCTCATTTGTGATTGCATGGTCCATGCTTACTCGGAGGTGTCTGTGCAGGAGTCACCATTGTGTGTTGTGGTTTCCACTGGCCCAGTGGGCTTAATGGATACCATCTCAGTCCGAAGAAGTGTGAAGTCAGCTTCTGAGCTGTTCGTCACTATACCCCTGGTATCATACTAGCACTGACACAGGTGTAGACAATTCCCCAGAATCCATCAAACAAAATGGACATGCAGGCTTACAGATGCCCTAGGGGTAGCCTAGTATGAACCCATTATGATACAGATTGTACAGGACACTACAGATAACCCCAAGGCTGCTGCAAATGATGGTAGTAAGCATGTTGTTGATTCCTGGATATGCTCCGGATCACACAGATATTACAAACAACATACCAGACACACACAGGTATGGCCAACATACATCCTGACATGTGCAGTGCAACCCCCCCCCCATAATGCCAAATACCTTCCCCAGCAGACTGCCACCTCCCTGACATTATGTCACCCTTACCACAGGATACGTACGCAAAGAGCAGTGTACAACAACAGTGGGTGTTCTCAACAAAGGTGTCTCCTGAATGGATACTAAAAACAACCACCACAGAATCATGAGAGGTTTGGTCTGCACAGCTATGGAAAGGACCAGCATGTACCACAGACATAATGATATTGTGGATCTATTGACACCCGACCCTACCCAGTGTGGGTTTACAAAGTGCAGACCCCACCCCTAAACATGTGTGACTCAGTTGAAACAGTACTTGAAGTCAGTGATGAGGGCAATGTGGTCCACACAGTGTAGCTGGACCTTGCAAAGCCTTCTGTACAATACCCTATGTGTTCCGTATAGATTTGCTCACCAGCTGATATATACACCCCAATGTCATGAGAGGGTTGCAAACCAGACCAACGACAGAACTGACATGGTCAGACATGCAGCAGCCATGTCAGACTACAAACCACATATAACAGGCATCCCACAAAGCTTGGTCCTGGGACCTTCACCATCTGGTATATATGCCCCATAGGTACAGGCCAACAAGTAAGGACTGTGCTGGAACATGTTTGTAGAGGACAACAAGCCGCCTGACATATCTGATACACCAGCTGACACAAGCATCCCATAAAGGGCCACATAGAAACAGACAACTGGTGCCATAGCCATGTCAGCATGTTAAATGGTGAAAACAGTATAGTCAGCCTCTGTGGATAATCCAGTAAGTGACCACCAATTCTCACATAGGTGTCGACCCATGACATACCTAACATGTAATGCCAGAATGGGGGACACAAGGTGATAGATATCCTGCATTGGACAAAAATGTGGCTGTAGGGTTAACAGAAACAATCCATATACCAACCTAATCATGAGGGTTATGACATCTAGCTAAGGGAGGTCATTGTGGTTTTGCAGTTATCTTTCAGCAGCATTACAAATGACCACAACAGCGCCTGTGGGTGTACCTCAGCAGATACATTCAGCAACTGTAAAGTCCACAACAGTACCTCACCAGGAGTATCAAAGAGCTGGAACACATGTAATGTGTCGCCTGATTAAACAGAATGCAGCTCCACACACTGCCATGTTGGCCACCCAGACACAAGCTGTGCCTGATGTAGAAAGCCATGTCCAAGCTGTCAGCAATGCACATGCCGACCTTGTACAATGTGAATGGCAGGGAGATATGCACATGAGGGACCTGAACCCCAGCACTGACATACATAGGACAAGCTGTACTGCATTATCCATAACACAGAAGCCACCACCATGCATGAGTAAACTACCAGTGCAGGTTATCCATAGAGTCACTCATTGATTCTACTCAACAGGGATCCTAACGAGTGGATGGGAGATGGTAGGTATACCCTGGGTATCAATGTTGTGTCACAGGTAGACAGAGGCACAGTATACAAAACAAGACATATGTCATGTCAAACTGCACTTACGATGTGTTGATGGACAAACACACTATCCAATAACCATTAGAAATGGCCTTGGGCACATCGGTAGTGTTTGCCAATGTACACCCATGTTGTGGAATACACTACTGATGTTGGATGAGGCCGTTGTAAGTAGTTCACATCTGAACATAATGCAACATGGTCAGATAGTTTCATAGGTTCATAGGTTCATACTAGGCTATCTGCCCCAAGGCAGTTCTAAGCCTAGCCCAGAGTCTGGTTGCGTACGCCACCCCTTATATGGAAACAGTACTGTGCCCGTTAGTTTGGCGTGCCTGTCTCCAGCAGTGACACAGTGACGATCCCCGGGTAAACCTATGATTTCCCATCCACAGGTCAGGATACCTCTTGAACAGAGCCAGCAAGGTGCTGTGACTCACATGGACCGTGATTGTATTCCACAGCATAGGGAGTCTCCGGTGATAAATCCACCCTCCAACATGTCCAATGTACATCCCTGCTACGGTGTAAGTCACTTGCACTAGTGGTTCAGGTGGAGCTGACGATTTTGAGGTGGAGCATGTCCATTAATCCCTGGTTGGACATGCTTGCATGTCATGCACATGTCACCTCTAAGCAGACAGTATGTGACTGAATAGAGCTGTAGTGTCTTCAATCTGGCAGCATATGACAGATGTTGGAGACCCTTTATCCTTTTGTTGGGGACATTCAGGGTCTCTCCACTTGCTGCAGATGTCAGGTGAGATACATCCAGATAAGGCAGTGTACCAGATCACCGGTCCGATAAGTGAAGAGTACAGGGGAACAATGACCCACTAGATCTGGATGTGGATCCTTTCCTGATCATGTGGACAATGTAGAAGGTCCTACTAGCCACTTTAGCAATGTGAGTGTCATCAGAACAGTGACTGTCAACCTGGGTCCCCAGGTCCATGATAACCTCCTCTGTGCTTAGAGGATTGCCACCTATATGGTAGCTTGGGGTTACCTTGCTTTCCCTGAAGGGTATGACTACACATGTTTTGCAAGTTGACTTCAGGCCAGGGCTCTGGCACCAGCTATCAGTGTCCGTGAGTCCCTTCTGAAGGATATCCGTGTCTGATGCACTGTCCACTATGGCACCCAGTGTGCAGTCATCTGCAAACTTTGTCAGCCAAAGTCCTCCCATGTTGGCCTGTACTTCTGAGAAGTAGATAACAAACAATAGGGGCCAAGGACTGAGCCCTGTGTGAGACCACATGTGACTGGCCTGGTGTCTGACATAGTGCCAGCAACTCTAACCCTGTGGGTCCTGTCCGTAAGACAGTTTGCAACCTGATCTTGTGACATATGGGTGTACATTTCTGTTGGTAGGGTTTCCTACAATACCTGAGTGGGGTATTGCGTTGAAAGTGTTTTCAAGGGCAAGGTAGGCTCTATGGACTGCCTTTCCCTCATCAATGGCCTTAGTTATTGTTTTGATAATGTCAACCAAGTACAAAAGGCATGACTTGCCCTTGATCAACACAAACTGGGACAGGTACAATGTCTGCATGTCCCCCATATCTTTCTTTATGAGCTCCATTATGATCCTCTCCATAGCTTTGCAGACTACACTTGTTAAGCTTATGGGGCAGTAATTACCAGAGTCTATAGAGGCACTGCCTTTGTGCAGACGTGCACAACTGGACCCTAAAGAGGCTGTTGTGCACAGTATGGAAATGTAAATCAGTGATAGGACTAAAGCCCAGGATACTGTCCACCACAGTGAAAGTACTGAACCACTACACTATACAGTACTACAGTGCTAGGTCAGTATGAATGGATGTTAACAATTGTATGCAAAGTATCCCATGCAAAACCTGCAGGCACAGTATAATCCCTGTTGTGTTCACAGGAAGCATCTGGACAGTAACTACACAACATGTCACAGAACACACAACCTTAAACAGGAGTTATTTTTTGGAGTTCACACTCATCCACAACTGTGATGGGCTGCATAGTTCAACATATGGAAAGCTCACACTGGGCATGCTCACACACTTTGATAAATGAGACATCATTCACACAACATGCCATGGGAAGGCTGAACTGGGCATGCTCACACACTTAGTTCAAATGTTCCTCTTAACAACTGTGAAAACACACCACAGGATGCACATTCCCCATTCCAAACAATGAAGATGTCAGCACCCTATAAGTAGATCAGTAGAAATGCTACCTCCCAGTAGTCCGAATAGCGCGCTCTGCTAATGTGTCTGTTTCTAGTGTCATAACATAGTTAGGTAGGGGTTTGAATCCAGCAAGTGGCATGTGTGTGTGTGAATGGGGGGTAAGTGTGTATGAGAAGAACATCCCTTTTGGCAACTGTGGAAACACACCACAGGGAGCTCATTCCACTTTCTAAACACTGATGATGTCAGCACCCTATAAGTAGATCAACTGAAATGAAATCTCCTAGTAATGCGAATAGCGCGCTCTGCTAATGCGTCCGTCTCTAGTATCATAACATAGTTAGGTAGGGGTTTGAATCCTGCAAAGGGAATGTATGTGTGTTAGTATGAGTGGAGTTTGTGTGTGTGCATAACGCTGTGAAGGGAATGTGCCTTTTGCCAACTGGGAGAACACACTACAGGGTGCACATCCCTCTTCGTAAACACAGATGATGTCAGCACCCTCTAAGTACAGCATTGGAAAAGATTGTTCCTACTAATGCAAATAGCACACTCTGCTAATGTGTCTGCCTTTAGAGTCATAACACATCTAGGTAGGGGTTTGGACCTTGCAAATGGAAAATATGCGTTTTACTGTGGGTGGGGTTGGTGTGTGTGCACAATGGTGGGGGTGGGATGTCTCTTTTGCCAAATGGGGCTATGCACTGCAGGGTGCACATTTCCCTTAACAAACAGTGATGTTGACAGCACCCTGTACAAACAGAACAACAACACAGAAGGTGTTGTTACCAATGATGCATGTAAGGTTACACTTCAAGTAATTTCCACAAAACAAAGTAGGATAAACAAATGCTCCTTTTACTCTATCCAAACAACATGGCAACAGACAACTGACACTACTCAGTATAGTGCTACATGCTACTGTAACATGCAGATGTACCAGAATATACCTAGATAGTGTTTTGAAGCCTGAATGTGGCAAGTGTGTGGATGTGGAATGTTACTGTGTGTGCATTTCCGTATGGAAAACATGTTTGAGATATTGGCAATATTGTTGCAGACAGTTTAGGTGCAGATATCCCCCCCCCCATTCTCCTACACAAGTGGAATTAGTTATCACAGATGACTGTAACCTCCCTATCCTCTCACATGTCCAGGTGAGGGCCACCCTCAACATTGCAGGACACATAGCATCACTGTTACAGAATGGTATCCCTGGATGTGTGCTACATTCACCCCTGGAGGACATGGCACCACATTACAGACTGATATTACTCCCTGGCCATACTACAGGATGTGTACCTGAAGAGTGCCATACATACACAGTGGTCCCACACCAATGAGGAGTAACCTCTACTGACCCTGGTATCTACTGCATCATATGCACAACTGGCCTTCTGTTCTAAGCTACGGAAGTGTCACGTATGGGCAACATGTACAGCAATATTACATATGTATATATTTCAGGACTATGCACACAAAACCTATCTCATGGACAGAGCTATAGATAGTGAACTATGATACATTTGGAGGTGTCACAGTAAACACAGTATTAACCTGCTACTTTGCATTACCTGTGTTTGTGGCAGCTGTTGCTGTGTCAGTGGTGCTTGCTTGCTGCTTGCTGTTTGCTACTCATGGTTTTGCTGCTGGCTGTCTGTATATTTTCTCTTCTCTCTCTGTCTCTCTCTCTCTCTCTTTCTCATTAGGTTTGTGCAATGACTGTATTGCATGAGTGGAGTGTGGGTACTGAATGCTTTTGTAGGTATCTGCATAGGTCCATGTGATGGCCCCTGCACCAATTGTAAGGCAGCATTTGCTAATTGCATGCAGCCAGGTGTGTGTTGATTGCATGTCTCACTGTGATTTCAGGACACTGCTATAAAAAGGTATGTGAGATAGGCGTAGCCCTTTCAGATTGTAGGGCGTGGACGATGCTGGTATGCTGTTGACAGTGTTCTGTGAGTGTGAAGGTTAGTATGGGAATCCAGTGATTTGGCCATTAAAACTTTACCTCACATGCTTTGGATGGTACATCTCCTATATTGCCTTTATACTAATTCCTACTATTGACTGTTATATTTATTTTAGCAGAGTGTTTTTGTATGGCTGTCATGGCTTACTGGTAGGTCATACAGACTAATGTTACCAAGGTCCTGGGTTCGAGACTGGCAGTGGGAATTTATTTTTGTCTCCAGACTTTCAAAATGAGTACAAGACCTGTCAATCAAAGTGCCATAAAGGCACTTTTAAGCACTTTAAACCAGGTCTGCACTCGTTAGCATGAATGAAGAAGGAGGCGTGCCCAGTATGACCTGGCCTTGGCAAAGAGGCAACGATAGCACATATGCTTGGTCAGTAGGAACACTGGGACTGATACCCGCTCTGACTCACTCATACAGTAACAGGGATGCCTAACATGACACAACCTGCTTCCAAACGTACAGGGAGTGTAGTATGTGTATCCGACAGAGGTGGCCCTGCAGCACCACCTGAGGCATGAATGCCATGTGTTAAGTAATGTAATATCATGTACAATATGCACACCTGAGGACCCCAACTAACATCCATATCCACGCATATGACACTGTGGAAACAGCTGCACGTCATACAGTGATGTACATGTGCAAAAACATGGAACAAGATACAAAATGAGAGTGACTAGCAATAAATAGCATGGATAGCCACACACCCATGTTTGTACCACAACAAGAAGCAACATGGAATAGCCATGGTCAAAAAACAATGGCTAAAACCGACTACTACTATATAGCTTGCTGCAGACCACTGTCCTAATAGCAGGAACTGCCCCAGGCCTATGTTCACAGGTTCATACTAGGCTATCTGCCCTAGTGCATGTATAAGCCTAGCCATAGTGATGTGGCTATTGCCACCCCTTATAGTGGTAATAAGTGTACAGAATAGATTCTGAATATTGTGCCTCTGACTTAGTAGTGACACATTATGACCCCCTACGTAATTGAATAACATGACTGTGTCTCTGTCTAGTCTGTGCCTCCGTCTCATATGCAGTTGTCCAGATGTCTCCTGAAGAGAGTCAGTGAGGGACTCTGTCAAACATGAACTGGGATACTCTGCTAGAGTGTGAGATGCCTCTGAGTTATGGCTCTGTCCCTCCAGCATGTCCTATACATGTATGTGCTGAGGTTCAAATACTCAGCTTTCATGGCTCTGGTGGATTTGGATTGCTTACAGTGGAGCATGTCTACCAAATCCTGATTGGACATGGTCTTGTATGTCAGGCATAGGTCACCTGTAAGTATGCGGTATGACACTGAACAAAGCTGGACTTCCTCTATTCCGAAGCATATGACATGTGTTGAAGAACCCTGATCTTCATGGTAGGTACTTTTCGGGTGCAAAGGTGCAAAAGGCAGGATCTGCCCTGTACAAAGCTGAACTAGGTGGGAACAAGGGTCTGTAGGTCAGTAATGTGTCTGTGTAAGAGCTCCATGACTCCTCCCATATCTTTGCAGACAAGGCTGGTTAAGCCTGTGTGGTGGTAGTTGCCATGGTCTGTGGAGGCATCTCCCTTGTGGAGTGGGACCACTGTTGCCGTATGCCAGTGTTCAGGTACATATCCTGTAGCAAGACTAAGGTTAACTAGCAGTTGTATATATGGGTCCAGCCTCTTCTGGAGTTCACATAGCATGCAACTGGAGATACCAGCAGGTCCCATGGATGCTGTGTACTTGTCTTTGCTGAGTGTGGCTCTCACATGGACATCCAAGATGACAGTGAGGTTACATACAGCAGTGATAACTATCTTGTTTTGGGGGTGAGGGAGGGGGTACATCACACTGAAGCTGTCCGCCGGAATGTTGCCAATATCTGTCAGGTCACTGGAATATATGTTGTTGTGTACCAACTCTGAGCATATCCGAGGGTTCACAACCAGGTGTCTGACATAACTGAAGAAAGCAGTGTGGTTACCTTCATTGTCTTTGGTGATTTATGTCCCCAAGTTGACCTTGCATGTCTTTATGAGATAATGTAGCTTTCTACTAGTGCTGATCTCAGCTGTCTTCCCTTTTGGAAATGTAGCTCTGTCTTGCATTAGTAACCCTCATCTGTCATACAGTTTGTTTATGGCTGGGGTCCACCAGACAGGACACTTTCCCTTTGTGGAGAGGGTCCTGTTTTCAGTTGTGATTGTATGGTCCATGCTGTCTGACATCTAGCTAAGGGGAGGTCATTCTGGTTCTGCAGTTATCTTTCATCAGCATTAGAAATGACCACAACAGCCCCTGTGGGGTGTACCTCATGCACACACATCCAGCACCTGTAAAGTCCACAACAGTACCTCACCAGGAGTATGACAGAGCTGGAACACATGTAATGTGTAGTCTGATTAAACAGAGTGCAGCTCCACACACTGCCATGCTGTCCACCCAGATGCAAGCTGTGCCTGATGTAGAAAGCCATGTCCAAGCTGGAATCAATGCACATGCTGCACCTTGTACAATCTGAATGGCAGGGAGCTATGCACATGAGGGACCTGAACCCCAGCACTGACATATATAGGACAGGCTGTACTGCATTATCCAAAACACAGAAGCCACCCCACACATGAGTAAACTACCAGTACAGGTTGTCCATAAAGACACTGGTTGAGTCCCCTCAACAGGAATCCTAATGAGTGGATGGGAGATGGGAGGTTTACCCTGGGTATCAATGTTATGTCACAGGTAGACAGAGGCACAGTATACTAAACAAGACATATGACATGTCAAACTACGCTTACAATGTGTTGATGGACAAACACATTCTCCGACTAGCATTAGGTCAAGATACCTCTTGAACACAGCCAGCAAGGTGCTCTGCCTCAAATGGACCAGGATTGTATTCCACAGCATAGGGAGTCTCCGAGTGATAACTCCATCCCTCCAACATGTCCAACATACATCCCTGCTAAGGTGTCAGCCACCTGCACTAGTGGTTCAGGTGGATCTTCTGAGTCTGAGGTGGAGCATGTCCATTAATCTCTGTTTGGACATGGCCTCGCATGTCAGGCACATGTCACCTCTAAGCAGACGGTATGTGAGTGAATAGAGTGTGAGTGTCTTCAATCTGGCAGCATATGACAGCTGTTGTGGTTCCTTGATCCTTTAGGTGGGGACAGTCAGGGTGTCTCCAATTGCTGCAGATGTTGGGTGAGATACAGCCAGAATAGGGCATTTGACTCGATCACCGGTCTGATAACTGAAGAGTACAGGGGAACAATGACCCACTAGATCTGGATGTGAATCCCATCCTTATCAGGTGGGCAATGTAGAAGGTCTTCCTAGCCACTTTAGCAATGTGAGTCTCAGAAGAATGGCGACTGTCAACCTGGGTCCCCAGGTCCATGATAACCTCCTCTGTGCTTAGAGGATTGACATCTATATGGTAGCTTGGGGTCACCTTGCTTTTCCTGAAGGGTATGTCTACACATGTTGTGCACTCTGACTTCAGGCCATGGCCCTGGCACCAGCTATCAGTTACTGTGAGTCCCTTCTGAAGGATATCTGTGTGTGATGCACTGTCCACTATGGTGCCCAGTGTGCAGTCATCTGCTAACATTGTCATCCAAAGTCCTCCCATGTTGGCCTGTACTCCTGGGAAGTACATGACAAACAATGGTGGCCAAGGACTGAGCCCTGTGTGACACCACCTGTGACCAGCCTGGAGTCTAACATAGTGCCAGCAACTCTAACCCTGTGGGTCCCGTCCTTAAGCCAGTTTGCAACCCATCTTGTGACATATGGGTTTACATTTCAGTTGTTAGGGCTTTCCACAATACCTGAGTGGGGTATTGTGTTGAAAGTGTTAGCAAGGCCAAGGTAGGCTGTATGGACTGCCTTTCCCCAACATTGGCCTAAGTGACCAATTTGAAGATGTCAACCCAGTACAGAAGGCATGATCTGCCCCTGACCAAGCCAAAATGGGATGGGTACAATGTCTGCATGTCCCCTATATCTTTGTTTATGAGCTCAATTATGATCCTCTCCATAGATTTGCAGACTACACTTGTTAAGCTTATGGGGCAGCAATTAACAGGGTCTGTAGAGGCACTGCCTTTGTGCAGATGTGCACAACTGGACCCTAACCAGCCTGTTGTGCACACTATGAAAATGTAAATCAGTGATAGGACTGAAGCCCAGGATACTGACCACCACAGTGAAAGTACTGAAACACTACACTAGACAGTGCTACAGTGTTAGGTCAGTATGAACGGATGTTGACAATTGTGTGCAAAGTATCCCATGCAAAACCTGCAGGCACAGTATACTCCCAGTTTTGTTCACACAAAAAGCATTCGGACAGTAACTACACAACATGGCACAGAACACACAACCATAAACTGGAGGTATTTGTTGAAGGTCACACTCATCCACAAATGTGATGGGCTGCAGAGTTCAACATATGTAAAGCCCACACTGGGCATGCTCACACACTTAGATAAATGAGACATCTTTCACACAACATGCCACAGGAAGGCTGAACTGGGCATGCTCACACACTTGGTCCAAATGTTACCCTAGCAAATGTGAAAACACACCAGAGGATGCTCATCCCCCTTTCTAGACACTGATCATGTAAGCACCCTATAAGTATATTGGAGAAAAGGATTCTCTCAGTAATCCGAATAGCGTGCCGTGCTAATGCATCCGTCTCTAGTGTCATAACATAGTTAGGTAGGGGTTTGAATCCAGCAGGTGGCAAGTGTGTGTGAAGGGGGGTAAGTGTGTGTGTAAGTGTGTATGAAATAAACATCCCTTTTGGCAACTGGGAAAACACACCACAGGATGATCATTCCACTTTCTAGACTCTGATGATGTCAGCACCCTATAAGTATATCAGGGGAAAGGACATTCCCCAGTAATGCGAATAGCGTGCTGTGCTAATGCGTCCGTCTCTAGTGTCATAACATAGTTAGGTAGGGGTTTGAATCCAGCAGGTGGCAAGTGTGTGTGAGGGGGGGTAAGTATGTATGAAAGAAACATCCCTTTTGGCAACTGGGAAAACACACCACAGGATGATCATTCCACTTTCTAAACTCTGATGATGTCAGCACCCTATAGGTATATCAGGGGAAAGGACATTCCCCAGTAATGCGAATAGCGCGCTGTGCTAATGTGTCCGTCTCTAGTGTCATAACATAGTTAGGTAGGGGTTTGAATCCAGCAGGTGGCAAGTGTGTGTCAAGGGGGGTAAGTGTGTATGAAAGAAACATCCCTTTTGGCAACTGGGAAAACACACCACAGGATGATCATTCCACTTTCTAAACTCTGATGATGTCAGCACCCTATAAGTATATCAGGGAAAGGACATTCCCCAGTAATGCGAATAGCGTGCTGTGCTAATCGGCCCATCTCTAGTGTCATAACATAGTTAGGTAGGGGTTTGAATCCAGCAGGTGGCAAGTGTGTGTGAAGGGGGTAAGTGTGTATGAAAGAAGCATCCCTTTTGGCAACTGGGAAAACACACCACAGGATGATCATTCCACTTTCTAAACTCTGATGATGTCAGCACCCTATAAGTATATCAGGGGAAAGGACATTCCCCAGTAATGCGAATAGCGCTCTGCTAATGCGTCCGTCTCTAGTGTCATAACATAGTTAGGTAGAGGTTTGAATCCAGCAGGTGGCAAGTGTGTGTGAAGGGGGTAAGTGTGTATGAAAGAAACATCCCTTTTGGCAACTGGGAAAACACACCACAGGATGATCATTCCACTTTCTAAACTCTGATGATGTCAGCACCCTATAAGTATATCAGGGGAAAGGAAATCCCCCAGTAATGCGAATAGCGCGCTGTGCTAATGCGTCCGTCTCTAGTGTCTTAACATAGGTAGGGGTTTGAATCCAGCAGGTGAAGAGGGGTAAGTGTGTATGATTGATATATCCATTTTGGCAACTGGGAAAACACACTACAGGATGCACATACCCATTTCTAAACGATATCACAATTATGTATGGCTTTTGATTACAGACATGCCATGTGTGTTGTGCACACACAGAATGCCCATGTGTGTGGGTTGTCCCTCACAATAATGCATGACATTGATTACACCGGTTATGGCAATGAACACATGATGTATGTGTGTGCCAAATACACATATGTACCTGAGACTTTCAATAGTTACCATGTGTGATGCCTGCCACATGTGAATACATGGTATTTGCACAGGGTAACATTATGACCGTGGTCTTCTGTGCAGATGCTGCATGTGGGATGTGTATATACAGTGTGAGATGTAGATGCTATCAGCCTAGTATTGAGGGATGCACACCTGGTCTGGGGCATAAAGTCTACATGTTGTTAATGTACAGGAGCTGCATGTTCTCACCTGTTGTGGGAGTGGTAAGACAGTATTCCATAGCAATGCAGTGACTGCATGCTAAGAACCATTCAGCTAGGGTGTTGTAGATACACTTATTCATTAGCATTCAGTAATTTGTCAGAATCCCTGGTGAGGGTCTGATGCCAACCAAGGTCAGGGGTCTACCAGCCTGTGTCACTTGCTCAGTGATCCCTTCCATGTTCCCTATCATGTATCCCAGTGAGCGACATCCCACATCAGCTGTGGTGGCATGGACAATGACTGAGTCATATGTGTCCATGCATCTGACTGACTTGTATGTTGTTGTTACAGTTTGGCCATGTGTTTCCATCTCATACATGTGATGTACATCAATGGGTAGGGATAGGGTTGACTGTGTACATGTGGCAGCTGTGACATTACTACATGACACACATATTCCACAACTGTACCATAGAGGTGACTGACAACTGACCTTTGCACATGCTACCGGAGTATTGAGATTACATTGGTGATTGACAGCACATAGGGCCAATGGTGAAAAAGAGACATAGGTCTATAGGTTCGTACAGGGATATCTGCCCAGGGCATGTATCCACCTAGCCAGAATGTGCGTGCCTTTCAACATGCATTGTGAATCTGTCTTGCTATGCCCTTTTCCAAGGTTAGTATACTGTGCCTCTTTCTCACAGTGACACATAAGTGATACCCAGGGTAACCCTACAATGTCACATCCAGTCATTAATATCGCTCTTGAAGATAGTCACTGAGTCAGTCCACCTAACCTCCATTGGGATAATAATCAGGAATGAAGGGTGCCTCTGAGTTGTGAATGTGCCCTTCCACCATGTCCTATGTATATCACTCCTGAAGTTCAAGTATTTCCAGCGTGTATCCTGGTGGGATCTGGATATTCTGAGATGCAGCATGGCCATTACGTGAGGGTATGACCTGGCCTTCTATGTCAGGCACAGATTGCCTATGAAGAGGCAGTATGTCACTGAGTACAGCTGCTACTACTTTAACCAGTCAGTATGTGGCATCTGTTTGAGCACTTTGATCCCCTTGTCGAGGTACATATGTGGTAGCCCCAGTTGCTGCAGGTGTCTGGTAAGGTGCATGCCGACAGGTTCATCATAGTCAATTATGGGCATGATGAGGGATGAGTAAAGGGGCACAATGTCCTCCCCTGGCCTACATGTGGATCCCATGATGATGTGGCCCATATCACATGCTTACCTAACCACTTTGTCCATGTTGTTGTCAAATGGTAGAATGCTATCAACCTGCACCCAAGGTCCATAATTCCTTGGTCTGCACTTACTGGATTAACACATATGTGGTACATTGTGGTCATTTAGTGTTTGACAAAGGGGATGACTATACTCTTTCTGTCATTCACGTTGAGGCCATGGCTGTGGCACAAGTCGTGTGTTTGCAAGAGTCCCTTTTGGAGGATGCTTGTGTTAGCTGTTGAGTTGATTATGGTGTTCAGTCTGCAGTCACCTGTGACTTGCTGAGCCACAGTACTTCCATGTTGGCCTGTACCTATGACAAATACATAATGAACATGACAGCCCCTAGGGCTTTGCCTTGTGGGACACCACTTGTACCAGGTTGGAGGCTGACATGGCTCCAGCAATTCTACCATGTGTGTTCTGCCCTTGAGCCACTGTGCAATACCCATAGTGACATAGTGGTTAATATGTACACTGGTGAGCTTCCCTAGAATGCACAAGTGGGGTATTGTATCCAAGGCTTATGCAAGGTCCAGGTAGGCTGTGTGGACCTCCTACCCCTTGACAGTGGCCTTGGTGACTGTTTCAAACAAAGCAAACAGGTTTGATAGGCAGGATTTGCCATTGACAAAGCCAAACTGTGTATGGTGACATGTCTGTAGGTCCACAATATCTAGATATGTGAGGTTCTTGATGATTCTTGCCATAGCTTTGCAGACAAAGCTAGTCAGACATATGGGGCAGTAGTGTCCAGGATCCGTGACGGCACCACCTGCATGTTGAGGGACCACTGTTGCTGTATGCCACTCTCTGGCCACATATCATGTATTAAGGCTGGGATTGAACAGTGGTGTTATGTCTGGGTGTAGCTCTTCTTGTGGTTCATGTAGGACACAGTCTGGGACACTGTCTGGTCCCATTGATGCAGTGTTTATTGCTTTGGGAAGGGCATCTCTTACCTGAGCATCTGTGATGTCGGGGGGGGAAGCACTGTGATGCGAGACATATGTTCCCTTTGGTGTGGTGGGGAGAGAAGGCAGCATTGAACCTGTCCACTAGGATGATGGCAATGTCTGTGTGTTTTATATTTTGTGTGACATATTGTATTACCTCTGAGCATATCTGGGTAGTACCACCCAGGTTACTAACATAACTACAGGCAGCCTTGTGATTATCCTCAGTGGCTTGTGGAATCCTCTCTCAAAGATGGCCTTAGACAATCATATGGGTGCCTGTAGTTGTCTTCCAATACTCATCAGTGGTGCCTTCACATTTTGGGAGGTTGTTGTATCATATAGTGGCGCCATCCTTCTATTGTATAGTGTGTTTATGGCTGGTGTCCGCGCCCAGGACATCTGCCTTTGGAGAATTGGGTCATGCTTTCATATGTGGCTTCATGATCCATGCATTCCTGAATGTGTCCACAGAATGCCTCTATACAGGTATCTGCAGTCTGGTCCATATTTTCAACAGGCCTTGGGCCTTTGAAGGTTTCCACATCATTTATGAGGGGTGTGCACTTGCTTGACATGAGCTGTTGACAGACGTGCCGCCTCCAGACAGAGCAAGGGAGGGTCACAGTCAGCTACCTGTTGGGACATACCTCCCTGGACCACATGGAAAGAGACACAGAGGAGCTCTTACAGCACCCTCTCAAACTCAGGTCTCCCACACAGCCTTCATGCTGACACAGGAGAGTTTAGATTACTCTGCAAACACCATCATACTGAGTGATGCCAGCTACCCAAACATAGACTGTGAACATTACACAAGCCACAATACCCAAGCTCTAAGGTTCCCATTTATCAGACATTCTTTGGCTATGGAACAGGTAACCAACCTTCCCACAAGAGGGGCAGATATACTAGAGCTGATCTTTACAAACATGAGTACAAACTGCTCACCACTGGGAGTATATCCCTCATTGTTGCAATCAAACCATATACTAATCACACTGGTGTTCTGGATCCCCCACATATGCAAACCTCCAACACATCGATGTGTGTGTGTGGGAAATGTCCCTATTAGCAACCGTGACAGTATCGTACAGGATGCAGATCCCCTTTTTGAAACAGTGATGATGTCAGGACTGTATAACTATATCACCTGTAGTAAAGTCTTCCAGTAATTGGCATAGCGCGCTCTGCTAATGTGTCTTTCTTCAGTGTCATAACGTAGTTAGGTGGGGGTTTGAATCCTGCAAAGGGAATGTATGAGTGTGGTTGATGTGTGTGCACTATGCTGGGAGGGTTAACTGCCTTTTGCCAACTCGGAGAACACACTACAGGGTGCACATCCCTCCTCCTACACACAGATGATGTCAGCACCCTCTAAGTACAGCATTAGTAAAGATTTCTCCAACTACTGCAAATAGCACACTCTGCTAATGTGTCTGTTTCTACTGTCATTGCACAGTTAGGTATGGGTTTGAATCTTGCAAATGGAAAGTATGTGTTTTACTGTTGGTGGGGTTAGTGTGTGTGCACAATGATGGAGTGGGATGTGGCTTTTGCCACATGGGGCTATGCACTGCAGGGTGGTCATTACCCTTAACAAGCAGTGATGTTGATAGCACCCTATACAAACAAAACTGCAAAACAGAAGGTGGTGGTACTGATAACACATGTAAGGTAACACTTCTTCAAGTAATGTCCACAAAACGGAGTAGGATAATAAAACAATTCTTTTATTCTATACAGACAACATGACAACAGACAACTAACTGCCAGTACTCAGTATAGTGTTACATGCTACTGTAACACGCATGTACCGAATATACCTAGATAGTGTTCTGAAGCCTGAATGTGGCAAGTGTGTGGATGTGGGATGTGTCTGTGTGTGCATTTCCGTATGGGAAACATGTTTGCTGTGGCAATCAGGGTACTACAGTACCTGATGCACATTACATCTTCCAACTGATGAGGTTGCCTGCACCCTGTGAGTACAGGTAGAGAAGGGGATGCCAGTAGTAAACAACATAGTGCACTTCTGAAATGTGTACCTGTCATGTATCAACAGCTACTCATGTAGGGTGATAAATAATGGGAATGGCAGGTGAGCGTGTGCATGTGTGTGGGTAGCAGGGTGTGTATAAATGCATGTGTGACAGAACAGATACATGTAGCTGAATCTACATAACAGCACAAGATGCGCATTGCCATAGTCAATGTTAGCATGTGATGGTGTGCAGCTGGTACACTTTGTTAAGTAGTATGGGTGCAGATAACAATTGAGGACATTCATACAGTTACTGCAGCAGGACTGATGGGATATACACACATTTATACTGCAACACACAACAGTTACCAACATGTTACTACTTATACACATCTATGTAGTCACCCTGTGCATCAGCAACGTGTTTACCTTTACCTGCACCGATGTTGTAGTATGCAGGAGGTGGCACAGTGTCATCATATGCACAGGGTGTGGGTTAGGTATGCCCAAGCCGGCCACTGGTAACACCAATTGACATGTGTGTGTATGTGTGTTTGTGAGGGGCAGCAGTACAGGGTGGACCGTTGTTGGTGCAGTGTGTGTGTGTATGTGTTTGCCCTAGGTGTTAGGTTTCTGCATGTGTGTAAGCACGCACACAGTCCCACATAATGGCTGCCATGTACAGGGTTTTGTGGACAGCCACAGACTGCACCTGTCAGGTCATCCAGACCAGTGTCTGTGGGCACGGACACGGTACCTGTGCCTGGCAGGGGTGCTACCGGCCGTATCCAGTACTAACCCAGACTGGGTACTGTCATTGGAAGCAGGGGTGTGTTGACTGGACACAGTTCCCTGTTGGGACTGTCCAGAGCCACGTGCACGTGGTCTCCTGGGGCGTCTGGATGACTACACAGACCCAGCATTGCTGGGGCTGGTGCTGGCACTTGAGGCGCGCGAGTGGGCCCGTTGTCGTCCGCGGCCACTGCCAGCTGGTGCTCTTGCTGGCATATGGCCACATCGACGCCGCAAACGCACACCATCGCCCTGGCCCATGGACATCTGGTTGTGGAGCAGCTGTTGTATGCCCCCACAATGTCTGTCAACGACATCTGTGAAGTTACGGATAGCATTCGCAACATCATGCATGCCGTCTGTCATGGCTATGCGACATGCTCTCAGCTCCCTCAGACCCTGTCTGGTGTACCTTTCCATACGTGCCTGTGCCTGCATGACAGTTCTAAACATAGTGGAGGTTGACATACCTCCTTGGGCACATCGGCCAGAGGCAGTACGGACACGGATGCCCCCACGAGAACCCATGGGCGACTGTCTGCGTGGTACCATTGGAGGCCTCTGCACATGGCTGCCTTGTGAGGATGCATGTACCACAGGTACCACATTACCCTGATCTATGCCCACTGCTGACTGTCCATCACCTAGGGACAATGGTGATAAAGGATGTAACGGCAGGATGACTGTGCGCATTGACGGGGTTGAAAGCTGTGTACTGTCAATTGTCTGACCAATGGCGGACCCAGACACACCTTCCTGCACCATTACAGACATTTCATCATCATCAGTACCTGGGGCACAAGATTCAGGTTCCCTGCTGCAGGTCACCAGAGCAGCACCAGAACCTACGGGAGGAAAACATGGAACACAGATTACAGTCTCAATGCATATTTGAAAGAGATGCACTTCAATACTAATGCACACATTCAGAAATGGACACATGCACTCATGGACACTAACACACATGCACACTTGGGCACAGGCACACTTGCACACATGCACACCCCACAGTAAACACACACATCAGTACCGTGTTACACTACTCAATTTACTACCTGTCAATTACAGTTATTGTGAACACAGTCACCAGCATGTCTACTACAGAGTTACACTACTCTTCCTAGTTTTATAAATTGTTTTACAGATACTGTTAAAATGTTTCTCCAGCATGTATGGCCTGCCTCGTTGCTACATGGGAGGGACCTGGAAGTGTGAACTGAGTAATGTCAGTGGGCACATGTGTGCCATTTGTTTTGCACATGATACAGTACAGTAGTACACTAGTTCCCTTATACACATCAGCTGCACATCATGTCTGTATATATATCATGATGACTTTTCCTCACTTCCCTTCTTGACTCCTGCCTCTTCCATATCATTGTATCTGTCATACTCCTTCTACTTCTCTACCCTTCTGAGCCCTAACTATTATGTATATGGCTTTTGCCTTATTGCATAACCATTATGCTTTATGTAGGATTGCTTTGAAACCAATGGTACATTGTGTATGACTCTAAACTGTTTGACTTCCTTACATGTATGTTGATTTGATTAACAGGCTGGTGTACAATTCTATTATGTTGGCTGTCTGTATTGACAACTTGTCTGTCTGCCTTTATTACGTTATGTGTGGAGCTTTTCTCCACAGGCCTCTACTGAAAATGAAGTTATATCCAGCTAGACTATCTGGGTCAACAAATGTAAAAGTAATAACAATAAATGAATATGGCATCTTACCTGCACGCCGCTGTCTTGCTGCTGTGTGGACCCAACCTCCATCAGGATGCATGGTTGTTGCTGTTGTTCTGGGGCTGGTTCCACAACACTTAGCAGTAGCCCCTCCTGTCTGGTGAGGGGGGGATGTGTGGCCACCCCCCCCACCTGTGGCAACCTGTTGCCTGCGGATATCTGCAGCACGCTGGCGGACATTTCTTATCAAATCACTGCAGTGATGTCTCACCTGCTCATATGTCCTATCATGCATGCCAACATCATTTATCCTGCTAACAAGGTTAAGCCACAGTGCAGACCTCTCCTGCTGATTCTGGGTGGTGCGTGAGAACAGGATGGCATAGTCACGCACCAGGCTCTGGTGGATCATGTCATCCTCTGCAGCAGAGTAGGCAGGATTCCTTTTAGGTGCCATGTCTATCTGGAAAGGTACACAAACAGGTTATCAGCATAGTATCTCAACAATACATGGTACACATTCTATACAGGGAGTGTTAACTTCTACTTATTACTGATTGGTTAAAACCTGATTACAGTGTAGCTATCATTCTATGTCATTTGTACTAAGTACTTGGCCTTCAGACCGGTTGTTTTACATTAGGGCGGTTGGTGGCAAGCACTGTGGTGGCAGGACACATATCTTTCATCCATTGAAGTTGGGAACTGCTGATTGTGGGCCCAGTGTACAAGTGTATTACTTCTGGTATGGGCAGTTGGCCTTCAGGCCAGTTATTTAACATTAACGAGGTTTGTGGTCTGCACTCATGTGTGACAATAGACTGTACTCTGCCATTCATAGCTGGGGACATCTGGTTTCAGGTTTATAGTGCCTGCATATCTGAGCTGTATCTTACTGACATTGCTACACCTTGTTTGTTGTAGCAAACACTACATCCAGGCCTCCTGGATCTACCTTTGTTTATATGCTTGTTATCTGTTAGCTTGTTATTTCACTGGTATGCTACTTCCACATAGTACACATCTTCTCAACACATCTGTGACTCACTACTGTTATCTGCATTGCTTACTGTACGTACTTCCATGTTACACATGACAGCAAGTGACTGCTTGTCATTGTTGCATTTACTTCATTGTGACACATTGCACTTAGGTTACCTGGCATTTGCTCACTGACACTTTTATATCAGTCAGCAGTTGTAGGTAATGTCAGTACACCCTCACTCCCCACTGGACCTTGTTTTCAATCATTAGTGATTACAGAGTTCACAATAGTATTCTAGCATGTCCAGAGGTCAGTTGTCAGTTCCCTCCCCAGTCCAGCTGGTGAGTGTGGTACTCCAGAGACAATGTTAGAACAGTTGTATGTACACAGACAACCCCTCCTCCTAACAACAAATTCAAACTCATGTGAGTGATGCAACCATATACCAGACTGGAGGCTAGGCTCTGTCTACTCAATACCGCCATAACCAGTCACGTGGCAAAGGGGATCACTCACTACACTTCCAGTCTCACGTAGACCTACCACAACAGCAGACCTAACACATGATCACACATGATCATACTTGTAGGCTCAGACCACAGCTCTGCCTATGCAGCAGAGACCTCCTAAGCAGACATCCAGGCAACCACTACCACATAAACGAACATGTGCAACACATATCACACAAAGCCAATGTGCTGAACACTCACAGCCATTAACAGTTAACAACACACCTCATACACCTGTACTAGGTGCCTCTATCATTAGGCACACTCACATCATGTTCAACAGGCTTAACGAAGTGAGGGTCACGGTGTGCAGCCTGTCAGGCACTATGACCTGCCACATAACACAAACACTCAGGTAACCCCAAGGCAGGTACAGGTATGACTCAGTCAATGTCCATGCTGCTGTGAATGGCCTGACACATTCCTCCCTGGACTACATGACATGAGACATTACAGAGCTCTCTGAGCACGTGGCCGAGACAGTTTGACCCTGACCTTTAGTAGCATCCTACCCTCACCTAGAACGATGCCACAATATCAAGGCACGATGATCCCTTCCAACAATTGACTGACATACTGGTGTCATTCACAGGTGTGCCAATGCCTGCCATCTTGGGGTGGTATGCTTTGCTAGGGACAGCTTGCACCTGTCACCACAGTCCTATTGACATTTGGCAGAGCCTCCTGCTACACCCATAGTGCCTGTATTAGGCAAGGCTCATAAGGCAAACCCACATCCATTTGTATCACAAAGGATGAGGAAATAAGAGTGATGCTACTCAAGACCCAAGGATGCACGCACCCAAAACCCTACCTAGCATTCTGGACATCGATATCTGTGCAGTAACATGAACCTGTTTCAGGTTTCACAGGAGCACACCAGTACTACCACGTTATAGCTGTTACCATTCTTGTCGGCCCCAACACTTGAACAAGGGAGGGAGTATCAGTATTCAATGCAGATTCCCACGCCTCCACATTGGTGGCACAGTACAACATAGGTGTTAGGCCATTGAGTACAGAAGACGTAGTTGGGGACCTGGGGAAGAAACATGGTAGCGGTCTGTCATTTGTCTACCACATGGCCAACGTGGATTGACAGACATGTTATATAGCCCAGCTAATCATGACTGATTCACATGTATGGCAGGGGAGGTCATTGTGCCTCTGTACTCATCCATCATCAGGCCTTTAATTGCATACAATGCACCTTTTGGGATGTACCTAACCAGACACCTACAGCAACTGGTACAGGACAACAGTACATCATCAAGGGGATGCAATGGCTCACACAGATGTCATATTCTGCCCAGGTAAAGTGAATCCAGCTGGACTCAGTGGCATACTGCCTGTTCAGAGGCAATCTGTGCGTGCCATATACAGCCATGTCCTATCTAGCAGTAATGAACGTGATGCACCTCAGGCAATCAGAGTCCCATACAGCCACATGCTCAGAAGAGCTGGACCTCAGCACTGACATACATGGACATGCTGGAGGGGCATATTCCTAACCGAGAGGCTCCCTTCACTCTGTAATGAGCTCACACTACTGGTTAGGCAGAGTCCCTCATTGACTCTCTTCCATAGGAATCTGGATGAGTGGATGGAGATCATAGTTGTACCCCAGGTATCACTTCTATGTCGCTGTTAGACAGAGGCACAGTATACTAAAGTCGGACAAGGGCATAGCAGCATAACTTGTGATTGGGTGGCAAAAGACAAACACATTCTACTAGGCTTACCAATGCCCTAGGGCAAATAGCCTAGTCTGAACCTATGAACTGTTCATTCTCAACTGTTCGAGCTCATTACAGAGTGAAGGGAGCCTCTCGGTTAGGATTTGCCCCTCCAGCATGTCCATGTATGTTTTATTCAGTCGCCACCGCTTGCTCAGAGGTGACCTTTGCCTAACATACAAGGCCATGTCAAACCCAGATTTGATGAATATGCTTCACCTCAAAATATCTAGCTCCATCAGAGCCACAAGGGCGGGAGACTTAAACCTCGACACGGCTATTAATAGGACATGCTGGAGGGATAGATTCATCACCCAAAGACTCCTATGCTGTGGAACAAAATCACGGTATATGTGAGGCAGAGCACCTCGCTGGCCTTGTTCAAGAGAAATCTTGACCAATGGATGGGAGATCGCAGATATACCCCAGGGATTACCTCAGTGTCACTGCTCGACAGAGGCACAGCAAAATAATGGGTATGGTTCCCCATACTAAAGGGGTGGCGTAAGCCACAAAACGATGGGCTGGGCTTGTAAATGCCCTTGGGCAGATAGCCTAGTATGAACCTATGAACATGTGTGTACTGCTATAGTACTTCTGCCATATGTTGCATGTGTGTGTGTTGTGGGGATGCACAGGTAATGGGCAGATACGGCTGCACAGGTGACACGTCTGACACATTCTGGGTGTTCATCCATACATACTGGATGTGTGCTGCCATCCAACCCTGTGATGTGGACACACATTACTCAGCCTGGATATACATATCCGAACAACACCACAAGCACAGTACACTACCTTGCTATGTATGCATGTTATTACACAGTTATTCAGTAGTTATGACAGTGATGCTATGCATGCAAACCACTGGGCCAGTGGAAGCCACAACACACACCGCCAGCACCTTTGCATATGCTTACCACAGACATCCCACATACTGCATGTACTGTGCACACAGTTATCTAACCCAGAACAACTGCACACCACTTATTAATCCTGTCCAGTGGACTACAGATACAGGCATATTGTATAACAATAGTAGGAGGCTACTGCAGCACAGGGCATATTCACATGATGGGAAGGCATCTGTTGTCTGCAGTGTTAAGTGGCTTCACATTCACCAAATGCACAGATATTGGCAACATTGTTGCAGACAGTTTAGGTGCAGGTACCCCCCCATTGTCCTACACATGTGTTATTAGTTATCCCAGATGACTGTAACCTCCCTATCCTCTCACATGTCCAGGTGAGAGCCACCCTCATCATTGCAGAACACATATCATCACTGTTACGAAATGGTATCCCTGGATGTGTGCTACATTCACCCCTGGAGGACATAGCACCACATGACAGACTGATATTAATCCCTGGCCATACTACAGGATATGTACCTGAACAGTGCCATACATACACAGTGGTCCCACACCAATGAGGAGGAACCTCTACTGACCCTGGGAACTACTGCATCATATGCACAACTGGCCTTGTGTTCTAAGCTATGGAAGTGTTAGTTATGGCCCACATGTACAACAATATTACATATGTTTATATTTCATGACTATCTACACACAACCTATCTCATGCACATACCTATAGATAGTGAACTATGATACATTTGGAGGTGTCACAGTATACACAGGATTAACCTGCTACTTTGTATTACCTGTGTTTGTGGCAGCTGTTGCTGTGCCAGTGGTGCTGCTTGCTGCTTGCTCCTTGCTGCTTGCTGCTGATTTTGCTGCTGGCAGTCCTAATATTTGTTTTCTTTTTTTGTTGTTTGGTTGTTTTCTCTGTCTCTCTCTCTCTCTCTCTTTATCCGTAGTGTTTGTGCAATGAATGTATTGCGTGAGTGTAGTGCGGGAACTCAAAGCTTTTGTAGGTATCTGCATAGGTCCACGTGATGGCCTCTGCACCAATTGTAAGGCAGCATTTGCTAATTGCAAGCAGCTGGGTGTGTACTGATTGCATGTCTCACTGTGATTTCAGGACACTGCTATAAAAGGGTATGTGAGATAGGCGTTGCCCTTTCAGATTTTAGGGCGTGGACCATGCTGGTATGCTGTTGACAGTGTTCTGTGAGTGTGAAGGTTAGTACATCTCCCATGCTTCATGCTGTGTTGTAGATTCAGGTTGCTGCATTTATCTTGCCTGTTCCCTGTAGTGAGTGTGTATGCATACTGACACCTACAACTATATGTCATATGTATTGCTATAAATATATATATATATCTGTGTACATATACATACTTTCATATATGTACATTAGCTGACATTATTGGGTACAAGCTAACAATTAGCAGGGCTGTTTCTGTTAACACTACACTAGTATGGGAACCCAGTAATTGTGACTATAAAAGTCTGCCTGACATGCTTTGGGTAGTAGACATACTATATTGCCTTTATCTTCATTCCTACTATTACATGTTCCACGTATTTAGCACTATATTCCTGTATGAGAGTCATGTCTTAGTGGTAGGTCATACAGACTAGTGTTACAATGGTCTTGTGGTAGGGCCTACTAGTATGCTCATATTCTGCTTTTGAGTTGAGCATAGGGCCTATCAATCACAGTGCTGGAGGCACCTTTAAGCAGTTAAAGGGCTTAGTAGGTCTCACAGGAGCCAGGCTGTGTTGCAGATTCTGGTTGCTGCATATATCTTCACTGTTTCCTGTAGTGAGTGTGTATGGCTACTGAGACCTACAACTATATTTCATATGTATTAATATATATTTATATATATGTATGTGTAGATATACATACCTTCACATATGTTCATTACCTTACATTATTATGTACAAGCTAACAGGTAGCAGGGCTGTTTCTGTTCACACTGAACTAGTATGGGAATCCAGTAATTTGGCCATTAAAACTCTACCTGACATGCTTTGGATAGTACATCTCCTATATTGCCTTTATACTGATTCCTACTATTACATGTTATATTTATTTTAGCACGGTGCTCTTGTAAAGCAGGCATGGCTTAGTGGTAGGTCATACAGACTAATGTTACCAAGGTCCTGGGTTTGAGACTGACAGTGGGAATTTATTTTTCTTAGCAAACTTTCAAACTGAGTACAGGACCTGTCAATCAAAGTGCCATAAAGGCACTTTTAAGCACTTTAAACCTGGTCTGCTTCGCTTGCTGAGGTAATGCATGCGCACTGGCAGTTAGCTTGTGGGGCGCAAGCGGTGTGCTTGGGATAAATCCTAATTGGCTACTGACACACATGTTAAGCTAATTGCACACAGTTTCAGTCTGTCTAACTGCAGCTTGGCAACGGGCACGCAGTTTGCAGCTTTTGAAACACTACTCAGCTACGGGCACTCTGTCTCACAGCAGCTTAGCTATCAGTACATTTCTGACTATTTTTATTATTACGTTACTTCAAAATATATGCTCTATTTCATTCCATTTTACAAAAGGGAATACATTTACATTTGTACAATACTGTCAAGGGGCTTTTTAGTGCTTATTTACAAAAAAAAAAAAAAGGTTGTTGTAGGGGCTCGAACCCTGCCTACTCTTAGGCCGGCAACTCTACCGCTAAGCTATTATTTCTTGGCTTGCTTTGCATATTTAGTTCTTATATCCTTTTCCACTAACTGCTGACTGTGATTGCGCTAGTAGCACACGAGCGCACACAGTAGCAAACATTTACGGGGTTTAACAAAAAAAAAAAGGATTTAATTTAATTTTATGACATCTCTTCACTTTATACACTAATGGCCAGTCGGGGCATGTGTTGTATAGTGTGTTTATTCACATTTTCATGGCCTTTCTCGTGGCTGTTTACTTTCAGCCATTCTAGTCTTCCGGGGGCGTGTCCGCTTGCAGGGCTTAGCCTACAGACATGCCCCCTACTCTCTTACACGGACCGTGTAAGAGTTACTAGTGTGATTCAGCATGCCTCATGCACCTCATGCATATGCATGACATGCTGACATCACACAGTTTAACTGCAGCCTCCGTGTAAGAGTTATAACTCTTACACGGAGGCTTCCTGAATCTGGCCCAATATTTGTACAAGACAATGATAAAAATTACGATGACAAAAAATCCTATATTCCTTCCTAAATAAATACATATAAATATATAAACATTATATATCAATAAATAATATATTTTAATAACCAATTCCTAACCTGCAAAAAACAAATAAATAATTCATATGTCAAAGTTTCATATATAAAAAAAGTTTCATATATAAAAAAGTTTCATATATAAAAAAGTTTCATATATAAAAAATTCATATGTCAAAGTTTCATATATAAAAACACATATACATAAACCTATGACTTTATCTGCGAAGAGGCCTCATTTTAAGTTTCGGTCTCAGGGGAATACATTCATTTAGGCCATGTCCTTCTGTAACCATCAATTTAGTTATCCACATGGTTTCTACACTTTCTGTCCTGTTGCAGATATCTCCCCTTCTTATATTCTCCTGCAACAGGGCTATGACTCTGAATCTAAAAATGTGGGTCATATCAGTATTCATAACGTGTCTGGCTAAAGCATTCACCTTATTACCCTTCCTAATATTATAGACATGCTCTCTGATGCGTTCCTTTAAACTCCTATCTGTCTTCCCAACATAGATTTTGGCACATACACAGCAATTGGCTAAGTAAACTACATGTCGGCTCAGACAGTCAGCTCTAATATCAAAATGAAAATCTCGATCCAAATCTGGATGGTAAAAATGATCACTAGTGTCTATATACTGGCACCAATTGCAACTATCACAAGGTCTCGTCCCTCCTCTACCATTGCTCATCTGCTCATCTCTCAGATAACAGAGTCTCCTCTTCAGAGATCTATTGTTCCTGAAACTAAATCTGGGTACTGTGTCCACCAAGCCAGCTACCTCATGATCAGTCAGCAGAATTTGCCAATGTTTCTTAACTATTTCAGTGTACTTGTATACATCAGCGGTGTATTTCAAGGACATCCTAAGCTTATAATTGGTGGACGCCTCTTGTCTTTCACTTCCATGATTAAACTTCCTTGAAAAATATGGCATGGCTTGATCTTTTCTCCTACCTACTGCTTGTGGTACATATTTCCTAAGAGTATTATCATTGTATCCCCTGTCTCCCAAATACACCATCACTTTCTCCACTTCCTTGCTGAAGTCCTCATCTCTCACATTGAGCCTAGAGGCTCTCATCACTTGATTGGTTATTACATTTTTAAAAATATGTGGTGGATGCGCGCTGCTCCTATGCAATAAATGATTTACATGGCAGTCCTTCCTGTATTGTTTGGTGTGAACTCCACCTTCAATACATTTAACTATCTCCACATCCAAAAAATCCATATTATTTTTTGAAGACCTATGAGTAAATTGTAAAAATGATGTGCTCATGTTTATAAATTCTAAAAAATCAGATAGCTGCTGTTCACTGCCTCCCCACACAATAAAGACATCATCTACAAATCTACGGTAAAAAGGGAGTAAATGAATATAAGGACCTTTCAAAATATATGAATCTTCCCATTTGACCATGACTGCATTGGCGTAGCTATTGGCACAAGATGTGCCCATAGCTACGCCGCTGCATTGCCTGTAGAACTGCTCATCAAATAGAAATAAATTATGCTCTAAAACCAACCCCAACAATGTGTGTAACAAACGATCTTATCTTCTCTGGTGTGTATTCAGATACACCTCTAAAAGTCCTTCACTGCTGCCAATCCTACTGCATTCGGAATGACAGTAAATAAGGACACAACATCTAATGTGACAAACATTATATTGGAATCATACTCTTCAACAAACTCATATAAATCCCTTAAAAAGTGTTCCATGTCTTTGAGAACGTACTTATTGCTGTCTAAAACAGGTCTCAAGTGTTTCTCTACGAAAATCGAGACTGGTTCAGTGCACCAACCTCTGCTAGAGACAATAGGTCTCATTGGAGGGTTGACAACTGATTTATGCACTTTTGGAAGGCCTTGCAATATGGGTATAGTGGGTGTATGTACCAAAAAATATTCCAAAAGTTTCTCATCTATCATACCATTTGTAAATAGCCCTTCCAATACCATAATGCTCTTCTTGAAATATAACCTGATACCTGTTCAACTCCTATTATTTCGTAAGAAGAGTCATTCTTTAGACTGGCAGATATACTATTTTTATAACTATCTCTATCTAACACCACTATGAGACCCCCTTTGTCTGCTGGTCTCACAATAATTTGTTCATTCCTTTCTAATTCTAACAACGCTTCTCTTTCCTGTCGTGTCATATTCTGCTTTAAATTATTGTGTGGCTTAAATCCCTGTTTAACATTTGCCTCATATATATCTCGTATGCACAGTTTCTCAAAAGCATTGACTAAAACATTACTATTAGGCATGAAAGAGCTGGGTTTGGAAAACCCTACACATTTGCTATTAGCGTCTGCATTATCTTTATACAAAAGTTTCAAGTTTAAATTTCTGGCAAACATCTTAATGTCCAAAATAACTTTTGCATAGCAGGAGTAACTCGTAGGGATAAACGATAGCCCTTTACATAAGACAGATAAATGATAGTCATTCAGTAAAAATTTAGATAAATTCAACACTAAGTTCTTTTGTTGTTCATGAATGCCTTTTTTATACTCATCTGATTTTCTTGAGGTTGTTCCCATTTCCTCTTGCCCCTCGTAGTGCTTCTCCCTCTCGACTGTTCTCTGTTGGACTTGAAGCCATACGTTTTCATCGGCAGTGGAAAGTCTATGTTGTACTGTTGTAAAAAATCCCCAGGCAAAGAATCTCCTAAACCATTTTGTTCTTCATGATGAATTTGTGCCGTCGTAACAATGACCTTCCTCCTCGCTCCCTGGTCAACTTGCCCAGTTGTAACATCATCATTGCTCACTGCTGGATTAATCTCTGTCATCTCCGCCATATTCGTGCTTCCCCTCGTGTCTGCGTCCATCATCACCGGTGTTACCACTTCCGTCCTGGTGGCTGACGTCATCACTTCCGGTCTATGTGATGGATCAGTAGAATCACTCTCCCTTGTCTCTCGTTCATCCCTGGGCCACATGAAAATATTCCCTGTACGTAAATCGCCTCTATCTCTAATTATTTTCCCCACCTTCACTTTCTGTAGTTTGTTTTCATAATGTAACAAGGAGCCCATAATTTCTTCCATATATTCATCTATAACCTTAACTGGAAAGTTATTGCACAATCTCTTATAAAGTACATTGATGTTACCCATGGAGTTAGCCATCCCTCTCTCGGCCGCTGAGATTAATGCACGCAAATACCCAGGATTGGCAGCAGTGAAGGACTTTTTAGAGGTGTATACGGAATACACACCAGAGAAGATACGTTTGTTACTCACATTGTTGGGGTTGGTTTTAGAGCATAATTTATTTCTATTTGATGAGCAGTTCTACAGGCAATGCAGCGTAGATTTGTAGATGATGTCTTTATTGTGTGGGGAGGCAGTGAACAGCAGCTATCTGATTTTTTAGAATTTATAAACATGAGCACATCGTTTTTACAATTTACTCATAGGTCTTCAAAAAATAATATGGATTTTTTGGATGTGGAGATAGTTAAATGTATTGAAGGTGGAGTGTACACCAAACAATACAGGAAGGACTGCCATGTAAATCATTTATTGCATAGGAGCAGCGCAGATCCACCACATATTTTAAAAATGTAATAACCAATCATGATGAGAGCCTCTAGGCTCAATGTGAGAGATGAGGACTTCAGCAAGGAAGTGGAGAAAGTGATGGTGTATTTGGGAGACAGGGGATACAATGATAATACTCTTAGGAAATATGTACCGCAAGCAGTAGGTAGGAGAAAAGATCAAGCCATGCCATATTTTTCAAGGAAGTTTAATCATGGAAGTGAAAGACAAGAGGCGTCCACCAATTATAAACTTAGGATGTCCTTGAAATACACCGCTGATGTATACAAGTACACTGAAATAGTTAAGAAACATTGGCAAATTCTGCTGACTGATCATGAGGTAGCTGGCTTTGTGGACACAGTACCCAGATTTAGTTTCAGGAACAATAGATCTCTGAAGAGGAGACTCTGTTATCTGAGAGATGGGCAGATGAGCAATGGTAGAGGAGGGACGAGACCTTGTGATAGTTGCAATTGGTGCCAGTATATAGACACTAGTGATCATTTTTACCATCCAGATTTGGATCGAGATTTTCATTTTGATATTAGAGCTGACTGTCTGAGCCGACATGTAGTTTACTTAGCCAATTGCTGTGTATGTGCCAAATTCTATGTTGGGAAGACAGATAGGAGTTTAAAGGAACGCATCCGAGAGAATGTCTATAATATTAGGAAGGGTAATAAGGTGAATGCTTTAGCCAGAATCGTTATGAATACTGATATGACCCACATTTTTAGATTCAGAGTCATAGCCCTGTTGCAGGAGAATATAAGAAGGGGAGATATCTGCAACAGGACAGAAAGTGTAGAAACCATGTGGATAACTAAATGGATGGGTACAGAAGGACATGGCCTAAATGAATGTATTCCCCTGAGACCGAAACTTAAAATGAGGCCTCTTCGCAGATAAAGTCATAGGTTTATGTATATGTGTTTTTATATATGAAACTTTGGCATATGAATTTTTTATATATGAAACTTTTTTATATATGAAACTTTTTTATATATGAAACTTTGACATATGAATTATTTATTTGTTTTTTGCAGGTTAGGAATTGGTTATTAAAATATATTATTTATTGATATATAATGTTTATATATTTATATGTATTTATTTAGGAAGGAATATAGTATTTTTTGTCATCATAATTTTTATCATTGTCTTGTACAAATATTGTCTTTTACATCTAGTTAGTTAGAATATAATTCATGTTAGTATAGCTTTAAAGGATTTGCTTTAGTGATGCTTAGTCATATGACTTCAGACATGTGATATGCAGTGAGTATATAGGTGTGTCTGTTTTAAGTGCTTTGTTACACCTGAAGAAGCTAGATTGTGAAAGCGCTTGTGTTTTGCACTCAGTAAAGGCCTATCCTGGATTTTACAGCTGTCTGCGTCTCTGTTTTATTTTACATTATTAATCAACTTAATTGTTTAATTATATAATTGATTTTAAATTGTATAAATCTGGTTGCGAGTTGTTTGTAAAATTTGTCTGAGGAAGGAGAGACACTGGGCTCTCCGAAAGTGTTTTTTGCTTACGTTATGCATTAAACTTGTTTTGCTTTGGGATTGTTTGCCGCTGCTCTTTTTTGTGGTTCCAAGTTTCACATAAGCAAGAATATTTTTATATACATTTTTTATCAGAGATATGAAAGGAGGGGGGAAAGCAAATATTTCTAGCTCTTTAAAAAGATAATCCCATTTTAATATGCCAAAGGCTTTTTCAATGTCAAGTGCAATTAAAAGAGCTTCTCGGTTTTCCCTATTTAAGATGTTTATAAGAGTTAAGATTATTTGAATATTGTCATAGATGTGTCTATTATAGGTGAATCCTGTTTGATCCTCATTTATAATATATATTAAAGATTTTTTCATTCTATTAACTAGAATAGACATGAAGCTTTTATAATCATTGTTAAGTAGAGAAATTGGTCTGTAAGAGCTGCATTGTTTCGGGTCTTTATTTTACTTTATAATTGGCATGATGAGTGAATATCTCCATGAAGGTGGTATAATATTTTGAGTTTGTGTTACATTTAGGGTTTTATGGTAAATTGAAATAGTGGATGATGGAAATATCTTATATGATTCCATCAATTCCAGGAGCTTTATTATTTTTGCTTTCTTTAATTTTATCAGTTATTTCCATAAGGGATATTCATTTTTGGATGTCTAATTTAAATTTTTCCAGTAATCTACTTATTTTAGATAAATTTATATCCAAATCTGAGGGAATGAAGTTCGAATTATCCTTTGAATGATGAACAGTGTAGTGATACTTAAAAACTTCAAGAATGTCACTAATATCTGAGACTGCTTTATTATCTTTCCATTCATGAATAATTTTTGTAATACTAATTTCAGTAGTTTGACTTTTAACTCTCATTGCTAGATTGTGCATATGTTTTGGTGAGACAGATTAGAATTAATTTTTAACTTTTTTAATGCCAGGTTAGTTTTATGGGTTAAAATTTCATTATATTTTTTATTTAAGTCTTCAGTTAGAGAGTGATTCTTTTAAATCATCATTATTAATATCTATAGTTTGTTTTTGAATGTTGTGTAATTCTGATTCCCATTTTTTTGTTTTGTTTTTAAACCATAAAATAATTTTACCATAAAGAAAGGCCTTCACTGTATCCCATAATATCACTGTATTTGTTTCTTCTAACTTGCTAGTATCTAGGAAATTTTGTTTTTCAGGATCTAGCCATGGTTTAAATTATTTTATTTTTATGATATATGCCAGAATTCTTGTTAAGAAAGTTAGTTTCTTAAAATCTATTTTATATTTAAGGGTAAGTGTATTGTGATCTGATAGAGAACAAGGAATTATAGAAAAGCTAGTAATTTTCATGTTCAAGTCTTGAGATATGTAGATTTTGTCAATTATAGTTTGGGTATCAAATCTATAATCTCTGTGAGGAAATAATAGTGAATTGTTTTCTTTATATCTGTAGATGTCAATTAGATTTAAAATTTCAGTCCAATTTTAAAGAGCTTTCCCTATAGGAGAAAGACGAATATGTCTTTTGTTAATGGTCTCTGAACTATCTAAAATACAATTAAAGCCCCCCCCCCAATATCAGGATGCCTTTATAGACTTTATTAATGAGATCTAAGTGTTTTCTGACTGTTCTTATCCCTATTCCAGGGAATTAATATGTATTAACCAATGCCTATATTCTGTTATTAAATCTTATTATTACAATTGCTGTAAGTCCTTCTTTATCTTCATAATTAAAAGTAATTTGTGGAATAATGACACTTTTCCTCCAAAGTATTACAACTCCTCTGGATTTTTTCTTATACGAAGAGTGAGATCATTTTGTATAATCCCTAGGGCTCCAACTAAATTAATCATATGATTTGAAGTGAGATTCATGAAGAAATACTACTTGCGATTTGTTTAATTTTAAATATCTTAGAAGACTAGATATTTTCCTTGAGTTATTTAATCCATTAACATTTAGAGAAAGTAAGGATAAGTCCATCTAATTTACTTTGCTTATGAGGTAGTTAAGATTTGAAACATATTCCAATGTTTCCAAGTCTGAGAAATGTGTAACTTCCTTTTTTATACCAATTTTAAACAGATGGTTCTTCCCAAAATAAGTTGTAAGTAATTAAATTTAGGCCAATAGAATAAGAAAAAAAATATGAAAAGTGGATTAATATACTTAACCAAACAAATAATAAATTAATGAAACCCATTAACCAACATGGAGTGAGATACACTCCTAATGTGAAAGAACCACAATGTTCTATCAAATTATCCCTTATGACAGACAAAATAAAAAGGTAGAATGCTATTCTGTCTGAGCTCCAGATTGAAATTCCAGGAGATGTGATGTGACTAGCAGGGTCTATATTATCATATCACATGCTCAGACGAGTGAACGATAGATAATCAACCCCATGTAAGCGAAAGCTTACAACATCGAAACTTCAGAACAGCAATTATTTTCTAATTGCTGTTCTGAAACAAAAATAAAAAAAAAAAAAGTAAAACACACCCTCCTACTCAAATATACCAACTCCAAGATCACACTACAGTGCCAAAAAAGCAAAGTAGAGAAAGCGGCCAAATGAATTCTTTCCCAGGGAAAGAATTCTCTGAAACGTTGCTACGCTATTTTGCTTTTTCACGCATTTGACAACCTGCGTCTGCGATGGCATAATAGGGAACCAACTAGAAGTAATATGATTAGTGTAGATAACTGACTAAATGAAAGATATTAATTAACATTGAAAAAAGGAAATGATTATAATTCACGCATTAAGATTCAATTCCTTAACTCTATTGTAGATATATAAAAGACATTAATTATAAAATATGTAAATTGCCAAATACAGAATTTCTTATAATAATAATTAACAATTTCAGAATTATTTAAATGAGTGATATAGTAGCCTGTGGCAGAAGCAAGAATAGTATTTCTTGTCTTTATATTTATTTAGCTTTTAAGATTATGAATGATGGGATAGTATTGGAATAGTAACTGTATACTAATCTTACTTCATCAAACTAGTATTCTGACTATAGTCAATTGTTAATAGATATTCCATTAACACATAACCATTTACAGAGATATTTCCCATTCTTTGAAATACATTAACATTTAAAATTAGGTATACTAATAAATATGAAGTTAACTCGATCAAATACTGACTGGAGAGAAACTGACACCATGCTTAGTTCATTTGAGATTTAACCTATTACTCATCTTGGTTATAAAAAGGTAATATGTCAATGAACAAGTGGTGTACTGTAGTTTTTAAGAACTATATTGATCTATTAATACTCACTTTCTAAACCATTCAAAGCACATTAACAGTTTAGATAACTAAATATCTTGATATTATTAATACAAGTCAGTAGAAACAAAGGAGTATATTTACTATACTCTAAGCAATAAACCAATATTCAGAATGTAGACAAAAGATGATGTTTAGAGATACTGTGATTAAGCATTTTATCCAGCAAGTAACAGTTTGTCTAAAACATTTTACGTACAACAATTTTATATATTTTTTTAACAGTACAAATATAGCATAAAGGAAGCATGGTTGCACTTCAATGCCCAACTACTTAGGTTGGAATTGCAAATAGTAAGTAAAAAATACTATTTAAGTATTGTAACAGTTCAAACCCAAAGCATTAGTCATCTTTAATAGGCAGATAGCCAAAATATATGAGGGAATCAGCTATGGCCATATGCCATTCCTGAGACTGATTACAGTAGAGCAGTTTCACCCAACAGAGTAGTGTAATAAATCAGTGTTATCCCAGAAGTTTAAGTAATGAACATTATTTAATATTACCAACAAATGAGTTATTTTGTCATGAAGAACCTAGCTTCCAGGTAGAGTACCAAAAATATACATTTTGTTTGTACCATGTATCTAATAAAGCCAAAGCATGTTACATTCATATTAACTCCCTGAACATTAAACAATAGATCAAAGACTCTCAAACATATGTACATCAGTGCCAGTCTAATTTGCCAATAACAGTAAACCTCTCTTCTGGAAAAAAAGCTTACTGCATTTACTAGTCATTGACTACATATTCAGGATTCAGATTATGACTGAGGTATAATCTTTGCAATATTTTCTCCAATATCCCTATTGTTCAATGACATTACATTACATTTTCTTTAACATGTAAAGATACTAGTTTAATTTTCAGGTGTTTAAATGTACTGTATAGAAATATCTATCACGCAGGTCATTTATTTTGCTGGCACCTACTAAAACAGGTACTTATTTGCAGGTATAAATCAGTCCTCAGAGTAGGATTAGGAGCAGTTGAAAGGTCTGGTGAGAAACATAGGATTCTGCTCCAGTTTTTGTCATTATTCCCTTTACATATATGTAAACTGACCCTTAGAATTCTACAGCACTGTCATGATAAAGAAAACTTATGTTGTATCTATTTAGTCCACTTAGGCAATTGCAGTTAAAGCACATAATGCCTTTATTTATTGTAGTGATGATATAAAAATCTAAGGCTGAAACTCATTATACCTATATTTTGCACCTTATGTGCCAAAACCATTTGTTATATTTTGAGAGTTTGTGTGTCAATGTTGCTTATTGAGGACAGGAAACTGCATACCAGTTAACTACATACCAAAAATGAAACAGAAGTATTAATTACAACATAGTTAATGTATTGTGTATGTTTGATGAACAGGATGTGAAGAAAAAGCTATTAAAACTGAAAAGGAAGATATTAATGCTCCTAATGAGCCTTAAGTGTCTTTAGGTTTAAACAAAATAGAGGAGCACACAAATCATGAAGGGAATCATCACCAAGGAACTTAGTAGGCCTCAGTGCATTGTAAAACACATACAAATCATGAAGGAAATCATCACCAAGGAACTTAGTAGGCCTCAGTGCATTGTGAAACACATACAAATCATGAAGGAAATCATCACCAAGGAACTTTGTAGGCCTCAGTGCATGGTGAAACACACACAAATCATGCATGAAGGAAATCATCACCAAGGAACTTAGTAGGCCTCAGTGCATTGTGAAACACATACAAATCATGAAGGAAATCATCACCAAGGAACTTAGTAGGCCTCAGTGCATTGTGAAACACATACAAATCATGAAGGGAATCATCACCGAGGAACTTAGTAGGCCTCAGTGCATTGTGAAACACATACAAATCATGAAGGAAATCATCACCAAGGAACTTAGTAGGCCTCAGTGCATTGTGAAACACATACAAATCATGAAGGAAATCATCACCAAGGAACTTAATAGGCCTCAGTGCATTGTGAAACACATACAAATCACCTGGGCCTCAGTGCATTGTAAAACACATACAAATCATGAAGGAAATCATCACCAAGGAACTTAGTAGGCCTCAGTGCATTGTGAAACACATACAAATCATGAAGGGAATCATCACCAAGGAACTTAGTAGGCCTCAGTGCATTGTGAAACACATACAAATCACCTGGGCCTCAGTGCATTGTGAAACACACACAAATCATGAAGGAAATCATCACCAAGGAACTTAGTAGGCCTCAGTGCATTGTGAAACACACACAAATCATGAAGGGAATCATCACCAAGGAACTTAGTAGGCCTCAGTGCATTGTGAAACACATACAAATCATGAAGGAAATCATCACCGAGGAACTTAGTAGGCCTCAGTGCATTGTGAAACACATACAAATCATGAAGGGAATCATCACCGAGGAACTTAGTAGGCCTCAGTGCATTGTGAAACACATACAAATCATGAAGGAAATCATCACCGAGGAACTTAGCAGGCCTCAGTGCATTGTGAAACACATACAAATCATGAAGGGAATCATCACCGAGGAACTTAGTAGGCCTCAGTGCATGGTGAAACACACATACAAATCATGAAGGGAATCATCACCAGAGAACTTAGTAGGCCTCAGTGCATTGTGAAACACATACAAATCATGAAGGGAATCATCACCAAGGAACTTAGTAGGCCTCAGTGCATTGTGAAACACATACAAATCACCTGGGCCTCAGTGCATTGTAAAACACATACAAATCATGAAGGAAATCATCACCAAGGAACTTAGTAGGCCTCAGTGCATTGTGAAACACATACAAATCATGAAGGAAATCATCACCAAGGAACTTAGTAGGCCTCAGTGCATTGTGAAACACATACAAATCATGAAGGAAATCATCACCGAGGAACTTAGCAGGCCTCAGTGCATTGTGAAACACATACAAATCATGAAGGGAATCATCACCGAGGAACTTAGTAGGCCTCAGTGCATTGTGAAACACACATACAAGTCATGAAGGGAATCATCACCAGAGAACTTAGTAGGCCTCAGTGCATTGTGAAACACATACAAATCATGAAGGGAATCATCACCGAGGAACTTAGTAGGCCTCAGTGCATGGAGACGTATACAAATCATGAAGGGAATCATCACCGAGGAACTTAGTAGGCCTCAGTGCATGGAGACGTATACAAATCATGAAGGGAATCATCACCGAGGAACTTAGTAGGCCTCAGTGCATAGAGACGTATACAAATCATGAAGGAAATCATCACCGAGGAACTTAGTAGGCCTCAGTGCATTGTGAAACACATACAAATCATGAAGGAAATCATCACCGAGGAACTTAGCAGGCCTCAGTGCATTGTAAAACACATACAAATCACCTGGGCCTCAGTGCATTGTGAAACACATACAAATCACCTGGGCCTCAGTGCATTGTGAAACACATACAAATCACCTGGGCCTCAGTGCATTGTGAAACACATACAAATCACCTGGGCCTCAGTGCATTGTAAAACACATACAAATCACCTGGGCCTCAGTGCATTGTGAAACACATACAAATCACCTGGGTTGGTCTGCATTGGGCGTTCTGCCACCAGGAGTCTAAAGGATAACACTAACTTAAAAAAGCAATCAAACACCTACTGTTCTGTGTGCTATTTATCTTCCTTTCCACTTGTCACTGATATCAGGGAGGAACGAGGAAACCCATAGTCTTTCTGCCTTCCTACTTAAGAGAGTATGATGGTGGAACTATACTGCTTGTCCAAAGTGGGATTGAGAATATTTCCCTGCCAAAAGCATATCTTCATGCCTAGCATGAGAAGCACTATCAATCTGGAAAACAAGCATTAACAGCTAATGGGCACCGGTAGCAGGGCAAAGCACCCAAAGGTGTCAAAGCACCCAAAGGTTTCAGCTTTATTCTCAGCTTCATTATCTGACTAGTGAACTTTTCACTGCTTTGTCAATAGCACACAACAAAGGGCTCCTAGTGTCAAATGTCTCATCTACCCTATCCCATATAACTGATAATCTATAAGCAACCATATATGCCACTCTTAAACAACTTCATAGTAAAAAAAAAAAAAAAAATACGGTAAAACGGTATCATACTTGCTTGCTATCTTTTAAAGCCGAATACATTAACTACTTGTCTGTATATGTAGACCTGCAGTTGAGAAATGTATTTCATTTAAAGTAAGCAGCTGACTTCATTCACCTTTCTTACTTATCCCACTGCACTTAATCTGCACCAAATTCCTCTTAGATCAGTGTCTTTTAATGGCAATATACACATTACAATCATCCAATCATCTGGCTGTCAGCAAAGAGGATTAAGGCTATGAGTCTAAAAAGGTTTAGCTACGAATAAATGTACATTTCTATTCCTTTTCCTTAGTCTTACATAAATATAAGAGCAATATACTGCTGTTGCCATGATTAAAAACCACAGTGATAGCTACAGCCCCAAACTTTAACTGCCTCATTATTTCACCTTATTCCCAGACTTGTAGAATTAACAATCACACAATATTAACTCTATAGCCTGTTCAAATGCTCTGCAAATCTTCTTTAGACATAAGTTCATAAGTAGGTACTAGGCTATTGGCCCTAGGGCCTATATAAGCCTAGCCAAAAAGGTACCCTGGCTTTCACCACCCAAGAAAATTATTTTCCTGTGCCCCTTTTGAGCAGAGCCACAGAGGTGATCCCAGGGGTGAATTTACTATTTCCTATCCAATCATCAAGATTTTTCTTGAAGAGTGCTAATGAGGAGCTCTGTTTGACATAGATAGGTAGTCTGTTACAGAGTATGGGACGTCTCTGGAACAGGAATCTATCCCTCCAGCATGTTCTGTTTATTGTGGTGACAAGGTTTAGGTCCCTAGAGTGTGTAGCTCAGAGGGATTGGGATTTTTTTAAGTGGAGCATGTCCAACACCTCTGGGTTTGACATAGCTTTGTATGTTAGGCAGAGATTACCTCTGAGTAGAGGATATGTGACGGAGTAAAGCTGGACTTTTTTGAGACGGTCTGCTTAGGGCATCTGTTTGAGGCCAGTATTCCTCTTTATGAGGTATTTCTGTGGCCTTTCCAGTTGTTGTAGATGTCTTGTGAAGTACACACCAAAAGGGGTGTTGTACTCTATAATGGGTCTAATGAGTGATGAGTAGAGGGGAACAATGACCTCTTTTTTTCTGGATGAGAAACCTTTTGTGATGAGGTGTGCCATGTAGAAGGATTTCCTGACCACTGTGGTGGTGTGATTATCAAAGGATAGACTACTGTCCACCTGTGTCCCAAGGTCACTTATCACACTTTCAGTGTTAAGTAGACTACTGCCTATGTGGTAGTTCATGGGTACAGAGTTTTTACCAAAAGGGATGACAATGCACTTTTTGTCATTGAGCTTGATGCCATGGCTTTGACACCAGGCATCTGTCTCAGCAAGGCCCTTTTGTAGGATGTCCACATCTTTTGGAGTTTTGATTATGGCTCCTAGTTTGCAGTCATCTGCAAACTTCATTAGCCAAAGACCTTCTGTGTTAGCCTGTACTTCAGAGAAGTAGATACCAAACAGGAGAGGACCCAGGACTGAACCCTGTAGTACTCCACTTGTCACTGGTCTGAAGTCGGATTTGGAGTCTGCTACTTTCACAGTTTTGGTTCTGTCAGTAAGCCAGTTGGCAACCCATCTTGTGACATAGGGATTTATACCTAGTTTAGTGAGTTTATCTATAATTCCAGAGTGGGGGATGGTGAACTGTGTGGGGTCCAGAGTTTGGAGATTACCAATAACTTTGTTTATGACTTCTATGATGATACATTCTATGGCCTTGCAGACCAGGCTTGTCAGGCTAATGGGGAGGAAGTTCCCGGGATCTGTCATGGCTGCCCCTTTGTGGAGTGGGATAACCATCACAGTGTGCCATTCAATGGGCACAAAGCCTGAGGTGAGGCTATGATTGAACACGGTACTTAGGTGAGGTGCCAGTTCATTCTGTAGTTCATGCAGAATGCAGCCTGAGATGTTGTCAGGTCCCATGGATGCTGTGTTCTTGGCTTTGGAGAGTGAGGTTTTTACCTGTGAGGCCGTGATTACAGGAACTTTGCATTCTTCCGGTATAGAGATGGGCCCTTTAGGGGGTGGGGGGTAAAGTTAGCACTGAACCTATCTGCCAGGATGTTGGCAATATCAGTTGGTTCTGTATATTTAGTGCCATTGTGCTGTAAGTCAGAGCAGATCTGAGTGTTGCCATTGAGATTCTTGACATAGCTATAGAATGCTTTGTGGTTGTCTTCAGAATCAGTGGTGATTTTGTTTTCATAACTAGCTTTGGAGGATTTTATGAAGGATCTCAGCTTCTTACTGAGGCTGACCAGGGAATTCCTCCAATCATGGGGTTTTACTCTTTTTTGCAACAGTTTCTTTCTTCTGTTGTAGAGTTTGTTTATGGCAAAAGACCACCAGATTGGCTTCCTTTTTTTGGAGGATAGCATCTTGGTTCTGTTAGGGATACCACGATCCATGCACTCGTGTAAGTGCTTATAAAGTGTATTTGTGTGGGATTCAGCAGTCATACCTCTATTGCCCATCTGCATGGGTGTCATGAAGTTTGCCACTTCTGTCTTAAGAAGTGTAAATTTGGCTTTGGAGAAATTTTTTATGGTTGTTTCCCTAATGGGGGTGGGGGAGGGATGTGGATGTCTAGGGTGATTAGCTTGTGGTTGGATTGACCAACGAGGAATTGGCCTCTGGTGTGGAACACCAGTTGCCCATGTTGATAATGATCAGGTCTAGGATATTGCTGTCTGTGGTGGGGGTGTGGATAAGTTGATCCAAAGCGTTGGAATTTATGAAGTCAAGAAAACATTGAGCAAAAGAGTGGGTACATGAGTAGTTTTCCCAGCTAATGGTGGGGTAGTTGAAATCACCCATTATTAGGGTGTTGGGTTGTACCCTAATATTTTCCAGTGTATCAAGAAAAGAGGATTGGGAATCCTGGGGCATGGTGGGGGGTGTGTAACAAGCTACAATTTGGATTGCGGTCTTGCCCAGAATTAGTTGCACTTGGATAATCTTGGATGCATTATGCTGATCAACTAGCTTGGAGGTGTGGATATCCTTAATGAATATGGACACGCCTCCGCTTTTAGTGTTTCAGTCCAGGTTAGGTGGCCAAAAGATGTGGTATGAATTATAGCCTGGTAATGCAAGGGTGCTCTCTGGAGCTGTGAACCAGGTCTCTGTCACTGTACAGATGTCGATGTTCTCCATTTTAAGGAGTGCCTCGAGTGAGTGCATTTTGAGGTTTAGACTTCTAGTAGCATTAGAGTAGCATTACCCTCAGATTTTGCTTGTTTGTACCTGTTACGGTGGTGAATTTGTCATTTGAACCTTGCCTAAAAAAGGCACTATAGGGGTGGCAAGAGCCTTTGCCAGTATCCGGAATCCCTAGGGCAATAGGTGCAGGCCATCTCTGGCAAAGCATCGTGGTCTGTCGATCATGTCATCCCAGGCAGACAGATACTGGATTCCTTTAAAATGACACCAGAAGCTCAGCCAATTGTTGAAGTTAATCATTTTGTCCTTGTACTGTGGTATCATTCTGGGTGATGGTAGGATGCTACTCAGGGCTAGGGTCATACCTGCCTGGGCTACAAGATTGGAGAGCCCTTCCATGTCTCTTTTCATGTAGTCCAGGGAGGTACGTCTCAGGTCATTCACACAAACATGGACAATGACAGAGTCATATTTGTACTTGTTGTGGAGTGACCTGAGTGCGTGCATTATGTGGCAGATCCTGACACCCAACAGGCAGCTGTTTTTCCATCTACATTTCCTGCTACATAGTGCATCACTTCAAAGCCCTGTAAAGACTCAAGCCCTATAAACAAGAGTGTGACAGAGAGAAGAAATGTGAAGATACACTGCTGCAACAATTAATGCTATCAAAGGAAAACTACCACTGTAAGCAAATGAAGACACTGTATGAATTTTCAACCATCATAAAATCCATTCTAGGTGGGCAGTCATTGAATCTGCATAGCCCCTGACTTGAACGAGCCTCGGTTCATACTGACAAAAGACAATCTTAGAAAAAAAAGGACTAAAATGACATCATGGTGTTGTCTAGTAAAACTAAAATTATTACAGCTTAAGAGGAGTTGGGGCTCCTATCAGTCCAGATAAGCTCTTCATTACTTCTTAAATTTCTATTTTCTTCCTGTTCACAAAGGGAGTTGCAAACAAGGAAGGAAAGAAGCGCACAAAAGACGCTGCATTGTGTACGCTGCGCAGTAATAACCATAACCGCACAGCAAGAATCAACGTATAAAACGTGTTTAGTTTAATTACAAGCATATCAGACCAACAAGAACAATTTGCATGCACATGATCAACCACAAGTCCTCTAAACACAACCAATGATAAGAGACCAGCCTAGATTCATTTTAATTAAAAGATAATGCTTTTTACAAACTAATAATGAATATCTTGTGAGGTACTGTAGATGAAGCTGTGTGATGTTGTGTGGAACTGAGAGGGGCTTACTAGTAAACACAAGTAAGGAAATACATGCCGATACTACGAGGTAACAGGGAGCTTTCAGCATGCACGCCGACACTTGTAATAGAAAAATTGTCAAAGGAACAGTTTACTGTGATAACCGTTAGTAACAGAGAACAGTTTACCCCTTTTTAAATTAAATGAAGATAGATAGATGCTATTTAACAGGACACATGAACTAAACTCCACCCCACAATATCTCTTGAGAAATCCCCTCAGAGATGCATAACATCCACAAACCCAATACATAACCCATCAAGTTTTAAAATATTAAATAAATAAGAAGACCCATGAATAACTGTACGAATAGTAGTTTGAGAGAAAAGAGAAAACAATTATATATTAACAACTACTGACACTCTAATAGACTACTAAATAAAACTAATGGTATTAAGACAGTATTATTAAGGCTAACAATAAACAACATATATAATGCATGTGTAAGAGCAAATAAAACAGATTTATGCATTCAGTGTGAAAAGAAATAAGTAAATATACATCCTTTTTATTAGTTTATTAAAAGACTTATGCTTTAGTTGATGCATTGAGAGATTTAGAAACATCAGTATTTTTAAGTTCAGATTTTTGTTTCTTCTTCTTCACATCTGACCAGTTATTTTTTTCAGAAGATCTTTTCAAGGTGGAAGATGTTATCCAGTCCACTTTTTTCTGGAATAGTAATTATATTATTGCTTTTGATGAATGAAGTTACTTCCTCAAGATTGTTGAAGGTTCTCATGACATTTGAATGGAAAATTCTGATTATTGCTGGATAAGCAAGTTGAGCTTTTATTTTATTTTGTTTAAGAAGTCTCACTAATGGCCAGGTTTTCTTTCTTAGTGCTAGTACTCTTGAAGAATAGTCATTATCAAATCTAATTTGACTTTGCTTGTAGTTTATGTGACTTTTTCTCCAAGCTGACTTAAGTATAAGGTCCTTATCCAGATAAGATAGAAATTTAACTACTATAGATCTAGGAGGTGCAGAAGGTGAGGAAGGAATTATTTTCCCAGTGGCTCTATGTGCTCTCTCTATTCCATTAGATAGACCTTCCTTTAAGTCCAGTATTTCAGGAAACTAAGAATTTAAGAATAAAATAAGGTCCTCACCTTCTGACTTTTCAGGGAGACCAAAATTCTTATGTTTGTTCTTCTTTCTCTGTTCTCCAGGTCATCTATTTTGTTGATTGATCAGTTGTTTAGCTGTAAGAGAAATTTGCACTGGCTTTCTTCTTCCTTTGAATCTCCCAACTATGTCAGTGAGTGAAGTTTCAATGTTCACTATTTTAGTTTGCTGTTGTTGTAATATTTCCTTAAGGACATCAGCTTGTTTTTGGCAATTTTCTTTGAGGTTTTCTAAGTTGTCTGTAAATCTGTCCATTTTTCGAGATACTCATGAATAGTAGTTGACATCAACCAAATTTCCTTTTTCAGTGAGGACTCAGAATGGAAATTCTTTGAGTTGTTCATTTTTACACAGTTGAAATAATCTCCAGGATATTTTGATAGGAAAATCTTGATGAATCCACTTCAAAGTTGGAATATTAATAGTTTAGAAGACTATTAACAACATTTTTTGTTTTTGTTAGAATAGAATTAATATTTTACCAAATTTTAATATAGTTTTGTGGAGCTTAAAAAGGATGCTGCTAACATTTGGTCATTCAGGCTCCGCCTGAACTGTTGTTATGATTACATAGTACACAAAACACTTCCACTTCGAAATATACACGAAAACATCATTTATTCACTCCAAAAGACAATTACACCAGATTAAGCACTTTCATTTCCAAAATCGGAAACTTCATCAGAATCTGTCTTATGATTCCCATTCACATTTGAATAGTCACTTCCCGCTCCTCATTGGTCAGTCTACATAATACCCAATGTACAATTATTAACTCATAATACTCTTACTGAAACATCCACTAATCGATTTTATAAATATGAATATTTAAAACAATGTAAACAAGGAACATAAAACATAAAGTACTCATTCCCATATACATATATATGTATGTAATATATCTAAAACACCAGAAAGGCAACAAACTTTTATCTTCTCCTTATCTAACCTGGTGAGTGGAACATCTTTGCATCATACAAAGCAGTCCTCAATACAAAGAGTATTAGGTAAAGCACATGTGTGCTTTATCGGTTTTGTTCCTGGGAGACCATTGGGTGCAGGCTTATGTGAGATGTTTATTTTTGCTTTTGCTGTGTGTTTTTGAAATTGATGTGGAGCAGTGTTGCCATTTGGTGATTTTGGAGGTCTTATTTTTTTATATCATAAGGAGTTAAAGGTCCATATAGCCTGTTTTGTGGAAACCAAGTTAAAAAAGAATGTTAACAAGGTGCATTCTATGTTGGAACAGCTGGTGCATTCATTCCTAATCAACTACATCCAGGGGCAGGGTGATGATACATTTTAATGCTAATTTAGTTTGGTCTTCATTAGAAAATGCCTCTTATAAAACAGGGAGACAAGCACAGCTAAGAGGTATATGCTTTGGATCGTTTTAATGGGAATCTGTTATAAACAAATGATGAGGATGTTCAATATTTGAAGATTATAGAGGCAATCTAGTTGGGATGGGAGGGAGGCATTATCCAGTGATATTTGGCCAGGATTTTCATTGCTGCCATGGACACTAATCTGTGTAATATTTCTACTTGATCATCACAACTTTAATTAGACATAAAGCTAAGCTAATAGAATTACAGTAAGGATTTTCTCTTGTTGATGTAAGCACTCTTAGAAAGGGACTTCATGTCCTTTGCTCCATCAACTGGGATTTTTAGTATATGGACTATTTCCTTGTCAGTTCACCTATTCTTATACCCAGTGAGAAGGCCAATATTATTTCAGTAGCACATTCTGATTATAAACCAATTCAATTTACTATCCAAAGAATATGAGATTGTGATAGGCAGCTAGGTTACAGACTTCACCTCCCCACACCCCATTAAATTAAAAGGAATGCCATTTTTTTTTTGTAATCATGGATAACTCAATTTTGGGTAAAACTCAAGGAGCTTGACACTTTTGCAACATCAAAGTGGAAGAGTTTCAAATTATTATTAAGGAAAACAGCAGGTGAGGCAGTAAGATGGAGCAAACTACGCAGGTGAAAACAGCTTGTTAAACTTGACAAAGCTATCAGTTTGAGAGACTAGTGTTAATGAATAGATTCTCTTAGATCTGGAAGAGTCCCACAGTAAAGTGATATCTGCTATCAGCATTTATAAACACTTGAAATTTGATTTAGGGGAACTAGCTGTTGAAAAGTTGAGGGGTATAAAGACATGAGTATTCTTTGTAATTGGTCTCAAACACTTTCAAAAGTTCACTACTACCATCTCAGACTAAAATATTTGTCTGGATTTCAGTGTGAAAACTGGAACAAATCATCACTACACATTTCTGAGTTACTCCACATGACATCAGTATAGTGTTAACCAGATGAATAACTTAACCCATTGATAGATGGTATTCTTATTTACTGATTGTAAGCAATGCATTTAACACCTTATTGTGTATCAGGCAGTATTACTTTGTTTTGTTATTACATGGGAATTGTTGAAGGTGTTTCACGTGTTATATACTGTTCCTATGTGGTAGGGTATAACTACTGAGTGTTAGTATATTCATTATTTCCTATGAGAGGAGCATGTCAGGTCAGCCCTCTTATCACATTTTTATTTGCACTTCATGTGGAGTATCATAACTTAGGGAAGGGGTGGAGTATCGTAACTTAGGGAAGGGGTGGAGTATCGTAACTTAGGGAAGGTGTAGAGTATTGTAACTTAGGGAAGGGGTGGAGTATCGTAACTTAGGGAAGGTGTAGAGTATCATAACTTAGGGAAGGGGTGGAGTATCGTAACTTAGGGAAGGGGTGGAGTATCCTAACTTAGGGAAGGTGTAGAGTATCCTAACTTAGGGAAGGGGTGGAGTATCCTAACTTAGGGAAGGGGTGGAGTATCCTAACTTAGGGAAGGTGTAGAGTATCATAACTTAGGGAAGGGGTGAAGTATCGTAACTTAGGGAAGGGGTGGAGTATCCTAACTTAGGGAAGGGGTGGAGTATCCTAACTTAGGGAATGTGTAGAGTATCATAACTTATGGAAGGGGTGGAGTATCATAACTTAGGGAAGGGGTGGAGTATTGTAACTTAGGGAAGGTGTAGAGTATCGTAATTTAGGGACGGTGTAGAGTATCATAACTTAGGGAAGGGGTGGAGTATCATAACTTAGGGAAGGTGTAGAGTATCGTAACTTAGGGAAGGGGTGGAGTATCATAACTTAGGGAAGGGGTGGAGTATCCTAACTTAGGGAAGGTGTAGAGTATCGTAACTTAGGGAAGGGGTGGAGTATCAAAACTTAGGGAAGGGGTGGAGTATCCTAACTTAGGGAAGGGGTGGAGTATCATAACTTAGGGAAGGGGTGGAGTATCGTAACTTAGCGAAGGGGTGACCTGCACATCAGCACCTTGACTGGAGAAAAAATGTTCTCCATCAGGGTGTTAATTTACAGGTAATGCCCAATGAAAAATGATTCCACCACTTTGCATCATATCCTAAAGTTGTTTTTGTGACACAAGGTGGAAAAGCACTGACTTTAGATAAATAATACAGCCTATTAAGGCTTTGAATCCACATACAACATACATTTTAAAAAGCATATAAGAAGCCCATTTCTCAAAACTTTTTGAATAGGACTGTAACATTAAAGAAAATTGTTAATGTTAAACCTGTTTCTTGCAATCAATGTATCGGTAAGCCTTGCATAATGAAACTGTGCTAATTAGCATCTATGATTATTTTTTACAGATAAACACAACCTAATGTGTGTCCACTTCCCTAGACATTTGAATGAAAGTATTTCATATAGAAATTACTTGAGTATGTCTGATGGACAAAATGCATTTGTTGTAATGGTCATGACTCATCAATATCCCAACTATTTGTTAAAGGGCCTTTATGTCTTGTGAAGTATATATGTAACATAAACTGACTGATATTAATTATCAGATTCATCTCCATCCATCTGAAACATATGTACTTGCAGAAAGAATGAATTTTACACAAGAATGCCTCCTAAGACATATTTACAACCGCACACATACAGGCCTCTCTGAAGTGTATCACCATTCATTCGGAAATAACTAAATGCCAGAATTCCATGCTGGAATGATAGTTCTCCTGTGACATTGTCAGGTAATACATTCAGCTGCAATTTTTGCCTACTTAATCCCATGGGCTAGATTCCCAGCTGATTCACACCTACCTCAACCCAGCTAAGGCATTTGACACAATTACCCATTCAGGTATTATAAATAAACTTAAAAAAAAATAAATCCCTACACCACCAGATGGATAGCCAATTGTCTCATAGACAGGACACATGTGCTTAAAGTGGCTGACTCCAGATCCAGCAAGAGGTTAGCTATTAGTGTAGTGCCCAGAGATCAGTGCTGGGACCAATCCTGTTCTGAATATACTTCTCTGAAGTCAAGGCTAATGTGGAAGGCCTCTGGAAAACAAAGTTTGCCAATGACTGTAAGCTGGGGGCAATCACTGAATTCACTAACAAAGTATATGTCCTTCAGGAGGGTCTTGATCAGACAAATGATTGGTGCCAGAACCATGGCCTAAAACTGAATGCGAAAAAATGCATTATGTGAAAAAAATGCATTATCATACCCTTCTGGTAGCCAAATACCCTTGCAAATTACAAGATCAATAACACATCCCTAAGAGTAGATTCATCGGAGAGACATCAAGGTACGGAGATAGACAGTAGCCTGAACTTGACTGCCATGCATCTACAATAGTGAGGACATCCATGGTGAGGACATCCTTCTATGTGACATAACTTATAAGTAAAGGTATGGCATCCAGACCCAAGGAAACTATAGTCCTGCTGTCCTCAGTCCTCATTAGACCAACAGCAGAGGACAATGCCCTATTTACCATGTACTTGGCTAGGCACTTACAACAGCTGGAGTGACCTCAGATGTCCTTCACAAAGAAAATACAGGGTGTAAACAACATGTCTTATGCAGATACACTAAAAGCCTTATCCCTTTAATGTGTCTCCAACCGACTATTAAGGGGTGACCTATGCCTAATTTACAAGGCACTCACAAATCAAGCTCTAATGGAGCTACTTCTCTTCTGCAAGTCAAACATCATGAGAGTCACCTAATCTGAGGATCTAAATTTAGTCAGTGACTCATACAAAACATAATAGAGAGACAGATATGTGTACCAGAGATTGCCCCTTCTTTAAAACATGCTTCCTATTTATATTAAGCAAAGTCCTTCCCTTGTGCTCTTCAAATGCAGTTTGGATCCATGGATGGGGAATCACAAATTCACACCTGGGGTAGCGCCTATTTCCCTTATGGACAGGGGCAATCTGTTGTTAGATACTCAAGACATAGGCACAAACCCATGCCATCCTCTTGCTCCTCTGGGACATATATTGGGTAAAACTGGGATATATTGGCTAGGCTTGTAAAGGCTCTTAAGCCATTAGCCTAGTAATCTCCAATGAACCTATGAACAATGATATATTAACATTGGGTAAACCCCGGCATGACGCTATGTCAGTGTTCAGCATCTTTCACCCTCCAAAGTGCAACCCTCAAAAGCCATGAAATGAAGCAGTCCTTTGTTGAACAGTGGAACTTGTGATAATGGGTGGAGCATCACATGTGGCACAGCTCAATGCCATGTTTCACACCTTTACTGCTATCTGCTGTAAGTAGTGCCAATGTGTTGGCCAAGGGGTCTGTCTACTTTCAATTGTCTAAATGCAGTTGGCAAGAGTGTGCATTTTTGTGCAATACCAGTAACACACAAGATCTGAAATAGGTATCAATTCAAACATATTTTGCTTCCTTGACTTTTACAGACATGGTTGGTGAGGGAAAGAATGGTGCTAAATTTAGAGTACAAAGTTAGGGTCTTGAGGAGTCCAGAATATTTGTGGCACTCCTCCTGACGCACTGCAGCCACAAGCAGCTGAAGAGGGGGAATTATACTGGGTGTCAGTATTAGGCTGCGGACTGGAATAGATTAGGCAAGGCTGCCTCCAATGTAACTGGCATTCCACACAATGGAGAGCAATGTTGTCACCACTATAATGACCTTAAAAATCACAGGTAGAACCTTCTGTGCCAATGGGTGATTAATTTTAGACTGGAAGCTCACCCCAGTTGTATAAGTATACTGAACCAGATCCTGTCAATGATCTAGTAGTAGTTATCTAGCCAGGCAATGCAGTTTCTCATTATGCTTTCATATATTTATTTTATTTTATTTTCATTTTTGTGCTGTACAGCTGCAGAGGCGATACCTGCAAACTATGAATTGTACCAGGAGAGAATAAATAACCTCAGAGAGGCACAGAGTAAGTATACTTCATGTAATGATTCAAGTCATAATGTTATTTTTTATTCCTTCAAGCACTGGCATCTCGAGCATGCATGTCTTCCACAATAACTCTTATTGCTTACATTAGCCAATTAACTTACCAGTTTTCCTGTGTATGGGTTCAATACCCAGAAGCAACATTTTTTTGATAATTATTTATAAGATCTTAACACCTGTCTGTCAAAAAGAATTAGAGTGTGGTAATTGTAACATTTAATTTAGAATGCATAATTCCATACTATCATTGTGAAATAAAGGCAGATATTTCTTATATCAGAGCAGTGACATTTGTTTATTTAATGACGCACAAATACCTTTCCATCATGTATGAATGTACCTCATATAGGATGACGCAGTGGTGGAGCGGTAGCATTGTCAACTCACAGCAAAAGGTTCTCCAGTTTGATTCTCAGCTGGGGTGCGTTTTGCGCAGAGTTTGCATGTCCTCCCTGTGTTTGTGTAGGTTTCCTCCCACTTTTAAACTCATGCATCTGGAGTGTTTCTCTCCTGGCCTCCGCTGAAAATTGGCTTTGTTCCAAGTTGGACTTTCCCGGTTAACAAATGTTAAATAAATGAATGTTGCAAAGGTGTGCATCAGTAAACTATCATAATTGTTTATGTACTGCCAAACAAGTTTGTTTAAAATATATAGTACTATGTATGTATCTAATTATCTCTTTATTGTCTCCTCTCAGCCGTTTTCTCTATTTTTTGGAGGGGTATAATTTATTAATGACCTGCGGTTTGCACAACTTGCTGCATCATCATCAACAGCATAGAGAGGCATAATGACCACTGAGACTCAGCCCTCCATACCTACACAGATGGCAATACAGGCTCCCAGCACTTTAGGGTCATAACCTATTTGTGTTGCCTCAGCATCCCCTGCCCTACCTACTCCGTGTGTGTCAGGTCACTCTGCCCAGCTGCTGGTACACTGGGAAGAGTAGCAATAAAGGTGCTGATCTTATCTCCTAGCAGGAGCTGACAGGCAAGGTGAAGGATATCATGGAGAGGAACCTCAATGCATGTATTGACAGGGTTGAAAAGGTCCTACGTCGCATTACAAAGATGATGCCATATCCAGCACTGACCCAGGGTGTTGCTGCAGGAGACAGTGATGACAGTTCTGAGGGTGAAGACTAGATTCTCACTGTTCTGAAGCTGTGTGTGGGTGCAATCAGATGTCCTCTACCAAACCCCAATCATGGTGCACTCCAACCTTTTGTCTGCATCACCATCATGGTCTGTCTTTATGTCCTGTATGTCTGTGGATGCTTCCTAAACTACCCTACCTACCTGACCCTCTTATACCTCTCATCTTCTTAGAGCAAGAAATCTGGACAAAACCATAAATAATGGGGGAACAAAGACCCAAAAATAGGGACACTTTTTAAATATTGCTCTTACAAACTTAAAAAGTTGATAGATTAACAGGGTTTGCATTAGCATGAATTTACTGAAGGATATGAAGTCTGAAACTCAAATATCTGCTATTATTTTCTGACTTCAGTCCTCAATGATTTGCCTGTGATTTGCGAGAAAAGCACAATTTTATGAGAAACAGGCCGAAAGTATGAGGGAAAATCTGGACATTTTGTGAAAATCCTGACAGTTGAGAGGTATTCCCTCTAATTCTTAAGCACCTTTCCCAACATTCCTCCCCCCCAAATAATTGGTGTCTGTCCCACAAAAGAATTATACCTCATAAATAGCTATCCACTTCACCTATGTGTCATCTTGACACCATTAATTTGGTCCAGTTATCTCCATACAACATTTATTCTGCTGTTCTCACCCATCACTGGTGTGTTGACTCTTCAAAATCATGAAATTGTGTGCACAATTGTACATTGACATTGAGAAGAAGTGGAAAGCTCTGGTGCTCTTCCACATCCTTCCTCCAAATTCCTGTATTATTTTCCCTGTGTTCTTTCATCTGCTTGTCAGGTGCATTTTCATCACAACAACACACATGGCCATAAATGGCCCAGGGAAAAGCCTTCACTTTTACGCCCTCTGCATTTTCAGATAGTTTGGTATAACATAGAAATGCTAAGTGATAGTGAATGCTGTTATTGCAAAAGCCAAAGGTTTTAATATAATCTGCAGGGGTATGATAAATGTTGTGCTTAAATCTACTGTGGAACAGTTAATAAAATATTCCTTAGACTGATGGATTTATTCTAGAAGTTAAGTGGCATGCCAAGATAATTACTTTGTTTATAGTCTGATGTTTTGGCAGAGTGTCATGAGTTTGATTACAGCTATATGTCACTTTGTTACTTCATGGCCATTCATATTCCTGTCATATATTTACTTGCAAACATCTGTATTTCTCTCCATGTAACACATCCCCTTAGCATGACATTGGAACAGTGTAGCAAGACATAATTTTCATATACATCACAAACAGGGAGACTTAGTAAGCCAGCCTTATCCTGCTTCTGTATTTATGTTTATTGCACTTTCCCCATCCTTTATTTTTACCTATAGGGATCCGTTTATTGTACAGAGCATGACAGATTAATGAGGATTTCATAAGTAAGACTAAACACCATGCAGATGTTCTTACATGTCCCACAAAACATATTGTCACTGTTCCTCCTTACATCTGTCTCTTAATCTCCCTGTTCCCCCATCCGTCTTCAAGGAGTTTTTGGTGTACTTTAATAGTGTTATGTCAATGCTGTGAAGTATTGATTCCTTTGTGCTGTGATGAGATAATGCTCAAATGGATAGAAGGGTTTTTGCATGATTTCAGGGGTTCTAATCCAGCCATTATCTAAGTGTTACTGAGTGTTTTGGTGCAATAATTTATGTGGACTTGTTGGTTACATATTGCTGTGAGTCGCCATCATCCTTCTTCATTGATAACCTACTTTGTTCCTGTCTCCATCTCACCCTGATGATTTCTCTTGCCCCTTGCCTCCATCTCACCATTATGATTTCTCTTGCCCCTTGTCTCCATCTCACCTGATGATTTCTCTTGCCCCTTGTCTCCATCTCACCCTGATGATTTCTCTTGCCCCTTGTCTTCATCTCACCTGATGATTTCTCTTGCCCCTTGTCTGCATCTCACCCTGATGATTTCTCTTACCCCTTGTCTCCATCTCACCCTGATGATTTCTCTTGCCCCTTGTCTCCATCTCACCTGATGATTTCTCTTGCCCCTTGTCTCCATCTCACCCTAATGATTTCTCTTGCCCTTTGTCTCCATCTCACCTGATGATTTCTCTTGTCCCTTGTCTCCATCTCACCCTGATTTCTCTTGCCCCTTGTCTCCATCTCACCCTGCTGATTTATCTTGCCCCTTGTCTCCATCTCACCTGATGATTTCTCTTGCCCCTTGTCTCCATCTCACCCTGATGATTTCTCTTGCCCCTTGTCTCCATCTCACCTGATGATTTCTCTTGTCCCTTGTCTCCATCTCACCCTGATTTCTCTTGTTCCTTGTTTCCATCTCACCCTGATGATTTCTCCTGCCCCATGTCTCCATCTCACCATTATGATTTCTCTTGCCCCTTATCTCCATCTCACCATTATGATTTCTCTTGCCCCTTGTCTCCATCTCACCCTGATGATTTAACTTGCCCCTTGTCTCCATCTCACCCTGATGATTTCTCTTGCCCCTTGTCTCCATCTCACCCTGATGATTTATCTTACCCCTTGTCTCCATCTCATCCTGATGATTTCTCTTTCCCCTTGTCTCCATCTCACCCTGATGATTTATCTTGCCCCTTATTTCCATCTCACTCTGATGATTTATCTTGCCCCTTGCCTCCATCTCACCCTGATGATTTCTCATGTTCCTTATATATCATTGTTCTTCCCCCTCTGCATTTGCCGAATGTCTGATGCTGGGTAACATATACAAAGAAGGATAAATGGAAGTACAAAGCTCATGGCAATATCTTTGGATCTGATTGCCTTCACACACATTACTCTGTCTTACTTCACACCACTTTGCTAAGCTATGTTTAGTCAGTTGAATGTACTTTTAAACCAGATAAAGAGTTGGATGTATGGATTACAGTGGTCAATAAGGTAATAAAGACGAATAAATACATTAATGTTTACTAAAATCCAGTGTCAAATATTAACTATCACAAATACAGATTTCTAAGTGTTGCACTAAAATAATACTTTGGTCTAAACGTTTTTCTTGGTATGCTAAAAATGTTCAAATACATATGGATGACAACATGTTTCATAATATTTGTCTGACTTCTGTGTCTATAAATGTTGGCTAATCTTTTATTTCACTGATCAGATGCTAAAATAACTTGCCTGGTACCTATTGTGAAGGCTGTCTTGTAAAGATCTTTGCATGAAATTTGGCAAAGAGCAACACAGAGTACTGCTACTTGCCATTGTAAGTGCAACACTTCAAGATATGATTATGCATGTGCTAATACTTTGCCATCAGCAGCAAACATCAACTTAGTGCTGCTGCATTTAAAAATACATGAAAAAAGAGAAAACAAAAGAATTGTAGTTTTCTGTTGCACAACATTTGTATGGCTGTATTACTGTTGTCTAAAACGATGTTCATGATTTCTAAATGATTTTAACTCACAATCCATTTGTGTAAAGTATATGTCTGCTGTACAGTGTTTACATTCACACTGTATTACTAGTTTGGTTAATCTACTCTCACATAATCCATCACTGTCATAGTACAGAGTGCTGTCCTATGTACGACTTGCATATTTGTCTTGCTAATGCACATAGTGCAGGTATGAAAAAATAAAAGTGTGCAATCATCCCAGCATGAAGTCACAGAAATGCGTGACTAATAATCCAATAGTGTGCATCAGTCAATGAGTATGTCAGCCCATTATGTGGAACATGTCAATGTCCCACACAGTAACACAATGTACAGTAAGGACCAACATTACATTATAACTGTCTTGATCTTCCCCAAATTCATCTCTACAACCAATTCTGAAAAGCCCATTCAATCCTAAACCACCTAGATAAGACCCCCTTCCCTCCAAAATCTTGTACTACCTTACTTCCCTGACCGTGATTTACATTTTAAAAACAAAACCCTACTGGCTACTGCTAAATCGAGTAATTCTGCTGGTGACTCCCTCTATTCGAACTCTATAGCCAAAATCTGAAATACCCCCCCTCCCCGGCATAACTAATACCACTAACACAATTCAGTGTAAACAAGTACTCAAAGCACATCTATTTAAATCTTGGCTATGCCCATGTAACACCCCTGTCAATCTGTCATTAGAAACGTAACTCTACTATTTGTAATCTGAATGGAAATGTGAGTCCTATACCTAAATGCACTCTTGCTCTGTACTTTAGTCTGCTCTATATTTGTGAACAATACCATTGCTACTCTTACTATGTATGTAAAAATTAAATTTTTATTACTTCCTGTATAGTATGTATGTACTCCTTTGTATGTCTATGTAATATTTTAACTTTTATGTAAATGTATGTGTTTTTTCAACTACTTGGAGCTTTACTCCCCGGGCCTCTGTTGAAAAAGGATTTGTGTCTAGTCGGACTTTCCCAGTTAACAAATGTAAAATAAAAAAATAAAATAAAATAAATATACAAGTATGCCATTACATGTGACAAACATAGTGATGTTACATTGTCCTGTGCATACATACACATTTGTTGCATGACCTGGGATGCACAGTACCACCTCCTCAAAGCATTGTTTTTTATAAATTTTCCAATGTCTCATTTCACGCGGATATTGTCCATCCTGTCATGTGGCACTTATGACTAGTAGATTACTCTCTAGGTTGTGTAAAGTAGATATGTCAGAGGTTCAATACCCACCAAAGGAAACTTGTTTTGTGTGTGTCTGACTATGTATATCCACTTCTATTAAAAATAATGCATTTAACTGTTCTTACAACTTCTTTATCCCAATTTATTTTACAGAAGCATCTCTCTGAAACACGCTGATGAGATCATCCTGACAAAAACAAAATCTGTCCGCTTAAAATTCAAACATCTCCTGTGGCACTCACAACTAATACAGTGCTCTCTATAGTATATAACTCACATAGGTAGAAGGTTCAATATCAGCTCTGGAAGACTTGTGTGTGGGAGGGGTATGTGAGATTGTGTGTATTAGTTGCTGGTTCATCCACTTCTCCTGAAAATAATGCATTTAACTGTTCTCAAAGCTTTTTCATCCCAGTGTTTACAGAAACTTCCTATCTGAAACACACCAATGTCATCATCCTGTCAAGAGTGCAATCTCTCCTCTTAAGAGTCAGATATCGTCTGTGACACTTGTAACTATTACATTGCTCACTAGATTGTGTAACCCTATGTAGGGAGGATGTTCAATTCCCAACATGAAAGACTTTTGTGCGTGTGGGAGACAGTAATCATCATTTGGTTGTATATCCATATCTCCTGAGAATAACACATTTCACTTCTAACAACTCTCTTATTCCAACTTTTACAGAAACATCCTCTCTGAAAACACTGGTGATGTCATCCTGACAAAAGTGCAATCTCTCCACTAAGTGTCAGACTTTTTTCTATGCAGCTGCTGACTAATACAGTGCTCCACAGATTGAATGACTTATTTAGTTAGTAGTTAGGAAGTTCAGTGCCCAACATGAAAGACTTGTATATGTGTGTGTGAGACTGTGTGTACCCCATGATGGTGTTTTCACTTCTACCGAAAAGCATACATTTGACTGTTCTCACAGCTATCCTATCCCTAACTTTACAGAAACATCTTCTATGAAACACTTGAGGTCATCCTAATAAAGATGCAATCCCTCCCCTAAAGGCCAGACATTTCCTGTGGTACTTGGGACTAACACAGTGCTCTTTAGAGTATGTAACTCAGATAGATGGAAGGTTTGATGCCCACCAGGGAAACCCTGCATTTGTGTGTGCGATTTAATATATCCCTTGGTAGCATATTCACTTCACCTAAGAATCGTTATGACTAGATCTCCCTCTTCTACCCAGTCCTGGTGGTGTGTAAAAGACACAACTGCATTTTGTTTAATAGTGATTCAACTATTACTAAGGATTTATCTCCCATCCTCTCTGGGAGATCTGAACTTGAATAAATAGAACAATATCACTGCCGATCTACCCAACCAAGAGCAAGTGGTCCGACAAAACACAAGCCAAAAAGGGACTAAGTTTAATGACATAATCTGGAATATTTCTCCCCAGGCCTCAGCTGAAAGTTGGCTTTGTTCCAAGTTGGACTTTCCCAGTAAACAAATAATAAATAAATAAATAAACAAATTTATCTCCTGTCCTCTCCAGGAGATCAGAACTTGAATAAATAGAGCTATGTCACTGCTGAGAGTTAAATACATCTACCCAACCAAGAGGCAGCGGTCCGGCAAAACAACAAACCAACAAGGGACTAACTTTAATCTATGTTAATATGCTCCCCACTGTACTGCATTTAATATCGTATAAGGCTGCACGTACGCCACTGGTCCCTATTCCTCCCCTTCTTTTTTCTTCTGCCTGCACGTAGCTGCTGAACCCCACTACTACCCTCACTACTGCTTTTCCTCCTCTCCTCATTTTTCCCCTTTATCCCCTAACAGGTATTTCTCCCACTTGTCTTTTAATTTCTGACTAGTTCAAGGCAAAATTAATTCTGTCTTCTGCTCTGGCCACTGCACTAGCAAGGTGCTACTTACTGTTTTTTACAGATTGTTTATTTTTTCTGCACTCTGCCACGATCTAGGAGTGGCCCACTTTGTTCTCAATTGCTATGCTTATCTACAAACACTAATTCTCATACTGCTAGCACACAGCACCACACTCAACTGTCATAAAATCAATACAACCACAAAATGTTCTACAACTGACACAAGTTTTGAAAACAAACATTAAGCTACTCCAATATTTCAGCCAGTCTACTTGAACCACACATCTTCCTATTTATAAAATAAAAAATCTTACAACCCTACCATAATCCCAGTCTCACACTTTTTCTAAAACTACACCTGATAATAGAACACACTCCTCTTATCCACTATCACTCCTACTTTTCCCACTTATCCCACAGTGGGGACATCCACCCCAACCTTTGAATAACCACAACTTCCTTTTCCTGTCAAATACCTCCCTCTAACAAAATATTTCTAGTCACACTAAATCTACGTAGTATCTGTAACAAAATAACAGACTTAAATACATGGTTATCATAATATTCCCCATACATATTGGAACTCACAGAGACATAGCTAAAACCGAACATCCAAGACACAGAACACCTCCCCCAGGCTACAACATAATATGTGGCAATTAAATTCACAAAAAAGCTGGAGGAGTAGCCCTAATATACCCCAACACACATGCCATAATATCCTATCATAAGCCCATTCCACAATTATCTAAAGCTGAAATCATTATTACCCATTTACAAATTAACATATTTAAACAAATATGTATTGTATCTTGTACAGCCCCCCTGGCCCCAATATTCTCATACTAGAAGAGATCTTATCCTGGATATCACAAAACATTTCCAACTAAACAATTATCCTGGGTGATGTAGACATCAACTGGCAAAACGTAACTTCTGACTTCCCAGCTAATAGCTTAAATCTCTCTAGATACACACAACGTACCACTACTCCAACCAGATTTCAAAAAGGCAGCAGTTCAAGAACACTCCTGGACTGGATCCTAGTCTCTGATCCCAACAAATATTCTAATTCTGGTACTCTTCCAAGTGTATTAAGTGACCACCTACCCACATACACTTACAGGACAAGTACACAACCACCCAAAAGCCACCATTACAAAACATCCCACAATCTAACCAATTTTAATAAACAACTTTTCATTAGTATACTAAACTCCTTAAACTGGTCTACACTAAAATCACTTCCCCTAGATGAAGCAGTTATCCACTTTAACAAACTTTTCCTGGACACTGTTAGTAGTCTAGCTCCTCTTCACACCAAAATAACAAAAATCAGCCATGCACCTTGGTAAACTAAATCTTCGAAAAAGTTATAAACAATCCGAGACAAAGCATGGAAGGAACGTCAAAAAATAAAAATAATTCAACCCCACAAAACTTTAGACAATTACGCAATCAAGTTAAAACACAAGTAACCTATGATAAAAGTACTTTTCACAGCAGCTAAATGATCATAAGAACAACCCAAGAAAGTTTTGTAACACCATTTTATCACTTCTTACTCCCTGATCTAAGAAAAATCCCTCTCCAGCCATAGATAAATCACCAGCCCAAATAGTAGACCTGTTTAATACATATTTTATAGAAAGCATCACAAACTTAGTAAGGGGACCCACATAAAAATAGTGGTTTTCTATCATATTTTTGAAAATGTTTCCATCAAATGACCATAATGTCGATGGAAAATGTCAATTTCTGATATACCTAAAAGGCAGAATGTCGGAAATTACATATCCGAACTTCCTGCTTCGATGAGTTCAACATAGCAGGAGATGACGTCAATCACCTATGCTATGCACATTAACGTGCTGTTACACTCAACGGTCAATGGTACATTAATTGCACTATTTTGCAGGGAGGCTATGCCTCCTGCACCCCCCACCCCATACACATTAAATATACCAACTTCGAGATCGCACTACAGTGAGGAAATGGGCTAATTCCCTGTTCCTCACTGAACTCCGACCTCCCTGCACATTGTTGAACCCAAAATATCAACCTACACTACCCATTCACTATAGTGTAGTTGATAGTTTTTGGTTCAACATTATGCCAACTTGGAAACTGCAAGCTGACCACATGCTGGTCGACTGATGCAGTTTCCAAGTTTGGATTGTAAACCAAAAATAATAACCCTAACTCTACCCTCAATCCACCTCCTTCTCAAACACCCTCCAAACACTGCACCTCTACTTCCCTCCTCCTTGAAACCCTTCTACCTCACCCCCCAGCATCCTATATTGCCATTGCCACCAGTACCCACTAACTTCAAATGGAAACTATTACATAAACTAAAGCCTTGTTCTCCCTCTGCTGACACCCTCCAGTCTGAATACCTAAAACTCATTCCTGCTGCTATTGCCTACCCAGTCAGTATTCTCATTAACAGACCCATCACAGAATCTCATGCCCCCTCCATCTGGAAAAAAATATCTTAACTCCAGTACACACAGGAGGAAAATCTAATGAAGTTTTCAACTTCTGACCCATTGCCATACTATCTCGTCTTTCCAAGCTTATAGAAAAATGTGTACACAAACAACTTCAGGATCACCTGTTTCACAACAATCTACTTACATCCACCTAGCATGGTTTTAGACCTAGGCTGCACATAGTACTACAACTGCACTAATTTCTTTTACAGATACATTCAACAGGGTAAGAGACTGTGTCCAAGTAATGTCAGCAATTTTCATAGACCTTTCAAAAGCTTTCCATACTATGTCACACCCCAAAGTATTAAAATACCTTTCTTCCCTACTCCTTCCCTCCCCTCTCAATGGTGGTTCACCAGCTATCTTTCCAACAGACAACAGTGCATTAAATGCCAAGGGTGTGTTTCACAATATCTACCCAACAAGACTGGAGTTCCATAAGAGTCCATTCTTGGTCCCCTCCTTTTCAATACCTTCATAAACAACCTCTATACTGCTCCCTACCAAAGTTCTCTTATCCAGTATGCCAACAACTCGACCCTCATTTCCCCTGCTAACAACATAACACATCTCAAACACATAACCCAAACTGCCTTCTATTCCATTGAATCCTGGCTCACTAATGCACAACTATTACTCAATCCTAACAAAACAAAACTCCTTCAGTTTACACCTAAGCCACCTTCAGATTTTAAGATTTATTCCCCAAATAATAAAGAAATTGAAGTAGGCACACATGCAAAATTGCTAAGGGTAAGAATAGATAATAAACTTTCCTTTGATCTACACATTCCCGATACTGTAAAGAAAACACAGCACAAGCTAGGGATGATCTACTGACACAAAAGCTTCATGGACACATTCATCAAAATAACACTGGCCACAACCTACTTACTTCCATCATCATCAGCAGCCCCATTTTCCCCCATTTTCTACATGGGGTCGGGGAATCATGCTAATTGTTGCCATCTCCCTTGATTCAGTGCCACACTCCTGCCTTCTTCAACACTCATGCCTGACTGTCACAGATCTTCTTTCACACAATCCATCCACCTCTTTGCTGGATGTCCTCAGTTCCTCTTACCTTCCTCCTGTCCGTCCCAAATATTCTTCAGCAGATTGTGTTCTCCTTTTCTGCACATGTCCAAACCACCATAATCTGTGTTCTCTTTGATCTTTCTGCAATTGGAGCTACTTTGGCTTCAGATCTTATGTCCTCATTTCTTTGTCTGTCTCACAGTGTGCATCCTACCACCCTTCTCAGGCACTTCATTTCCATCACCTCTAGCTTCTTCATCTGCTCTGCCTTTACTGCCTAGGTTTCTGTACCATACAGTAGTACTGGTTGCACCACTGTCTTGTACACCTTCCCTTTCAGCTTCTTTGGCCTTCTTCTATCATAGACTACACCTGACACTCTATACCAGTTGGCTGCGGCCCCTCTGATTCTAGCTTTGACCTCTTCAATCAGACTTCCCTTCTCCTCAGCTTCATGTATCTGGGAGGAGGGTTATTTACCTGTTCCACTATCTTCCCTTCTATCTCAATTCTCAGCTTCTTCTGATTTCCCCAATCTGCTGCCATTATCACTGCCTTATCTGTGCTTAGTTTCATCCCATGTGCTTTCAGTTTTGCACTCCATTGCTCTGTACTTTGGTGGAGTTCTTGCTCAGAGTCTGCCTGTAATGCCACATCATCTGCATACAGCAACTCTATTGATCTGTTCCCTCCAACCTGTTTGCTAATGTAGTCCATCACCAGTATGAACATCAGTGGGCTCAGAGCTAAACTCTAGTGTACACCCACTCCCACTGGGAACCCCTCTGTGAAGTTGAACACTGATCATACTTGAGTCATAACCTGTATTCATTTTACCAATGTTTCTAGGACTTTGAACCACCACAGTACTGCCCAAATCAGCTTTCTTAGGACCTTGCCATATGCTTTCCCCAAGTCTAGGAATGCCCAGTTGGACACTTTCCTCATCTCTAGCTTTTTTTCAACTATCTGTCTCACTGCAAACATCGGGTCAGTTGCATATCTGTTTATAAATCACACCCTCCACAACTTTCATGCAATGTGACAGGAGTCTCACAGTGTTTGTTTGCTGGCAATGTGACAGGAGTTTGATGCCTCTGTACTGCCCACAGTTGTGGATGCCCCCTTTGTTCTTGTACACTGGCATGAGTATGCTTATTCTCCAGTCATTTGGGATATGCCTTTCTCTCCCCACTGCTATGAGAACCCTCAGGAGCCATTTCTCTCGTATCTCACCCAACATCTGTATCATATCAGCTGTGACCTCGTCTGACCCTGCTGTGACCTCGTCTGAGCCTGCTGCTTTCTATGACTTCATTTTCTTTAGTGCAATTCTAACTTCTACTAGGGTGGGCTCCTCTTCTTCTCTCATCATAGGCTGTTTCTGGGGCAGTACAGCTTCTGTGGCATTTTCTTCATTCAGAAGTTGCTGGAAATACTCCTTCCATCTTGCCTTTGATTTCCTCTGGACTGGTAAACAGGTTGTTGCTGGCATCCATTATGAAGGGTGTCTGGCTATCTTCTTTATCTTTCTGTCTTTGCCTTGCAACCTAATACAGTTTCTTTGTGCCAGCTAATGACTCACTTTCCAGAAGGTAGTACAGTGCCTCCGATGCCCTATTCTCTGCTATTGCAACTCCTTTCTTAGCTTCTTTGTTAGCCAAGCAGTATTCCTTTCCAGCCTGGTTTATCTCCCATTGTTTCCTGCACTCCTTCTTCCTTTTGATAACTTCCTGGACTTCTGCATTCCACCACCAGATTTCCATACCTGACTCGGCCACATATCTGTTAGTCCTCACACAAGCTGTTTTGAGGCACTGCCATTCTTCTTCAGCTCCACCTATTTCCTCTTCTTGGGGTGCTAGAGCCCTGAGTCATGCCTTGAACTGTTGTATTTTCTCTTCAGTCAACTTCCAGGTCTTCATCCTGTTCTCTGTTGACCTTAGAGCCTTCTCGGATCACTGCTTACAGCTGATTGTGGCAACTGGTGGTTTATGCTGTGGGCTGTTTTACTGGGGATGATTTCGCAATCATTGATTATACCCTAGTGCCTTTTCCTAACTAAGAGGACTTGAGTTGACTATCTCACTTTCTGAACCATCTAGAATGGCCTCTTCTTCTTTATTCCTGTTGTCCCACCCATATGGACCCAGGCAGTCCTCGTATCCTGTTCTGTTTGTCCTGATATGTGCATTCAAGGCACCCATTATTAACACCAATTCATGTTGTCCTGCTTTATCTAATAGGTCCTGCAACTGCTGTCTGAATGCATTATTTCCTCACTATCACAATGCTGTGGGCATAGGCTGAGATTATGAATTCTTTATACCAGACATGGACTGCCATGAGTCACTAATTCTGATGATATCCATCACTGCCTTCTGAATCTCTCTCACCAGAATTCCCACACCATTTTAGCCTGTCCACCTCCTGAGTAGTAGACTCTGGATCGAACGACCACTTGCTGCACTGCCCTGCCATCTTGTCTCTTGGATAGAACCCAGTCGGAGCAACTAGACACTGCTCGGCCAATAGCTTATTGACCCAGGGCTGCTGGGCTTTGTGGTGGGTGCACACTGGCCAATAGGGGCACATAAACCCCTCCCACCATTAGCATGGGTCCCTGGCATAGGTCAGAGTAGGCCGGTTCCTCAACCCACGTATCACCAGTAACTACCCATGCCCAAGTGGTGAAATTAGTTAACATGACCAAATCACCTAGAGCCATATTTTACACCGTTGAGTGGCTAGCCCTGCCACTGCATGCAGTCTGTGATGCATGTTCTCTTATCGGGAGGATACTGTGCACCACAGTGGATGTCCAAAGCAGTTGGTCTGTACAGCTCTTCTCCTTATAAGGCACCATATAGAGTTTGTGCTGCTGCCCACAGCTTCATTCATTGGTTAGTTTGGGATGGAAACACTCAGCATATTTTTCAGAGGTAGGAGGAACCCCACAGAGACACAGGGAGAACATATAAACTCCAATCAGGCATTGGTCAGAGGTCAGGATTAAACCTTGTACCCTGTGCATGGGAGGCAAAGACCTTAACCATTATGCCAACCGGTCTACTCACAACCTACTTATTTCCCTCCCTACTGTATGACACCCATCTTAACCAATCTCCAGATTTCACTGAAAAATAAACTTAAATCCAGTTACAACAAAATAGAAACATTTGCAATAAGTGTATCTTATTCCAAACATCACTGTTGTGCCCTAACTGTACTTAATTGGCTCAAACTCCCCTTATTACTAAACTACCTCCAATTGACATTTGCTCATAAAATTATCTATATACCTAACAATTGTCCAGATTTAAAATCAGTTCTTCAGACATACCAACCTACTAGGGCTGTTCGTTCTGAAAACAAGCAACTACTAACTCTATATAGACCCCATAAAATGCAGAAAAATGTCTCTACTCCTATTCTGTGACCAAACTATGGAACACTTTACCCCTAGATATTAGGGCTACATCAACTCCTAACAAATTTAAGTTCAAACTACAAGAATACTTTCTTGTTGCTCATATTTGCCCCTACTCCAAACCAAGCTAGCACTATAATATACTCTATACACCCTCTCACTATCATCCTCTATGAACTATCAAACTTAGCTCTTGTCCTCCCCTCACTTTCCTTTTACAATAGCCTATTACTATTACTCTGAGTATCCCTGTAAAATTCTCATGTAACCTTTACTAGTACTTAGTCCCGGTTAATGATTAAACTTAACTATACTTAACCTTTTCATATCATATGACTTTACCTACCTAGAACTTTTCAGTATATATCTTATACTGTTTACCTTCTCTAAGCATATTACATATCTACAATGACAACTAATATTGCCTACTCTGAGGTGATCTCTGCCTAACATATAAAGTTATGTCAAACCCAGAGATGTTGGACATGCTACACCTAAAGAAATCCCAATCCCTCCAAGCTACATGCTCTAGTGACCTAAACCTTGTCACCACAATAAACAGGACATGCTGGAGGGATCGATTCCTGTCCCAGAGACTACCTATACCCTGGACCAAGCTACCCATCTATGTCAAGCAAAGTTCTTCATTAGCACTCTTCAAGAAAAATCTTGATGAGTGGATGGGAAATAGGAAATACACCTTGGGGATCACTTCTGTGTCTGTGATGGACAGTGGCACATGATAATAACTTTCTTGGATGGCGTAAGCTATGGAACCTTGCTGGCTAGGCTTACGTAGGCCCTTGGGCTGATAGCCTAGTACCTACCTATGAACGTATGAACTTATAAATCTTTCTTATAGAGTACTGACACATTTAATAAGTTTTTCTTGAAATTGCAGGTATATGGCTGTTTGATCTCTCCCATATACCATCGGGTCTATATCATAAGTCTGAATGTTGAATTGTCCGAACGCTGAAACTTCGAACTGGGAAGTTTAAAATCTCAAAATAGCAAAGCCGCAGAACACCAAATTTTTTCACAGGGAAAAATTTGGTGGGCCGTTTCTGCAGCTTTGCTATTTCCTCCACTGTGGTGTGATCTCGGAGTTGGTATATTTAAGTAGAGGGGTGTAGGGCAAAGACCTCCACATTAGAAAGAGTTTGAAATGTTCATTTATTTTGTTTGTTTTTTGCTAGAACAGCGATTTTTTTTCCCCGGGAAAAAAATTGCTGTTCTGAGCATTTGAACTTCTTGCATTTCAAAGTTCCGGGTTTGATATTTACATAGTCAAACTTATGACAGTTCGACTATGTATATAGATCCATACCTTCTATGCATGATATATTGCTGATAATAATGTAAATATTATTTATTTTCTCACATCTAATACTGTGTAATAAACTATACAAATCTTTATTTTTGTAATCTTTTACATTGTGCTGTTAATGGAGCTTTTCTTTCCAGGCCTCTGCTGATAATGGCTATTCTACCATAGTTTATAGTTTCATAGTTTCATAGTTTAGTACTAGGCTATCTGCCCTGGGGCATTTGTAAGCCTAGCCATAGTGATGTGGCTTTCGCCACCCCATGAAATGGTACAAAAATGCATAGAATAGATTTAGAATACTGTGCCTCTGTCTAGTAGTGACACAATGAAGGTCCCCTTATATAATAGAATTAGTTTACTGTGCCCCTGTCTAGTAGTGACACAGATGTGACCCCTGGGGTAAACTTACGATCTCCCATCCACTCATCAAGATTTCTCTTGAAGAGAGTCAGTGAGGGGCTCTGCCTAACATGAACTGGGATCTTGTTCCAGAGCATGGGAAGCCTCTGGGTTATGAATCTATCCCTCCAGCATGTCCTATTCATACTTGTGCCGAGGTTTAAGTCTTTAGCTCTCGTGGTCCTGATGGATTTTTTGAGGTGGAGCATGTCCATCAGTTCCTGATTGGACATGGCCTTGTACATCAGGCAGAGATCACCTCTGAGCAGGTGGTATGCTACTGAATAGAGCTGGAGTTTCTTTAGTCTGGCAGAATAAGACATATGTTGGAGACGCTTGATCATCTTGGTGAGGTACTTTTGTGGTCTCTCCAGCTGTTGCAAATGCCGGGTGAGGTACATACCAAATGGGGCATTGTACTCAATCATGGGTCTGATGAGGGAGGAGTATAGGGGTACAATGACATCCTTGGATCTGGATGTGAATCTCTTCATGATAAAGTGTGCAAGGTAGAATGTTTTTCTAACCACTTTGGCAATGTGGGTGTCAAATGAGAGGTCACTGTCGACTTGGTCCCTAGGTCTCTGATTACTTTTTCCGTACTCAGTGGGTTGCTGTCTATGTGATAATTTGTGGGTACTTTGTTTTTCCCAAAGGGGATGACTATACATTTTTTGTCATTTAGTTTAAGGCCATGACTCCGGCACCAGTTGTCCATTTCTGTGAGGCCTTTTTGTAGGATGTATGTGTCCGCTGGTATATCGACTATGGCGCCTGGTTTGCAGTCATCTGCAAACTTTGTCAGCCACAACCCTCCCATATTTGCTTTAACATCTGAGAAATAAATGCCGAACAAGAGGGGTCCCAGGACAGATCCCTGTGGGACACCACTTGTGACTGGCTTTGAGTCTGACATTGCTACAGCGATTTTAACTTTATGGGTTCTGTCCTTTAGCCAGTTTGCAACCCATCTAGTGACATAAGGGTTTACGTTTAAGCTGTTGAGCTTATCTATGATGCCTGAGTGGGGTATTGTGTTGAAGGCCTTAGCCAAGTCCAGGTAGGCTGTATGGACTGCTTTGCCCTCATCAATGGCTCTAGTGACTGTTTGAAAAAGTCAACCAGGTTCAAAAGGCAGGATCTGCCATTTACAAAGCCGAACTGGGTGGAGTCAAGTGTCTGTAGGTCCCTATGTCTCTGTTTATGAGTTCCATAATGATTCTTTCCATAGCTTTGCAGACCAGGCTGGTTAAGCTTATGGGCGGTAGTTCCCAGGGTCTGTAGAGGTACCCCTTTGTGGAGTGGGACCACTGTTGCTGCACGCCAGTGTTCAGGTACATATCCTGTAGTAAGGCTAAGGTTAAATAGCATTTTTATGTGTGGGTTTAGCTCCTCTTGGAGTTCATGTAGCATGCAAACCGGGATACCGTCAGGTCCCATTGATGCTGTGTTTTTAGCTTTGTTGAGGGCGGTTCTCACTTGGACATCTGAGATGACAGGGAGATTACATTCAGCTGAGATAAGTATTTCTTCTTTTGGGGGTGAGGGAGGGGAGAAATTTGCACTGAACCTGTCAGCCAGAATGTTGGCAATATCTGTGGGTTCAGTGTATTTTTTGTTGTTGTGAACTAACTCTGAGGGTTTCCACCCAGGTTTCTAACATAGCTGAAGAAGGCTTTGTGGTTAACTTTAGTGTCCTTAGCGATTTTTCTCTCAAAGTTGGCCTTGGATGTTTTTATGAGAGAATGTAGTTTTCTGCTAGTGTTAATCAGAGATGTCTTCCCTTTATGGGATTTTGCTCTGTCGTGCAGTAGCTTCCTTCTTTTGTTATACAATTTGTTAATGGCTGAGGTCCACCAGACAGGACACTTGCCTTTGGTGGAGAGGGACTTGGATTTATTTGGGATTGCATGATCCATGCATTCTTGGAGATGTCCATAAAAAGCATTTGTGAAGGATTTGGCATTGTGGGATGTGGTATCCACTGGCCCAGTGGGCTTAAAGGATACCATCTCAGTCTTAAGAAGAGTGAAGTCTGCTTTTGAGAAGTTTTTCACTGTGGTCTTTTGTGCCGGGGGTGGAGGTGGGATATGTATATCCAGGGTGATTAGTTTGTGGTCAGATCTCACTAGTGAAGGGTATACCTCCGGTGTGGAGCATTTTGTCCCCATGTTTGTGATGATCAGGTCTAGTATATTATCTTCCCGAGTGGGAGAGGTGACTAGTTGTTCCAGTGCATTTGAATTTATGAATTCCATGAACCTTTGGGCTAGGGTGTTAGGGCTAGAATAATGTACCCAATCTATGCTTGGGTAGTTGAAGTCTCCCAGTATGATGGTATTTTGTGATACATTCATATCCTCCAATGTCTTCAGGAAGGCTGAGTGGGGTTCCTGAGATTGGGAGGGTGGTCTGTAACATGCTACCAGTTGTATAGCAGTTTTGCCTATGGTTAGTTGCACATGTATGGTCTCTGATGCTTCATGTGTTGCTACTAACCTGGAGGTGTGGGTGTCCTTGATGAATATGGACACTCCCCCTCCCTTTGTGGTTTGGCCCGGGTTTTGGGGCCAAAAAGCATGATACGAGGTATAACCTGGTAGTGCTGGGGTGCTCTCAGGAGCCTTGAACCAGGTTTCAGTTACTGCGCAGATGTCGATGTTCTCCATACTGAGGAGTGCATCGAGTGCCTGCATCTTGAGATTTAGACATCTGGCGTTGAGCATCATTACCCTTAGTTTTTTTCCATTTTTGTTTTCTAAGGAGGTGGGTTTGTCTTTTGAGCCTTGCCTAAAAAAGGCACTATGGTGTGGCAAGAGCCTCAGCCAATATCCGGAAGCCCAGTGGTGACAGGTGCAATCCGTCCCTTGTGAAGCAGCATGGCTTGTCCAACATGTCATCCCAGGCAGACAGACATTGGATCCCCTTAGAATGACACCAGTACTTGGAGCCAACCAGTAAGACTTTCCCTGTAAAACAAATGTCAAATAAATAAATAAATGAATGTAATTGTTGTCACAGCTCCCTTATCCCTATTTTTACAGAAACATCCTCTATGAAACACAATGATGATGTCCTTCTGACAAAGGTGCAACCTGTCCCCTAACATTCAGACTTCTCCTGTGGCACTTGTGATTAATACAGTACAGGTACAGTCTAGACTGTGTAATGTGGATAGATAGAAGGTTCCATTTCCAAAATGAAAGACCTGTGCATGTGTGACACCATGTATCCATTGATGGTGTATCTACTTTTCCTGCAAATGATAAATTTCACTGTTCTCATGACTCCCTTATCCCTAATTTTAAAGAAACATCTTTTCTGAAACACATCGATGAGGTCATCCTGACAAAGGTGCAATCTCTCCCATAAAAGTCATACTTCTCTTGTGCATTTACAACTAATACAGTGTTCTCTAGATTGTGTAATGTAGATCGGTAGGAGTTTTAATGCCCAACATGGAAGTTGGAAGTCGCGTGTGTGTGTGTGTGTGTGTGTGTGTGTGTGTGTGTGTGTGTGTGTGTGTGTGTGTGTGTGTGTGTGTGTGTGTGTGTGTGTGTGTGTGTGTGTGTGTGTGTGTGCATGTGTGTGTGTGTGTGTGTGTGTGTGTGTGTGTGTGTGTGCATGAGTGTGTGTGTGTGTGTGTGTGTGTGTGTGTGTGTGTGTGTGTGTGTGTGCATGAGTGCGTGTGTGTGTGTGTGTGTGTGTGTGTGTGTGTGTGTGTGTGTGTGTGTGTGTGTGTGTGTGTGTGTGTGTGTGTGTGTGTGTGTGTGTGTGTGTGTGTGTGTGTGTGTGTGTGTGTGTGTGTGTGTGTGTGTGTGTGTGTGTGTGCGCGCGCGTGTGTGCGTGCATGTGTAATGCTTTTGCTGTTTCTATTTCCCCTGAAAAGGATGCGTTTACATGTGCACACAGCTCCCTTATATCTCACGTGTGTTCTAAAAGGACACAATGCAAGTGTTTCTTAGGTCATTCCTTGCTCACATGCATTACCTAGTCACAAGATAAGTATGCTCTGTATTGGATGTCTTTCTCCAGAGATGTGTTAAATACTGCAGTTGCTTCCTCCTCAGTATATGGCTTACTGGTAGATGTGTGATTCTATAAACAAATCTTACTGTATGGCATGCTGCAAGACTGTCAGAAACTGTGACGGCTGCTCAGCTGCAACCCTTTTGATTTTGTTCCTGCTGTTGAACTGCTGGTATGTTATTGTTCCCTGTAACTGTATGTGAGCATGCCCAGTATGAGTATGCCAGATGCTTGCAAATCAACTGTGGCAAATCTGGATTTCCGCTCATTCTTGTAATAGATCACTTATGCGTTGCACTGTAGCTTTATGGCCATATCACATCCTTTATCAGCGTGTGTGTTATTATTTATGTGTGTACCTGCAGGACTGACATTCGCACTAATTATCATTACATCAGTTTTGCAGGCTTTATGTCAGAAATGCTTCTTACACACTTTCATCACATTTGCCACTGGGATGTGACTGCACTTTAAACACTTCTCCCTCTCCGTCATTCACACATCATTGTCGCACATTTTGTGTAAGAAATCCTCCATTTCACTTCCCCTCATTCTGTATTTTTCGCTGTACTTGCCCTTAAATATGGCGGCTACAGCACGTGCTCATATCTCAGCATTGCCTGTATGTGATCCCTTTTGTTTGCAGTGTATACTGGTGCTTACAAGCACCTTTCTGTGGCCATGAACACTGTTGCTGGGCACAGAAAGGTGCTTGCAATCGTGTCGGCACTTCAAGCAGCATGCTCACTCGATTAGTCCTGCTACTCATCATGTTTAACACACATCACGTAGGCTTAGCTCAAAGCTTGCATGACTGTTAACGAGTCCCAGTGAATATGTCTATTCTGTGTTAGGATAGCTGTTTTGTAATATACAGGTATTCCAACTCATTTTTCTGGGTTGCTTTTGGTTGATGTGTAGCTCCTATCACTGTTTATGCTATTTGAACAAATGTACATTCATAGGTAATTACTAGATTAATGACCCTAAAGGGAGCTTTGGTGCCACTCACTTTATTGGGGTATAGCTTGGGTAAGGTTGATTGAGCATTTACAACATTTACAAACTTCCTCTTTATATTAGTAACATTGGTGGCAGACCAGTAGTTAATTTAACATTCCCCATCCACTGATTAAAGCTGCAGATGAATAAATTCATGGAGGAACTCTGCTTCACATGGATGAGAAGCCGGTTCAGACCCAGTACTGAGAGTGTTTGAAGGTCTATAACCACTGTCCAGGGCAATGCTCCTTGAATGCATTGTCATGCCCTCTGCCATCATAGTGAGATACAGATCAGACTATTTCCTTCCTATTTATTTAACAACTTCTAATTGATGCTTCCTCATTAGGGGCCATAAGCCCATGGTTTCCATGCTGGCACATGATATGCCTGCATGAGATACTTTGCTTAACAGTAAGTATTTGAAATGTTGGGACCCACTAGAGTGTGTCCTGAAACATAGAGATTGAATGGTAAAGAATGGACTTACATATACTAAGTCTGAGATAGCCATTTCTTAGAGTACTGTCTTTTCTCTGAGGTATGGTGATCTTGTAGTTGAAATATATAAGTTTAAAGGTACAAGGGGCTTACCCACCTGCAAAAAGAAGTTTATAGGAGAAGAGTGATTCACTCTTCTCTGGGATTAAAATGTTTTTTTCAGCTTGTTGGTAATCATGATTTTATGTGATGACATTTCAGCAAGGATCCTTGCTTAACAGTACTTTTTAATAATGTTTTACTTTAAACATTGCCATTAGAACAACTTTCTTAAATCTAGTACTAAATATATAAATAGTTACTCTGGTCAGTGCATGTACTTTTTCACTTGTGTGAAAGTTTGGACTTTAATTAATATGCCTTAACTGATTGCATATGTTAATTACCTTCATCGCACATTGTGTCTATCGATCATTCTTGAGTGCAGTATTTATATAAATAACACAGCTACCCAAGGGTTTTGCTTCTGCGCAAACATGCCATTTTTGTTCAACCATTTAATGTGTGTTTGTTTGCGTTTATATCACGTTATCGAAAGATGAAAACAGCGAATGCTATTTCATAGAACCTAAAATATCTAAACCACATAATATCAAACATTCAGAACAGCGAATTTTTTCCTTGGGAAAAAATTCGCTATTCCGAAACACATACACACAACACGAGCGCATCTAAAAAACATCAATGCACACACATGCACTTATAATTCTACAACTAACCCTACACTAAACTATACATACAGTACTATCTATCCATTTACCTTAACCCAACCCCCAACCCTAAGGTCCGTCAGTATCGCACACTCACCTAACCCATGCCCTAACCCTAACTCACTTAACCCGCCCCAACCCTAAGTCACCTAACCTGCCCCCTAACCCTAACTCATCTAACCCACACCCCAACCCTAACTCACCTAACCAGTGCCCTAATCCTAACAACCACACAATCACACACTTACCTGAACCCGACCCGTAAATTTCCACCACAGTGCTGAAAATAGCAAAGCCACAGAACCGGCCAACCAAATTCTTTCCCTTGGAAAGAATTCGGTGTTCTGCAGCTTTGCTATTTATAGCGTTTGCTCAAAACGGGTCGATATTAGAACATTCAAAGTTTTAAAACTTTGATGTTCTGCTATAGACCCATTTGTGTATCTCTGTAATGCAAGATGTCTCTTTACATTGTGGCTGTGATATTTGTAAGTGGTGACCGGACCACACATGCTGTGATTTAGTACCACAGCATGTGTCTGCATGCTGCTTTGTTGTGATATTATTCTTATGGCCATGATATTTGTAAGTGGTGAACAGACAACACATGGTGTGATTTAGTACCATAGCATGTGCCTGCAGGCTGCTTTGTTGTGATATTATTCTTACGGCCATGATATTTGTAAGTGGTGACCAGACCACACATGCTGTGATCTAGTACCACAGCATGTGTCTGCACGCTGCTTTGTTGTGATATTATTCTTACGGCCATGATATTTGTAAGTGGTGACCAGACCACACATGCTGTGATTTAGTACCACAGCATGTGTCTGCACGCTGCTTTGTTGTGATATTATTCTTACGGCCATGATATTTGTAAGTGGTGACCAGACCACACATGCTGTGATTTAGTACCACAGTATGTGCCTGCATGCTGCTTTGTTGTGATATTATTCTTACTATAGTATAGGTGACACAGCAGTTTACATTCAATACCACTTTGCTTTTCGGCGGATTGGTGTCATATGACTATATTACACTTCCAGTCTACTTGTCTGGTAATGTACATGCAATCCACTCTGTGGCACTTATGTGGTGCTTAAAGTACTGCATACCGAATATCATCATCATAGTCTGTTACCACTAGACTGTCTTTGTCCACACATCCATATCTGTCATCTAGTTGACTAATTCTGCATATGTACACACTGTTTTAACCTATAGATTAAATATAGCCTAAAAATTTGGTGTAAAAAGAAACAAAACAAATCTAAATATAGCCAAAACGTTACCTTAACATACCATAAGCCCAGGGAAATACTTGGAGTTAATGTTAGCCTCGCTCCGCTCGCACTCACTACACTCGGGCTCACTCTGCTCCCCTCCCTGCCCCCAATTCTCACCTGCCCCCACTACTCCTACATTTAATCTACGCCCAGCCACTCCCCTCATACTAAGATCCAATCATTGAACAGCCCTCCCCCCACACCTATTTTTCTTCTCTTCCATTTTTCCACAGCCTCTTAGCACAATCAGCCATCAAATTTGGCCCAACCCCCTAACAAAATGCAAACAAGTAAAAAAATACTAATTACCCTACTGCCTATACTATTTCTGTTTTACCATCTTACTGTCTACGAACAAATACTTGCCCATGGTTTTCACTACCGACAAGGTCAAACCGGCACCCACGACTACACACATAACACCAAACACTGTGCCATCCCCAGCAAACCGAAAATACAACCCTCAATAATATATCACTCCTGTAAAACCACAAAACACAATCCTAAAGACAAAGACTATATAAAACTAATAAACAAACTCCTAAAGTTTAGAATATCCTGTCACTATAACCTTATAACACATGGGGATATTCATCCCAACCCTGGCCCACCCGCTCCCAATAACCTCCACTCCCCCTACCACAACCCCCACAGTTAAGCTACCCCTTTTTACTCCCACTAGTTCCCTCCTAGCATTTCACCTAAATATTAGAAGTAATAACAATAAGATTCCCAACCTACACACCCTCCTAGCAACCCATTCCTCAGACATTATGTGCCTTACGGAAACCTGGCTAAAACCTAGTACTATCGACAATGAGATACTACCCCCAGGATATAAAATACACTGGTTAGACTGTGTTACTAAGAAAGGAGGTGGGATAGCAGTCCTTTACAAAAACACTCTAACTGTTAATAGAGACACCATTCAACCACCCCACTTCAACAATGCTGAACTCCTCATAACCAAATTACAGATTAACCAGTACAAATGTTTAAACATAATTTGTGGATACATTCCACCAGGCAACAACTTAAATACCCTAGAGGATATCCTGTACTGGTTATCCACTACTTATCCCCAAGAAACCATAGTTCTTGGTGACTTTAACACCGACTGGCACCCCTGCTCCTCTGAACCCCCCCCTCTCACTCCTATAAACTTATCTGAGTTTAAACAGACCATAACTTCTCCCACTAGGATAAACAAACTGACCAACAGGGAAAGTATCCTGGACTGGATCCTAGTTAACAACCAACCCCAACTGTATACTGCTGGCACTCTCCCTGACAACCTTAGTGACCATTTTCTAACCTGTATCATAAAACATAAGGTAGGAAACCCTCACCAGACCAACAATAAAACAGTAAGAAACAGAAAAAACCTTGACACTACAATATTTCTAAATGAACTACAAACAGTTGACTGGTCAAAACTAAAAAAATCTACCATTAGAAGAGGCTGTAGCTCACTTTAACACTAAATTCCTAAGTATCCTTGATTCCCATGCTCCAGCACGTACAATAAAATCTAGATCAAACACAGCACCATGGCTCACAAAAGAGACGAAATCTAAAATCAAAGCTAGAAACAGAGCCAGGGCCAGCTGGAGAACAACTAAAGCCCCACTTGACCATATAAAATATCGTCAACTCAGGAATGACATAAAAAATCCATTTTACTGGATAAAAAAAGCTTCTACCATAATCTCCTACAAAAACACCAAAACAACCCCCAAAAGTTCTGGGAAGGCTTAAATCCACTACTTCATCTGGGACATTCTACCACCCCAACCCTGGCTAACCATACCCATAGCTTATAATAACTTTTTCACCGAAGCAATCCAATCCCTAGCAAATCACCTAACCTCCACAAACTTAAACCACACGCCTAATTTATCCACAAATCACCCCAAATTTAGCCTCCAACCAATATCCACTAGTTTTATCAAAATTCTCCTAAAAAAGAAAACCTACCACCCTCGCTGCTGACCTCCTCCCTGCAGAGTACCTACAAATAGCTGCAGATGCCATTGCATATCCCATATCTATCCTTATCAACAGAACCTTATCCGAAAATGGTATCCCCTCCCTCTGGAAAATATCCCACATCATCCCACTCGATAAAGGTGGTAGCTCAATAGACATGGCCAACTATAGACGCATTGCCATTCTTTCCCCACTAGCCAAAATAATGGAGAAATGTGTACACAAGCAACTAATGTAATACCTTTCACAGAATAACTTACTATCCAACTCCCAGCATGGCTTCAGGCCATACCACAGCACCACCTCAGCCCTCCTTTCCTTTACTAATACCATAAACAATAACAGAAATGACAATAGGCTAACGTCCCTCCTATTTCTTGACCTATCAAAAGCCTTTGACGTGGTCAACCATGAACTTCTCATTCTTTCTCTAAAATCCATTTCCCTCAACATACACACTATCCAGTGGTTCCAGTTCTACCTAACTGGTAGACAACAGGCGGTACTGTGGCAGGGCAAACTCTCCAGTCAGCTACCTCTCACACTTGGTGTCCCTCAAGACCCCATATTAGGCCCACTACTCTTCTCTATTTTTATCAACAACCTTCACACTGCTATCCCTAAAGCTACCTGTATTCAATATGCAGATGATTCCACTTTCATCTGTTCAGCCACCTCCCCATCCAAACTACAAATCTTAACCCAAAATACATTTAACACTATTGAGAACTGGCTCTCCAACCAATGCCTACTACTGAACCCCAATAAAACTAAACTTCTACTCTTCACTCCCACTAGTAGATCTGCCATACTTTCATTCTCTGTTATGTCTAACAATGGCAGCACTATCTCCCCAGATCAACACACTCAACTTCTAGGGGTTAGCATAGACAATAATCTCAAATTTGACCTACAGGTCAAGAAAACCATACAGACCATCAATAAGAAGCTTGGATCACTGTATAGAAACAAGACACTCTTAACCACACTGCTAGGACTGAAACCGCCCGATCACACCTACTCTCTACTCTTTTATATGCTGCACCTGTACTCTCAAACCTCAATAAAACCGAACTAAGTAAGCTGTCCCATACCTACAACCATATTGCCAGATTCGCCACTGGCTCCAACTATAGAACCCATCACCACCAGAACCTGAAACAACTAGAATGGCTAGAACTGCCCAGCTTAATTCAATTCAATCAACTCCTAATAGCGCACAAAGCTCTGTACCACCCTAAAGATACCCCCTCTCTCATGAATATTATTAAGCCATATAGCAACCTCAGATCCCTACGGTCAGCCAACAAATTACTGGTCCAGACCCACAAAGCTAATAACTCAGGTGGTGAATCCCTGTTCACCAACTTTGTTGGCAAAACCTGGAATGCCTTGTCAAACTATATAACCCTACAATCCTCCAAAAGTCTCTTAAAAAAAAACCTCAAACAGTATCTCAAATTGAAGTGGCTATGCCCATGTACTAACCCAGATTAAGTTATAAAACAATAACATAATCAGTAATTATAGCATAATCAGTAATAATCATAACATCTAACTACATCACCATGCTATGTATCCATACTTGTAATTGCGTCTGTCCATGAGAACTGTGAGTCCCTACTAGGGACTAACTGTGAGTTACAATCTTACTTGTAATTGTGTCTGTCCATGTGAACTGTGAGTCCTTACTAGGGAACATTACTAAACCAGTGTATATAAGATATATTACCACTTTGTTTTTTATATTCTAATTTGTTTTCTAACTTCTTGTGTAACCTTTGTATGTCTGTCCATGAGAACTGTGAGTCCCTACTAGGGAACACTTCTAAACCAATGTACATAAGGTATATTACCACTTTGTTATATATATTCTAATTGTTTTCTAACTTCTTGTGTAACCTTTTGTATGTTTGACTATGTGGAGCTTTTCTCCCTGGGCCTCCGCTGAAAATGGATATGTATCCAGTCTGACTATCCAGGTGAACAAATGTAAAATTAATTAATTAATATATTCTTTTTTTTTTCCATAATAAATTTTTATTGATATATATTTTCAAAATACAATAAAATCACACACATAATTCACTACTATTACTATCAAAACTATATACAATATCTACATGAAATGCTTCCATATAAAACTCGTCATTATTCCAAAAAAAAAAAAAGACACCAGGGAAGAAAAACAAAGCCGAAACATTTGTAGAAGTACTTTGCGTCCATACCTATCATACATGTTTTCAAAACATTGTTTCCTCCACATATACATCCAAACTTTAATATATTCCTAATAACAGTATTATGCTAATATAATGTTAAAAACCTTTTCCCATATTTTCGGATTATTAATATTTTTGTTACTTTGCTTCAAGAGTAATTTATGTGCTAATATATGCTTTATAGCCACAAGCTTGAAATTATCCCATGATGTCTTGTCTGGTTCTAACCAATTTGTAGCTATATATAATTTCATCAGCAAAAAAATATTCATACATATTATAGTTTGTGACCTAGAGAGCTCTCTTGGAGGAACATGTAGAATCATAAATTCCCATGATAACGTTGAACTTTGATAACCCATCTTTTGTAGTTGTGTTCTAAGAGAGTTCCAAAGTTTATATATACACTTGTAGCTCCAGAACATATGAGGAAGATCCGCCATTTGATTTGTGCAATATGGACAAGTTGGAGAATTCCTAGGATTAAATTTATGTAACCTCAGACGAGTATAATAAGCATTATTCCAAATCATCAACTGCGTATACATCAACTTTTAAAAAGAGACCGATTTTATTGTTAAATCAATTGCTTTTAATACCTGATTATCTGCTACTGTCATTTTGTTTACCCAATACCCTGACAACAGAATTTTATCCTGGAATTTTAAATCTTTAATTAATTTATTTGTTGTTGTTATAAATTTGACCTCCTGTTGGAGAGCCTGCCACAATTCAGAGCATTTATTCACAATTCCGACTACCAGTTTAAAGTTGTCAAAATGACTCAGAGCAAGTTCTCTGATTTGTCTCATGACAACCACATAACTATTAGGAAGATTCAATTCCTGCCTAACTTGCGAAGCCGATAAATGAAACTTATTAAAAACATTAATCAGAGTCAAATTAACTGTTAATGGGAATTTACTAAGATCAATCAACTGATTATTAAGTTTAAAATTGGGATTCCTATGGAAAGGCTGAAAAACCATCATATATTGCAACAAGTCTACTGATTGGAATAAATTTTGCAAAGATGACACATATGTTTTTAAGTGGTCCATAATCCCATACTTTATCAAACTACTTTTATCCAAAAAGGGTAAAGCTTTAGGATTTATGTTCCGATCTAGAATATGCTTGTAATTCAAGACCTCCCAAGATGGTATCCACTTTGTACTAATTACCTCGTAATTAGCAATTCTTAAACACCTGTTGGCATTCACAATTAAATAGTATACTTCAAAATTGGTAACTCAAGTCCTCCTCTACTCTTTGGGGTCATTAATTTCTCATACGATATTCTAGTTTTCTTTGGCTCCCAAATAAATTTAGCTAGATCTTTATGAATTTGTTTAAAAACTGTCTTTGTAATTGATACTTGAGCAGACCTAAAGATATACAACATTCGTGGTAATATATTCATTTTCACTATTGATACTTTTGCCAATACCGGTAGTCTTAAATTCCTCCATCTGCCACAATCAGCTACTATTAGTTCCCATACTCGTTTAATATTATTACTATAAAAGTCCTTATTATCCGTAGAGAAGCTAATACCCAAATATTTGATATTTCCTTTACATGATATCTTCCCCACCAGGGACATTAATGAAAAAGGTTTAGCGGTTCTTAATGGGAAAATACTAGTTTTCTCCAAATTAATTTTGTAATTAGAGACTTCTGAAAATTCGTTTATAACATTTAATATATTTTCTCTATCAGAAATTGGGGTTGTACAATAAATAATAAGATCATCAGCAAATGCCGACATTACTAATTTATTCCTATAAAGTATTGGTGCATTATGATACAAATTTTGCTTAATATATAAAAATAGAGGTTCTAAATAAAGGTTAAACAATAAGGGGGACAAAAGGCAACCCTGCCGTGTACCATTTTTAATCTGTATTCTTTTAGAATAACTCCTATTAATATATAACGTAGTATACGGATTACTATATAATATTTGTAGTATCTGAATAAATTCCTGTGGCATATTGAAATAAGGCAACACATCAAACAAAAAGTTTATATCCACTCTATCAAATGCTTTCTGAGCATCTATTATAAGGGCATAAATATTAGAGTTGTTGCATACATCATCATATTATGTAGTGTAAGTGTGTTATCACTAGTTTGTCTAGTTGCCATAAATCCAGCCTGTTCCTTAGAAATTAAATGGATCATAATCTTTTTTAATCTACATGCTATAATGGTAGTTAGAATTTTCATATCCACATTTATTAATGCTATTGGCCTGTAATTATCTGGGCTTTGGGGGTCTGAATTAGCTTTATGTGTAAAGATTGTTTTTGATGCATTAAGGTGGGGGTCACTCATTTTACTTCTGATTATGTAGTTAAATACATGGGACAATATTTTACCAAAACTATCAGCAAACTCTTTATAAAATTCAACTGTCAAACCATCAGGACCTGGTGACTTATGTACTTTCATATGTTGAATTACATATACTATTTCCTCTGAAGATATAGGTTTAATCAGATCACCTTGCAGACTCTCTTCTCATTTTGGAAAATTAATTTTTTGCAAGAATCTTTTATTCTGTTTATGTATAGACCTATCAATTTGACCCTCATAAACCTTGGTATAGATTTTTTCAAAAATATCAATAATATCCTCAGTTTTAGAATACATTGTGTCATTGCATTGTATTTCCGAAATATGTACAGTTGTTTTCGATTGATTTATAATCCTTGCCAATGCTTTTGACTGTATTTGAACATTATTGGCATATTTCACTAAACACCTGTGCTCCTGAAGTGTTACTCTACTATTATGCAGCAAGAAGAGATCTCTTTGACATTTCAACATTTCCTTCTCTGTTTGAGCATTACAATTCTGAATCAGTTCTTTCTCGAGTAGCTTTACTTTTGTTTCTAGTTTTTGAATATCAATGTTTTGCCTTTTCTTATAATATGAGGCTTTTTGCAAAAGAAATCCTCTAATTTGAGATTTAGCTGCTGCCCATTCAATATCAGGAGTATGTTCCTGAAGCTTCATCCTATCTGTTAAACCTTTCAGATATTTTACAATTCCATCTATTATATCCTTTTTATTTAACAGATTTGGATTAAGTGACCAATTGTAACCTCTATGCATTCTTGTATCTTTTAAATCCTTATAAAACCTTAATGAAATTTTTGAGTGATCCGATAGATATCGAGTATGTATAACCACTACTGGTTCCAAATAAATTAATGCTTTGGATATCAAGAAAAAATCTATCCTAGACCACATTTTGTGGCATGGTGAATAGAAGGTATACTTAATTGCATTATTAATATTATGTGCATAACAAAAGGGGTCATATAATTGAAAATCTTCCTTGAAGTCATTTAATGCTATGCTGGCCTGCTTATTAAATCCTCTTTGTGGACAAGACCTATCCAACTTTGGATTTTGATAGGTATTCCAATCCCCACCCACAATAAAATAATAACCATCATACTGTGTTAAGATTGGATATAATGATGTTATGAAACTTTGTTGGTCATTAAATGGTGCATATATATTCAAAAGTAAAAGAGGTTTATCAAATGCATTATCCGATAAAATAACATAACACCATCGCCCATTTTGATCCACTTTAGAGTCTAAAATCTTGTCTTTGTATTGAGTTTTAATAATAATAGCTACTCCAGCACTGTTTGTCTTACCTTCTAATGCCACTACTGCTCTAATCCAGTTCTTTTTCCTAATATCATCCCACTGATCATTTAACAAGTGTGTTTCTTGTAAAAATGCAAACAGTGCTTTGTCCTGTAGCAGTATGTGTAGTAACAGCTTTCTCTTCTTCAAGTTCTGGAGCCCTTTAATGTTCCATGAGTCTAATTCCCACATTGACAGGTTTAATTATCCAATAATAGTATAAAAGGGAAATTATCCAATGGATATGTATTAACTGCATACTAAACATAATCTGGAAGCATTTCCTACATCCCGTCCCCAGCCAGTGCCTACCCACTTTACCCCTGGACCAGGACTTATATAGGTCTGATATGTGAAAAAACATGAACAAGGTTAAAAACACAAACATATTTAAAAGCTTCATGTGATAAAACTTAAAACATTTCCTAAACTTACAACCTATATATTCTAACTTAGCTACTACAAAGTCTAAACTAAACATCCCCTAACAAACACTGCTATTGCTCTACAGCTTATGTTCCAACTATTAATTAAGCAAATCTGTATTGTAAGTTAGTATTACCATTTAAAGAAAAAAAAATTAATATATTATCTAGCTACTTATACTTACCCCAAATACCTCTTTTGTTACAATCATTATTTATCTACCACTTTTATTGAGAGAGAGAAAGAAAGAAAAAAAGAAAAAAGAAAACAAAAAAAAACAGGCAGAAAAAAATAAATGCATCCCACATTATAATTCTGTACCATACACAGTGCCTGCAACTACCAATTATCAAAGTTGCAATTGCATGCTTTAGTTCCTAACTATACTGACATTAGTTGTCTGATTAACCCCACCCAATAGCCAGTATTTACCTATTTATATTCATATATATAGTGCTATACCTTGCACCCACTGCAGATATTGTAAAAATATAATTTGGTTCAAAACTATAAGCATAAGGAAAAAGAAACAGGAAAAACAGATGTTATTATATGCTTTACGTACATATTCTAATGTTATTTACTTGTTAAAAAAAAACATTAACACATTATGTCAGTTCTTTTCAGCTTCTCAAACCAGGAAACCATCAGTAATACTCTCGATGGCGGACTGCTTTTGCAGCCGGACCACAGGAAGTGTTACATCGAAATCCACACTCTCAGCTGCATTCAAGGGATTTCCTGTTTACCACTCGACGAAAAAAGTTCGTAGAGGTCATAAAAGGTCAGAAAACGGCCAGCAGACCCTCGGATTATCACAAACAAACAGTTTTATTGGTTTTACAGAGGCCTAAATGACTTAAGCAGGGAACAAAGGATTACCTAAGCCTCGAAGTATAGTAGATACTGGATCTAACCTCAGGAGCATGCCAGTCTCAACGGAAGTTTCTTTCAGCCCTCTGATGCAGGTAAACCTTTAAAAACCTTCAGAAACACTCCCTTTGCCTCATTTTTAGTAGAAACAGAGTATTTAGTCCCATCCACCATAAATGTAAGCACATTAGGATATTTCATCTGGAATTTAATTTCCTTGTCAATCAGAAATTTACAGTATGCAGATAAAGACTGCCTAGCTTGCCTTACTTGCAGTGGTAAATCCTGAGCCAGAGATATTTTATTATTTTTCCACATAACAAAGCCACCATTCTTTTTTGCAGAAAAAAGTATTTTGCTAACATCTTGAAAGTTCAATATCTTAGCATATACAGGTCTAAGCATATTAGAAGCTTGTACCTCTCTCAGTGCTCTGTGTGCCCTTTCGATAACAATTTGTTTCACTCCATCAGCATCATTTAACAAAACTTCAAGTATTTGTGTTATAGTTGGTATTAGCTCTGCATACTGAATGTTTTCAGGGATCCCTCTAATAATAATATTATTTCTCCTAGACCTCGCTTCTAAATCAGTAAGTTTGCTTTGCATGGCTTGTAACTCCACATCATGTATCTTTGTTTTCTTCTCCAGCAAGTCTATTTTGTCCTCGGTTTCTGAAATTCTAGCCTCTGTTTTGTCCATTCTCTGCAGCAACTGATTACATGAAACTCCAAAAGTTTGTATCTGAGTAGTCAGGTCCTTTAAAGCTTCTTGTATAGGCAATAAAGCATGTTTGATATCGTCCATGTTCAGTGGCTGATCAGTTTTAGATCTAGTCTCTGGTTTCTGTTGTTCCTGCTGTCTAGTAATTCTTTGTTTTTTTGCACTCCCATCCTTTACTGGTGACTGTAATTCCGACAGCTTTGTTTTGGTAGTAGTTGTTTCCATGCTTTTTCCTTCTTGTGACATTTTCCTTTCCCCAAGCTGACAGGTAAAATGAAGAATGCAGACAGTCCTTTGTTTATTTCTCTCTTCAGAGCTAGCTAATCACTTGGAATCCTGATAGATAAAGACTTTTTTTTTCCACTTTTTTTCCCGGTTATAGATTAATTAAGTGTAGATGCATCTTTTTTTACTTTAATTTGATGTTCAAACCTCTTGGTATCAACTCAGGTTACAGATTTTTCTCAGGTTTATTGAGGAGCTGCAGGTCAGCAGTGTTTACAGAATGGCAGCCATCTTTGAAATTTAATAGATTATTGATGTGTTCTATTATCCATAACACCAGAGACAGCTAGTAGCACATATAACAAGGCATTTCCTGGGATCTGCTCTGTTCAGTGACTATAAGGTGGACATAACAGTGATGATAGAAACATGGCAAACCTAACTGTATATGACTGAGAAGAACAGGTGTAGACTGATGAGCAGGTCAGCAAAGTTCTCAAGGAAGCTATCTGTCTAGGTGAACATGTAGCACTAAAGGTTTAATATAAATAAATTCAGGTGCTATATCTGAGAAACAATAATACAGAAATTAGGTATAGGCTGATACGGGGTCAAATTCCAATCACCAGGCCAGGAAAGGAAGCTTGCAGGCTTCAGCACTATGAAACTGAGCCAACTAGACCAAAGTGGTTGAACAGCAGACAAGGATAACATAATGTTGTCCTTCATAAAATAAGGAACAGGCCCCAGGAATACACTTACAGTAATTTGTACAGCTTTGATGACCATCCAAGATGAGGAATACAGTTACAGTAATGTGTCCATCTCTGGTGACCATCCAAGGTGAGGAATACAGTTACAGTAATGTGTCCACCTCTGGTGACCATCCAAGGTGAGTAATACAGTTACAGTAATGTGTCCATCTCTGGAGACCATCCAAGGTGAGGAATACAGTTGTGTAATGCATCCATTTCTGGTGACCATCCAAGGTGAGGAATATTAAGCGAATAGAGATTGTAGAGGTGTGGACAGCAATAATGTCCACAGGTCTGGAGAAATTGCTGTATGAGTACAAGTCTGACAAAATATGGAGAATTTATTTGGGATCTGCAAGGGAAAGAAGGGTCATCATATGGGTAGTTGAGGTCATTCATTGGCCTTGCGAAAGAATAAGAGACAGAACAACAAGAGGGCAAAATAACTGCTTACAGTTAGAAACAAGGAAAGTTTTTAATCTGGATATAAATAATATCAAAGACATGTAAAGATAGATGGAGTGAGCTCTCTTAGATAATGGGGCACAGAAAACCCACAGATACACCTTATATGTGGAATGACATGAGCAGCATGGTGAGAGGTACACGTGTGGACCATTAGCTGCAACACCAGGCAACAAAACAAACAGTACGTACTCTGCTGCAGTCGGGAGATGCATCGCCCAGTAAATGCAAACACCAAGAACACTGTCTCCTTCAACTCAGAATTCCAAAACTACAAGCTCTGGAATGGTTTTACACATATCGGTTCTTCTACTGCATGAGTGGGGTTGTGTGAGCAGTTATATCACCCTTAATAGATCTTTTGCCTTTTTTTTCCTGTAGGTTTGGGAGTATGGCCTTAATGTATGTAAGTAAGGTTGTGTAAGGTACAGGAGGCACCCTCCTGTGAAAACACCTTAATATTGATGTCACCAACAGTTTTGGCATGAATGTCTTTGAATGCGTGACTTGCTTACTTTGCAAGAGAAGGGTTATGGTTTGAGCCTGATGGCTATGCATCTGTGGGACCTGTTAAGTAAGTCTCCATTGAAGGACACCATAGATGATTCCATTTATGTACACTTCATGTGTCATTTCATTTAGTTTTCTACATTTATTTGCCTTTTGTAACTACACAACAGACAGTTCTACATATCATTTTGAGTTATATATATAGTAATTCCACATATTCCAGCCTTACTATTAATGTTTTCTTGTTTCTATAATTGTTATTAACACAGGTGGGTTTGTAGCCATTGGGGCCTGCATACAACTGTTGTTCTTTTCTAAAATCGTATATTTTTTCTGCTGTTTTAGCTCTTAGTTTCTCTGTTATGTGGCAGATCATATATTTTTTCTATTGTTTTAGCTCTTAGTTTCTCTGTTATGTGGCAGATCATTTTTCTTGTGACTGCTCTGTTTTTGTGAATACAGTCATTTTGTTAGACTCTTTCTATTAACTTTCTTTTCATTCAGTGAAAAGCTATATTTAAGGGTGACACATATCTGTAAGTATGAAGTATGATTAGTTAGGAATTTAAAGGAAGGGGCTGTGCAACACTTACATGATACAAATTTCTTCTCTTAATCTGAAAATCTACTCACAGACCAATTGAAATGCATTCATAGTTGTGCTATCAAACTAAAAGCCCATTCTCATCAGTGCAAACCAAGTAATTGTAAAGCAGGTTTTAAAGTGGCAACCTTGTTAATACCATGATAGTTAATACCATTCAGTCAGTTTTTCCAGTTATATGCCTTGGATTCCAACTTATGCATCACATCATCTTTTCTCAAACTAGGCCGAATAACTGGCAAAGCACAAAACTTAAAATCTTGGTCAGCACAGACTTTCTTAGTATCATGCATGTGTTGCACAGCCCTTTTCTTACTGTGTTCCCTACATTACCTGCAAAGCAGAGAAGACATTTAGCTAAATAAACCACATGCATTGCCTCACAATTAGCACCCACCTTCATGCCACCAAACACCTTCTTTGGGGCTGGCTGCTCGAATACAAAAGAAACCAGCATGTGCCTTCAATAATTGTTTCCCACATAGATAAGTACCAGTACTCAAAATTGTGATCAAGCAAAAATCCTGATATTTACTTCACCATCTTTATTATATCAGACTAGTAAGGAAGGTCCAATTTTATAATATAACTATAGATCTAATATCATTACTGTATATTATAGCACAAAGTAAAAATGAGCTAGCACAGCCTAGATCTTCATTACAGCTATAACTCTCACTAAATAAGGTCATCCTAGCATTACATAATAACCTAACAGTGGTAGTAGCCACTGTAATATCTTCCTTTTTTTATAACCTCATTGTGCAAACTCCTCTGATAAAATAATAAACGTGTCATTTAAAACCTGAGTCATCTGTACTCAGTCTTGACAATGTACAGAGTTACCATTCAATATATTTGTAAAGATAGGTGAAGGCTGCCAGCCTAGCCAGATAGAATTTTGTAGATAATTATGTCATTTGTAAATATTAGTATAAGCCACAGGCTTGTTCTCTTAAATGGAAGAAAATGCTGCTAAATGTAGAACTGCAAAAATGTAACAACAGTACATTCTGCTGTAGGAAGGCTGATAAGTCAAGCACTGTGTAATTGTTTGATGTCAAAACTCAGAGCCGAGATGTCTAAATGAATGGATTCTTCCTATTGTTTTGAGGCCAGAGTTAATGGCTAGAATTTACATGCATATAATTTCTTTTATTGCTTTGGCCTCCTGACAGCTGCAAGATCAAAAGGGCTATTAACCTCTGAGCTTCTGTTAGCCTGGGAAAACAGAAAATTGTTAAGAATGATGTAATGTGAAGCAGCACTGTGTTATCAATTTAAGGACAGAGAGACTCAGAGTATTTTGCATTTGTCTTGAGAACATCCAACTCACCAGCACTCTGCCTGTGTCTTTATGTAAGTAGGATCTTAGACTTTAGTGTTTCTCTTAGAAATAGCTAGGAAATAGGAAGGTTAGATTAGTTGTTTTTCTGTATTGATGTCAGAATTATTCTACTGTATTATTTTAAGTATTTCTTTGTGATCCCTGAACTCTTGACTAGCACTGTATAGTAAAACATATTGTTTTGTGTTTTTATTATTTATTATTAAATATTTTTAAACCTTTCAACTGTGGCTGTTTTGAGTAGAGATAATTTAAGCTCTAGAGTACATTGCATGTATATAGTTCTTTGTTCTTCTTTTGGCTTTTCCCGGTTAGGGATCGCCACAGCGGAACTCTGGTCTGCTAATGATTGGCAGTAGATTTTTTAGATGTTTACGGTGCCGAGATGCCAGCCAGATGCTCAACCTTCAACGAAGGCACACCCATTTACTCATGTCTTTTGAATGCCACTCGATCATGGGGAGGACATGCAGACTCCACACAGAAGGCGCTCCAGCCGAGAATCAAACGGGAGAACCTCTTGCTGTGAGGCAACGATGCACCACTGCAGCAAGTCACTCCAAATAAGCCTTGCTGTTCAGTTACACTTACCATTTGGATAATAATATTGCACAGTAATAATTAGACACCCTTTAATTAGGGTCTTTTTAGTAGCTGATAAATGTTAGTGGGTGGTGGCAGCTGGTACTACCTTTTAGACTAGGCAGAAAGGGGGCACAGCTGGAGAACCTGTGCCTACCTTCCCTAGGAGTGTCTGTGTGTTTGTATATAACTCTTATCTCAAAGTGTGTGTGTGTCAGCTACTTGGGCAGGGACATGAAGCACTGGTTGGACAGAGAGGTTGCTGGAGGTCTTAGCTTGCCCACTAGGCTGAGATCTGGACCCTATAGCTGTGCCAGTGGGGAGTCTTATTGGGGATCTGGAGAGAAATGGAGAAACCAGCCCCAGACTGACAGTGATCTCTGTGTGCTCTTACAGGAAATTATACTTTACTGTGTGTGTATTTGTTATCCTCCCCTATATGGATGCCCCTCACTGGTGTTAGAGGTGAGGATTGAGGCTCCTTCATTGCTGGGCCAGTGCAAGGGCATCACAATATTGTTGGAAATAAACTTAAGATTCCTATTACTCCAATGTGAATAGTTCTTCATACATTCATAGGTGTAGCGTATGCAATCTATACTCTTATATCCATGCACATCTACATAGTTTTTTAGCATTATGATAGTAGACATCTTAAACTTCTACAAGGAGGTGCTAACCTTTAAACATATCCCCATTTCATAAGAATATTTTCAAAAAACAGGTAAGGAATGTTGTATGCTCTTCATAGAGTTCATTGCCCCACCCTTTCATACATGGTGAGGATGGCATGTATATTACCAGCTCCTGCACCCATGGCAACATCTGTCACTGGATGGTAGACTTCTTCACAATAACAAAATATATTGGTCTCTTAAACAAGCTCTAACACTGTGCAAAGGATATTAACAGAGCTATTCAGAATTCTGTGGTCTCTACTTAACATCTGACGACATCAATATCTTCTCAGTTCAGTATCAAAGTGAGCAATGATCTTACATCCAGAGTTACACAAGTATAGCTTTTACATATTTTCCTAATACACCATTAATAGGGAAAACATTACATACTGAAAACTCAAGACCAAATCTATGAAAAGTGACATATTTGGCTTTCTTTTCAACCCCATTAGCATGTGCTGAATGGGGAGTGGTGATTTCCTATCTTTTTTACAAAAGTGAAGTAACTGATTTGTCTACCCTGCTTTTGCCTTTCCAAGTCCATTTGGAATTTAGCCCATTATGGAGTTCATCTAATTTTATGGTTTAAGTTTTAAGAGAAGTCCCAGAAAAAATTGCCATGTACTACATTTAGCAGAACTAAATGTTATTATCTAAGTATTTAGTTAACTAATTATTGGTGAAGAACACTCAAAGCATTTGTATCATCAAATCTCTTTTTTAAAATTTGCCTTCCTGAAACACTGAAAAATAACATCAGAAATACAAACCACACAGGTTTTAGCATTCATGATTATCACAAGTCCCACAGTATTGTAAACTCTGATACTTGGGCATACCTTTTTGAGGAATGAACTGCCTATAATGGCAGTCAAAAGAAGACGCAATGCTTGACTTCTTAATCATATTTGACTGTTACTTTCCTATAAATGTATGACTTTTCTGGAACGATAACAGTTCTATATTTGTGCTATCCAGCTTCAGTCCAGCAGCAGGAATATAACCTAACAGGAATTATACAGGAATGTACTTTAGATATGAAACTTAGCTGGATTCACCCGGTAATCAAATGTAAAATAAAATAAATAAAATATATAGTTGTATGACTGTTCCAGTGAAATCTTACTAACCATGCCATTTTAGAGGACAGAGTTACAATGGCCCAGCCTGATCTAAGGTTTGAAATATTTGTCTGAGCAAACGCATTTCAAAGGAACAATACACCCTTTAAGCTAAAAAAAGATAACCATGATAACAGAATAAAATGGATAGGGATTGAAAAGCTGTTCCATATGCTGGATAATATCTAAGCTGATATCATCTATTCAGCAGAATTAGTTTGTGTGCCTGAAGGTAAAACTGTCCCACAATTTATATTACTGCAGAGCTCATATGGTATCTAATGTTTCATAGCAACCTCTGAGAGTTAAAAATAACTATGAAGACAATATTTACAAAAACTAGGCAGTTTTACTCCGGCTCATTAGCTGTGAGTGATATCAGTGTGCATATGTAAGCTGAATATAATGTCTTAACATAGTACGCAAAATTAAACTGATAGTGAATGAGCACTGAATTTTCAATTCAGGAGCCAAATGGCTGAATATGCATACAAGTGAATAGGTGCTCAGGTACTCAAATAGCTCTGGATATAGGTAACTTGTGTCACACCTGCACTGTAAGTCATGAATTATAATTTCCAGCGGTCAGGCAGTAGGAATGTCATGACCAGTTGTTAAACATAAGCAACAAATGTTAGAGAAGTCCTGAGATTTTCTGAAACATCTTGTTTTCCTCTCTGCACTGACACAGTGTTAGGAAAATGTATAACTGCAATGCAATATGTAGGTTTAGTGTATTAAAATATATAACTGCAATATGCAGGTTTAGTGTATTAAGGGTTAAAAGGAGTTAATACATTTATTCTGCTTATTCTGTGTGAAAATATGCAGCTGCTAGAAGCTCTGAAAAGAGAACAATGGATGTCTGTAAATCCACCATGGTCAGCAGAAAGTGTATTGAGGCCAGGACTGTACCTTGAATGTATCATAGGTTCATCTATCCCTCCAGCATGTTCTATTCATTGTTGTGTTGAGGTTTATATCCCTAGAGCATGTAGCTCGAGTAGATTTGGTTTTGCTAAGATGGAGCATGTTCAACAGTTCTGGGTTGGACATGGCTCGTACAGTTAGACATATCAGAACTAGAGAAAGAATTGTGAGAAACTAAGGGAAGCTGAAACAAACTCAAGGTCAGGTTGTTTTTCTCAAAAAACATGTTTTTGCAAGACAGCAATTATTTGACCATGTCAGCAGCAAATCTAATAATAGTATCTCTCTGTGAACTTGTAGAAAACTGTATAAAAACTGTAGGTCGAACTATGGAAAATCAGACAAACCTTGTACCTACATGCTTTATCTCCTTGCTGCAAGTAATGAAGGGTGCCTTGCTTGAATCTAACGTGCATTGATCTTTGTGTGAAACCCTCTCTTCACCTCGGATCAGATGGCCAGGTGGCTGAAACTGTACGGGGAAGAAACCAAATTGGTTCTTCTTATATGTAAAGTCCTCCAACTGAACTGTCATCAAAAGAGGCCAGCCACTTTCTGATCTGTGACTGAAGGACGGGTTTTCCGTGAATCGGCTATCAATCACGTCGGCTCAGGTAAGGTGAATCTACTTTTTTTTCTGTTTTAGGATCAGGGACTAGATGTGTATTGTTTTTTGTCAGATTGTATTTTTCTTACAGTCAGGGATAAGAAAGGTACTGTCTTGTCATAGATCAGGAGAAACAGAATAAGTAGACTTTAGGTAGTCATTCTGAAGCAACTATAACAAAATCCGTGGTACACGTTAAAACTAGAGAATCAAGGTGAAGATACATAACAATCAAAGGTAAGGGAAAATGGGTAATAACTGTGCAAAAATACTCCGAGACCCACCGTTAACGGAAGATGCAAAATATATGCAGTCACAGCGTGCAGACAATGTTAGATACTTTTCAAAATGGGTTATTAAATACGAATTTGAGGGAAAATTGGAAAAATCCTCACTAATCAAACTTATTAAACAACTTAAAACTGATTCTAAAGGTCAGGTAAAAAAGCAACGACAGTTAGGAACTCCCCAGGCACACAGGTGGTTGGAGGAAGTAAACCGTAGGGACTAAAAGAACACGGATTCAAAAACAATGTTTTTAGACAGGGAGGATAACAACCTAGTAATAGCAACAGCACCTCCGCCTCCCCCTCCCTTACCAGAATATGGAGTGAGTAGACAGGTAGATCCACCTCCGCTATATTCTGTGGTCACTGAGGATAGGGACGCTATAAAACTAAAACTAGCTAAAATAAGGGATCCCACTGAAACTAGGTCCCGAACAAAAGCACGTAATCAGGAGTCATGGCAGAAATTTAAAGGCACACAACCTGCGGAAGAAGAAGAAGAGGAAATATGTCCACTCATAGAAGTACCGAACCCTCAGGCTGGACAGGATAATCAGGATCTAACCATCTTAGTATATAGACCCTGGACTCCGGAAGATATCCGGAAAGCTACAGAAGGGATTCTCCATCCGAAAATTAATTTTAGAAAATTCTCAGATGATTTACAAGGAATGAGGCTAAGTTATCATTTAAATGGGGAAGAAATAGAAAGGGTAGTTCGACAAATTTTAGGGACAGACTGATACATGATTTGTGGCAATTGGAATCCTCGTGATTCTGAACAAAAACCCCTTCCTAATAGCAGTGCAGATTTAGATGCTAGAGTAAAAGGACTTACAGACTGCATCTCTGAAAAATGAAAATCTAGGGCAGACTTGACGTGCATTAATCAATGCATCCAACAGGAGGGTGAGACAGTTGAACAATATTTCGCTAAGCTACTGGAATGTTTTAATAACCACTGTGGGATGCAGATCCCCGAAGACCAAAAACAAGACTCCCCATATGAACAGCAGTTGAAAAATGCATTTTTGAAAGGCAGTAGTGCACCTATAAGCAGTTTCATTACAAAACATATGGTTGATCATCGAACTAGCAGGCTACAATCACTACTCGAATATGCTAGGCATGCTGAAAGGCATTTCAATAGCAAAAAGTAAAAGAAGGCTCAAGTATTTTCTGTAGAGGAAGAAGCAGACGTTTATGTAGTACAGTCTGGCAAAGAAGGGCAGGAAAATTGCACAGGGAGGTAGACAGTCTGATCAATGATCAGAAGACTTTGAAGGATGCAAGAAAAGGGGTGAATGTTTCAAATGTGGTAAAAAGAGACATTTGGCAAGGGATTGCAAGAAAAATAAGAAAGCAACTACGGAAGACAAGGAGGGTGAAGACTGACTATATGATAGTCAGGAATCATTAGAAAGGGCTAGTGCAGAAAGGACAAATGAGAATGTGAAAAGGGAAATAGAGGAAGTGAAAAGGGAAATAGAGGAAGTGAAAAGGGAAATAGAGGAAGTACAGGGAATGGATGATAGTGAAGGAGAAAACGAAGTGCTAGACTTGGCGTTAGAGAAAATGAAGTGCTAGACTTGACGTTATTGAGCTTGGAGCTCTACTTAGCAGATACTAAACCAGAAGTTATACTTTCGGTGGAAGGCAGGGAAGTCAAATTTTTGTGCGACTCAGGGGCATCATGAACCCTGATACACCCCTCCAAATTGCCAGGAAACTCAGAATCATCCGACTATATATTAGTCAAAGCAGCTAATGGACAGCTATATCGGGAGCCCCTCTCCCACAATATTACCATAACTGATCCTGTTTCGGGATTAACACAGAAAAGTAAGATTGTAGTTTCTGCAAAGTGCACAGTGAATCTTTTGGGCAGGGATCTCATGCAGTTATTTGGTATAGCTATAGTCCCAACCATGCAGGGAATGGAAGCACAGCGACAAACTGACACCTTTACGCTGCAATTGGGGGTGAAATATTTTATTGATATAGTCAGGACTTGGTCACAACTGGTCCAGGGACTGTGACTAAGGAGCTGATGAACGTAGCCATCAGTAAGTTTCCCTCCCTCGACATTGATAAACAACACCTGTTACATTGTATCCTATATTTTTGTAATACACCAGGACCCGATAAGGAATATGAAGAAAAATTATTTAAGAACCATACAAATAGATTGGTACTGCGTAACCTGTACTGGGACACAGAAGGGAATAGTGTAGTCAGCTGTTCGCTGCCTCAGGAATTTTTAAGACTTTATAAATCTAATCAATTACCACATGTTAGCCTGACCAAGAATAAAAATATACAGTGGGCAGACCTAGGGGAAAAGCCACAAAATGTGAGAAACAAACAGAACTGGAACTGTCAGGACAGGGAATACAAGTACAAAAATTGAATTGGGTGACACAGACCAACCCAGGTGTGCACCTGCATTCTCTCGAAGACAGCTGATGGACACTCCTACTGAAGGAGGAAGAAAACGCCTTGCAAGATGTACCAGAGACTCTCTGATCAACAGGCAAATCAGATGTAGGACTTATCCGTATGGCAGGGCCAGTTAATATCACACCAAAATCAGCATTTAGACCACAGAAAAGACAATACCCCTTAAGGAAAGATGCAGAGGCAGGGATAAAACCTATCATAGCAGCATTACTTAAGGGAGGGGTACTAGTGGAATCTCCTGATTCTCCATGTAATACACCTTTATTTCCAGTTAAAAAAGCCAATGGAGAATGGCGTATGGTCCAGGATTTGCAAGCTGTGAATGATGCAGTAATACCAAGGGCACCCATAGTGCCAGATCCACACACTCTGTTAAATGACTTAAAACCTCAACAAAAGTATTTCTCTGTGGTGGATATTAGTAACGCATTCTTTTCAATACCGATACACCCAGATAGTCAGTATTGGTTTGCAATCACATTTCAGGGAAAAAGATACACATATACGCGACTACCACAGGGATATTGTGAGAGCCCTACAATATTCTCACAGGAAATGTCAAGTAACATGGCAAGGTTTAATCCACCGAAGGGTAGTCAGATTTTACTTTATGTTGATGACATTTTGTTAGCGGCCCCCACCCTGCAGGATTGTAGGGAAGATACAGTAGCACTTCTACGATTTTTAGCCACTGAGGGACATAAAGTAAACAAAGACAAACTGCAGCTCTGGAAAAAACAGGTGAAGTACCTAGGATATGAGATATCCAAAGAAGGTAGAACGTTAGATGAGGACAGAAAAGTGGCAATCTTGCAGGCACCAAAGCCTACGACCAAGAAGGAAATGATGTCCTTCATGGGAACGACTAATTTTTGTGAAAGCTGGATTCCAAACTATGCCTTGGAATCTGCACCCTTAACTGACCTTATATATAAGACACCCATGGCAGCACAAGATTTGTTACAATGGACATCAGAAGCAGAATCGGCTTTTTGTAAACTAAAACAATTAATAGCATCCTCTCTAGTTCTGGGATTACCGAATTATCATAAACGTTTTTTCTAGACTGTAGATTGCAAGCAGGGTTATATGACATCAGTACTAACACAACAACATGGTGATAAGCAACGTCCCATTGCTTACTGTTCATCACAGCTGGACCCAGTGGCATGGTCACTACCCCACTGTGTCCAGGCAGTTGTTGCAGCTGCAATGGCGGTACAGGCATCAGCTTCAGTAGTTTTGTTCCACCCCCTCACTTTGAGGGTACCCCATGCAGTCGCAATTATCTTGTTGCAAGAAAAGGTGGCATTTCTTTCCCCTGCTAGGCATCTCTCCTGCATGACTATATTATTGAGCCAACCTCATATGACAATTGAATGATGCACGACTTTGAACCATTCTATTCTGCTACCAACTCCTGCAGACGGCACACCGCACCACTGCCTGCAGGTAATTGAGCAAAAGACACTACCTAGAAAAGATCTCACAGATGTCCCTTTGCATAATGCCGAGGTGACATACTACGTGGATGGCTCATGCAAAAGGGGCCCTGTAGGACAGAACCTAGTAGGATATGCAGTAGTCTCTGATACTGAAGTTATAGAAGTAAAATCTTTACCGCACCATTTATCTGCACGGGCAGCAGAATTGATTGCCCTGACATGGGCATGTACTTTAGCAAAGGGTAAATGTGTAAACATTTTTACTGATAGCCAGAATGCTTTATCCACTGTACATGTGTTTGCACAACAGTGGAAAAACCGCAGAATGATAACATCTACTGGCAAACCTATAAATCATGCACAGTTTAATTTAGATCTTTTAGAATCTATTCAGTTACCTCAGAAGGTGGCCATTTGCAAATGTGCAGCTCACACCAAGCAACAAGATAGGATTTCAAAAGGTAATGCAAGAGCTGATACAGCTGCAAAACAAGCAGCTACAGAGGTATTTCTTTTAAATAAGGATTTACAACACTCTGAAATTTTTAATCTGAATATGTTAAAAACAATGCAGACACTTACGACGCAAGCTGAAAAACAGCGATGGATAAAACGAGGAGCAGTCCTTGAAAATGGACTGTACATCTCTAAGGAAGGGAAACCAATACTACCCTCTAATTTGTTCCGCTATGCGGCATTGTTGAGCCATGGGCAGTGCCATGTCTCAACAGGGGGGATGATACAGCTGGTGAACAAAGTGTTCACAATGTACGGATTTACAAACTATTCTAAAAAATTTGTTTAATGTGTCAGATTTGTAACAAACACCATGCACAGGGGGCGACAAAGCCCAAGCAAGGGAGTTTTCCCACACCACCATATCCGTTTAACACTATCTGTATGGATTTCATAGAATTGAACAAATGTGAGAATAACAAGTATTGCCTTGTCATTATAGATATGTTTTCCAGATGGGTGGAAGCCTTTCCAGCCAAAAACCCAGATGCAGCTACAGTGGCAAAAGTACTTGTTAAGGAAATTATTCCTAGGTTCGGCATTCCGGAGAGAATCTATAGTGACAATGGTACGCACTTTGTAAATCAAACCATACAACAGCTGAGTACGTTTTTTGGTATTTCTTTAAAAAATCATTGTGCATATCATACGCAGTCTGCAGGGCTGGTTGAAAGACATAATGGTATACTGAAAAGCAAACTGAGGAAATTGATAGCTGAGACAGGGAAAACCTGGCTGTACTGTTTACCCCTGGCACTGTTGAACATGAGAACCGTCCCTACAGCAAAAGTACTGACTCCTTTCGAGAAGCTGTATGGGAGGGCTTATTACACACCCCAGTGGAAAGCTCTCATGTCATTAGACCAGGAAGCTGATTTTACGTTAGCTGAATATATGAAAAAGTTGTTGAGTTCTAAACATCTGTTGCAGTTTAATTCTGTTTCAGGTCAAAAACAAACCGAAACATCGGAAGTGGCAGTGACGCCAGGAGACAGGGTGTGGATTAAAATCGTGAAGTGAAAGAACTGGGCATCGCCAAAGTGGGAGGGTCCTTACCAGCTTCTTCTTTCAACACCTACTGCAGTCAAAATAGCAGAGTGAGCTTCATGGATACATCTGACATTTGCAAATGGCCCCCTTCTGAGGTAACTGAATAGATTCTAAAAGATCTAAAATTGGTGAAGAACTTCAAGCTGGACAAAGACCTTACCTCTCCATCGGGACTCTAAGCACAAAAGTCTGGCTACAAAGGGGGGGTCAGATCAATAGGAACTGATCCGTCTCAAACTCAGTGAAGCAATCATCAGTGCTAAGGTCCTATAGGGCAGAGAGTAAGATCACGTGTCCTGGGCAAAGATGACGGAAGCAAGAAAGATCCAAATGCATCTGTTTGGAAGAGCTGGAGAAAACAGGAATGTAGAACAACCATTTCCACAGAAATATTGCATGACCATCCTGTTGACTGTATTGGTAACAATAATCTTTTTATTGTGGCCATTTCTCTTCTCAGCCACACAAGTAGAATGAAGTAAACGTGCAAAGTAGCACCCAAATTTCAATACTTATCAGGCTATTAAGCACGATTATGCAGACACCTTCAATATCTCCAATTGCTGGGTCTTTGCAGCTATTCCTACTGCACATGGAGGAATACCCTTAATACAGATTCCCTTAAATATAAATCAAGCCTGGCAAGCACTACTGAAGGATGCAGTGAATGTGACATCGATTAAAAGAGTGACCCTATTTTTACCCAAGGCAAAAAGAGGAACAGTATGCTTTCAAAACTACGGAAAAACAGAAGTTGGAAATAGCACCTGTAATATGACAGTGATACATCACTGTACCGGGAATTCTTGCACCACGACAAACGAAGGCCAGCAATTACAGGTTGGCAATAGCAATGACTTTACTGAAAGGAAGAAAACGGTTGATGAAAATCAAATCGTGTATAGTAAAATGTTCTGGGCTATGACCCAACAAAAGCCCGGTAACTATAAAATCGGCAACATCTCAGTCGCAATTCCTGACTGCTACTTCGTGTGTGGTGATAGAGCATATAAATGGCTACCAGGCAACTGGTCTGGAAGCTGTTTTCTGGCATATCTGATTCCAGCAATACGACATGTATCTACACTACCCCAGGGGAAAATTCAAAATGTTCGAGAAATCAAGAAACCCGTTAATCCGGTGGGACAAGTTGATGCATCCTGGATATATCACCATGATCTAGTCCATGTGAGTGACAAAGGACTGTCGCACATGGATCTGGGCAATGACGTCATATCTTGGGCGGGCATAATACCAGCATACGGAGCAGTGAAATCGATCTGGGAGCTGAGAAAACTATCCAAACTTCTTGAGACAATGAGTAATGTGACTTTTTCCACCCTAGAATTGGTGACTGATGAACTCACAGCCATGAGGACAGCAGTGCTTCAAAATCGCATGGCTCTCAACTTCACCCTAGCGGCAAAAGGAGGGTTTTGTGCTTTAATCCAGGAGGAGTGCTGTTCGTTTATTCCTGACAACAAACATGAAATAGACAGCCATCTCAAAATAATTCAGCAAGTGTCGGCCATGACCAAACCAGGAACGAATCCATTGACAGACTTTTTCCAAAAATGGTTCGGGGGTTGGGGCAGCATCTTGATGAACATTCTGATTGCCATCTGTGTAGGGGCAGCCTTACTGATGGTGTGTGGATGCTGCTGCATCCCCTGTATAAAAGAACTAGTTGAAAATTTCATAGACGCTTCAATTTCAAAGACTTTATATCAGAATGTTGAGTTAGAGGTACTGATTAAAAGCTGAAGAAATACTTTCACAAGCTTGAAATGAATGACTCTCTAACTGCAAATCCTGAGTGGGAAATGGTTAAGGGAAGAAAAACTGTTTATGCTTGTTTTGAAAGTTGAATAAAGTATTAAAAGGGGGAAATGTTAGGAAAATGTATAACTGCAATGCAATATGTAGGTTTAGTGTATTAAAATATATAACTGCAATATGCAGGTTTAGTGTATTAAGGGTTAAAAGGAGTTAATACATTTATTCTGCTTATTCTGTGTGAAAATATGCAGCTGCTAGAAGCTCTGAAAAGAGAACAATGGATGTCTGCAAATCTACCATGATCAGCAGAAAGTGTATTGAGGCCAGGACTGTACCTTGAATGCATCATATCAGAACTAGAGAATGAATTGTGAGAAACTAAGGGAACCTGAAACAAACTCAAGGCCAGGTTGTTTTTCTCAAAAAACATATTTTTGCAAGACAGCAATTATTTGACCATGTCAGCAGCAAATCTAATAATAGCATCTTTCTGTGAACTTGTAGAAAACTGTTTAAAAACTGTAGGCTGAACTATGGAAAATCAGACAAACTTTGTACCTACATGCTTTGTCTCCTGGCTGCAAGTAATAAAGGGTGCCTTGCTTGAACCTAACGTGGATTGATCTTTGTGTTTTCCTTTACACACAGCTAATAAATATACGTGGTTAATGTATAACTTATGCACAAATGAATCTGAAGTTCCAAATATAAGTTCATAGCATTCAAAGTACAGCACTCTGTTCATATATATTAATCTAAATCAATCTGTCAGTCTTCTGACACCATTACTACACCCTAGTATCAAAATTCAAAATGACCTATGGTCTCAAATCAAATGTACACAAAACTTGTTTAAATCCCTAGATCTACAGTCTGCTTTTCATCTTCTCCAACCTTTACACCTTAATCCTAACATTAAATTAAACGAGAATTTGGTTAATCTGAATTCGTTCCCACTGATCAAAAGTAAAACTGTTCTGGACTTCTTCTCATGCAGGATGGAACATAGTTCTTCCATAAGAATCAAGTTGAAGCTTTCGATCAAGTACACCACTATGATTAGACAACTAATGGACATTTGCAACAAATTCTGGAGAGATACAGATATTCCCGATCCTCAAATAGAGTTGTGTAAGGTACTATGGAATCTACTAACTCGTAAAAAGAAAATGGTCTGTCACTCCTACAAATTAATCTCAGCAATTAGATGCACGAAAGAGGCTATCCATTCTGATTTTTGGTTAAAACAAGACCCCTCGATTTCCTCCAAATCCATTGCCCAAGCCACTCAAAAATTTTCCAAAGCTATTCCTCTGTTAAAGTTCAGATATACCCAACTTATGATTGTAAATAATGCATATTACACCCCTGCTTTACTAAACAAGATGTACAAGGAAGTCCCACCCTTTTGCCAATTCTGCCCTATGACGGAAGCAGATATTATCCACATCTTTTGGAGTTGCAAATGCTCTTACAGACTTTGGTGCGCCCTCAGAGTTAAATTAGAAAAAATGGGTTATGAAAAATCTACCCTTTCATGGCAATTTGCCCTTCTTCACATACCCCCGGTAGGCATGGACATTAAGAACACTTATTTCCTAATAACAGCCTTTATGCTGATAAAATACTATATCACCCAAAATTGGAAAGATAGATCAACCCTATCATGGGAAGGACTCAAACAGATAGTTGGGAAGCATTTTTCTGCTCATAAATACTTGTGGTATTCCATGAGGCTAAATCCATCACAGAGGGAAGCTTGGAAACTGGTATATGAAGGTATATTAACATAATCACACTGCATTCGAACCTCCGGCCTGGGGGTTCTACATAGATGGGCTTTGTATATAGTTATTGTATGTAGAGGAATTTCTGTCTGTACATATCTTTTAGTCATGTTGTAGGATATGATTTGTTATGTTATGAATAAAAATCAATAAAAAGAATTTAAAAAAAAAAAAAAAAAAGTTAGGCTGTGGTTTGGACAGCTTTCCACCAGCGGTAAGCCCCTTTTACCACTGGTGGGAATTGTTTCCAATTCATAGGCTGCCTTTCCAGCATGCTTACTTCAAAGTGTTTCAACACCACAGTGGGCTGTCTCTCTGGCCCACTACAAATACCAGAGAGGCATTTGGAGGAGGGGAATGTATGGTAATTAGCCATGTGCACTTATGACAGAAATTCCTACAGTAATGGCATTACACAGTTGACTGATTTATAATACCACTTGGCTGTATAAACTGTTACCACCAACAGCAGTAATTAACTTGTGCAAAAGCTTATGTTCTCCCATCACTTTCAATGTGTACAATCACATGAGAGGTAAGTGCTGGGGAGGTTAGCAGATAGGTTATTCTTTTGTGGGTCTATGAGGCTGTGTACATGTGTGAGTGTATGTAGAGGTATGAATGATATCTGTTAAGTGTGTGTGTGTGTGTGTGTGTGTGTGTGTGTGTGTGTGTGTGTGTGTGTGTGTGTGTGTGTGTGTGTGTGTGTGTGTGTACATGTGTCTGCCTGTATTATGAAATTAGGGAGGTTAGTTATGGGACAGACAATGTCGGCATGGGTTTGTGTATGTGTGTGAGTGGGTGAGTGTGTGTGTGTGTGTGTGTGTGTGTGTGTGTGTGTGTGTGTGTGTGTGTGTGTGTGTGTGTGTGTGTGTGTGTGTGTGTGTGTATACATGTGTCTGCCTGTATTATCAAAGTAGGGAGGTTAGTTATGGGACAAACAATGTCAGCATGGGTTTGTGTATGTGTGTGAGTGTGAGTGTGTGTGTGTGTGTGTGTGTGTGTGTGTGTGTGTGTGTGTGTGTGTGTGTGTGTGTGTGTGTGTGTTTGCATCTATGTGTGTTGATGAATGGGTGAGAGTGTGAGTGAGTTATAGGAAGGAGTTTGATAAATAGAGAATGTCTGTGTTTGTGTGTGTGTGTGTGTGTGTGTGTGTGTGTGTGTGTGTGTGTGTGTGTGTGTGTGTGTGTGTGTGTGTGTGTGTGTGTGTGTGTGTGTGTGTGTGTGTGTGTGTGTGTGTGTGTGTGTGTGTGTGTGTGTGTGTGTGTGTGTGTGTGTGTGTGTGTGTGTGTGTGTGTGTGTGTGTGTGTGTGTGTGTGTGTGTGTGTGTGTGTGTCTGTGTGTCTGTGTGTGTCTGTGGGTGTGTGTTTGCATGCTTAAGGCTGGAGGGCTACCACTTGTCTTAACTGTCCCCTAAACGATTAAGCAATGGATGTAATGTGGAGATCTAGACATCAGAGAAACTTTTCTTGATTAAAGAAAGGTGATAGAAAAAGATTTATGCAGTATAAAGACATTGTTTTGGTGGTGGGGGGCATTACCAGGGGCTATTTCTGCATATTACTCTAAGCCACATAAAAGGTTTATACTGCAGCAGCTCATCTTGCATGTGGGTGCATATACCAAAGAATAAGAATCATGGAACTGGGAGCTCTGGCATTACTGATTGTCTGTAAGGGTCTGCCATGTACAGAGGCCATGCTCAAGACATCTGGACAAAGGTAAGGGGTATCCCTAGATGACAACAGAATCTTTACTAATATTATCCTAAACCACTTAAATGTTAGAGTGACAGGTTTTGTATCATGAAGCATTTTTTGGACAAGAAGAGGGACAAAACTCTTACAACTGTCATTATTGACTGACTATAGTCATACGTAAGTTATGAGTGATGAAAGAATTACGACATAACATCAGGGATGTTCTGCAAACTGAGTGATGGTTTATCTGTGCATGTGTTTGTATATATATATATATATATGTGCGAGCCTACTTTTAAAGCTTGAAGTTTCAAAACTTCTACTTTCTTATGGTCAAATCCATAAAATCAAAGTTTTGAAACTTTGAAAAAAAAATAAAAACACTTTTTTTACATTCTTGCCGGGGGACAAGCCCCCTCTGTGGTCCCTACATCCCCTGCTAATTAAATATGCCAACTCTGGGATCAAATGACAGCGAGGAATATGGTAAATTTTCTGTTCTGCGCTGTACGGTGATCTCCATTTCAACAGTTCGAAGTTTCAAAACTTCGATCTTATAGTGTTGACCATAAGAAATTCTAAGTTTTGAAACTTTGAGCTTTAAAAGTAGATCTGTGTGTGTGTTTGGATATGTGTAGGTCATAAGTGAATGAAGGAGTACATGGTGCTTGACCTATTGGTGTTTGTGGAAATTACAGACTGATTCAGACACAAGCAACACACAATAAGGTCTTTCCTCATTGCAGCTAAAGTGTTTGTGAATCCCTGGTTTCCACAATCACACTAGCAAGCCCTTTTTGCACCAGCTTTTACACTTTTGACAGGGCCAATTTCTGAATTCTGGGTACAGTATGCATTCCAAACAAGGAAGTTGCACATTATGTTTAATACACATTTATTAGGAGTGTGATCTATAAAAGTAGTTGACACTACCATTTTCCCATATTTAGACCTGTCTATATGACAGTGAATAATGTACTACTCAAAATCTCTCATTCCACAGTTATTTGATGTGTTGTACCGCAGCTAATATACTCCTGGTAGTACAGCATGTAGCACGTTATGTTCCATCCTGGGATACAATGTTTGTACAGCCACAACAGCTTAGTGCATCAAGTGTGTTGCCATGTCAGTAACACTGTTCTGTAAATCTGTGTCCCACAGTCATGAATAGATGCAACTCATGCATTTTAATCACACTGGCTTTGATTGCATAGTGTAGGACAGTTACATACATTAAAATGAGGATGACTATTTGGGTTTCCTAACACACTGGTGAGTAATTTGTGTTATCATAAGTGTGTGATAGGTAGCATGTGTGGTTGTCGCACATCACTTGCGTGGATGGCACTGTACCATGATGGGTTGCATTCAAAAAGCCTGGTTTGGTGAGGGTAGAATTTTGGAAGCCATCTGCTGCTGCTACATCAAACAGTGCAATTGACTTTCCCCAAGGGATGACATCATCCTGAGGGCCAGGATTCATCCAATCCCATACCTTGCAATGCTGAGGTATTAGTAAACAGAGTCTCACTGTGCCCAGGCAAGGTAATGAGATTCACTAACATTATGCTAATGAAACTCATTACATATTTTGAGGCAGTGAGACAACTGTCTGAGGGTGTGGCAGGGCAACAAGTACAAATGAAGTTTTCAGGTCCAGCTGGTCCATCTATATATCAGAGATGCTACTTCATACAAGTTGAGCTTCCTGCCCAATATGCTGACCAATATAGCGGCTCCACCAGTAAGACAGAATGGTGCACATAGGTATGACAGCTAGCATGGTCATTATGCCTGCACTCATGCTGTCCAAGAAGAGACAGGCATGTAGCACCACTTGGCTACTAAGGAAATCAGTCTACTTTAAACAATAAAGTAATGTGATCCATTCCTAGAGCAATTTGGACAATGGCTAGCATAAACACAACGCTCATGCCTATGGACCCAAGCTCTGCCTCTGACTCTCAACTTCTGCAGCACAGCTCCACCTGTATGTGGATCAAGGTATTGTAGCCAGTCTTACTTCCACCAGGTACTGTCTTCGGTACTGAATCTTATTTACTAGTGGAGCTGCTGCTTTACTGACATATCTCTTCCATTTGAATGGCATTTTCCAAATAATCAGCCTTGAAAATTAGTAAATCTTGCCAACGTACAATGCCAGTATTGGTCAGCATAGAGATCCTGATTCCCTTCTGTAGTCTCCATTAACTTACCCTGAATTAAGACTGACAGATCCCTTTAATTTGGACTTGGGTATGGCATAACTAGTCAGGCTTGTGTGTTACTCTACTCTCAAATTGCCTTGGCATCCAGGCCAGGATGTTCCTGAGTTAGATTATATATTTTGATTGCATACTTACATTGTATGCTAGACACAATGAAGGTGTTGTAAAGCAATGCTTTGCTGCAGACATCACGGTGTACTATACTTTGGAAACTTTATTCCTGCCTTAGGTAGGGGTGACCCATAGCTGGACTGCCACATATGTCCCATTTCCCTAAACAGTAGAGTCCATAATTCACATTTCTTTGAATTGCAGACATTACTGGAGGCAATCATTTGCATATATGTTGAATAACAAGACCCTCCTGGTATGTCATGGCTGTGTGGTATTTGGGGCATTTATGTTTCATGCTGGCTCTGTCATATAATTTAAACTATTTACCAGCACTGAGCATCTGTGCACACCATTTATGAATTCTGGCCATTACATTTGGTGCATCCACAATTAACTGACGTCATGGAATACTTCACACTGGATAGTATTAGCATACAATAATATTAGTAAAGCAGCTGGATAGTGTCCTGCAATAGTTGCAAACTTCACACTTTTTAAAATATTGTATAATTAATAACTGGAAATTAACAGTGACCAATATTCTCTGTCACTGGTTTAAGAATAGCTTATAGAATCCTCAAAGTCATATAATTCATCTTAAAAGACAGATCAGTCACTGACACAGTTTCCATTACCAGATGGAGAAATTATGCAAATTAACATATTAATATGTAATATAAAATCAGTAAAGCTATACCGCCTGAGCTTCATTTCAGCGTGTACAATTGTATCTGCCACATAAAGCCTTTGATGATTGTCATGTGAACGCATTCTGTCACAAGTGGGCAATTGGTATTTCATGAAAGGATATTAGATGTACTTCAAGGACATGTCAGTTGCTTAAAGGACATGGCACAACCATATAGCTATTTATACAGCAATTACAGAATGTGAGTTACGTGGTACTACATGATATATTCATCTCACCTACCTTAAGTGATAAGGAGAACAACTGGCTACTAAGCAAATCAGATAGAAAAGCAGCAGGACTGTTGAACTGTTGTCTAGTCATCGTCCATGAGTGGCAAATGTCTTCAAAATATTTACATAGTACTGCTAAATCATACATTGATCAGATTTATTAGCTTGTTTTAGCTTTTGCATATTTTAAATTTAGCTAAAGTGATCCATAAGCATGCAACAAGTTATGAAGTGCTAATGACAATTTACCCCGTTTGTAAAGTCACATGCTAATTTATGGTACTAAGGCTTCAATAGGCTCTCATACTTCGTCACTGAAAAGTGGTCAATATCAAACAGTGGCGTAAAGTTTAATTTTAACTTTGTAATTGCATAGCACAACATATGGAAACATGTGTTGACCAGAATATTTTGTCCTGTTAGTTAGATAATGTTAACATAATGGCATTTAACTGGTACAGAGGCAAGCTATATTCACATGGATTTGTTTTATAATCAAGTGACCAATATATCAGCCTGGAGAATAGACAGAGGAAATACAAATGCTTCTTCTTTTATTTATTTTTTTCTTGGGTGAAGTATAAAGAAGAAATACTATGAAACTGGATTCAGGGGACAGTTTGAGGAAGCACTAATCAGTCGTCCTTCATGGACATGGAGGCTGTACCAAGCAAACACTGAGGTTTGTACATGGGTGGGTGTCCAGTGTATATGAGCTATGAGAATGACCTCTGCTGCTTATGACATAGAAGAGGAAAGATGCAATGTTGTTGGAGTTGCGTCAGTCTACGGACTGATGGCTTGACCTACATGATCATATGCCCATCAGGAGATTGTGCTCTGCAAGGAAACAGAAATGTAATCCAGTGTTATCTCAAGTACTGGCCAACTGATAGAGGTTGCTTTTATGAGGGCCTCGCAGTCTAGTTATAAGATTGCTTGTCTCCCCAACCATAAACCTTTTACACCGCATAAGTGTAACATACAAGTTCAGTTTTCAACTGAAAAGCATTGCCACAATTAGATCTAAACTTCTTTCTACAAACAATATCAACAACATGTTATTGATATTCTGACTATTTGTTCTTTGTATTTGGAGGACAATTCATGCTCATAACAACAGTAACTTTATGACTATGATCTCAAATACGAGCTTTACAGTTTATGGACGGACCCATGATCTTCCTGGCAGGCCATGCACAGCCTAATACTGAAAAAATCCGTCAGACAGAAGGTTTTGGCATACTTTTTAAGATGCAGAGTTTTCCATAATTCTAAATGCATTTTAATAGTGTCAAGACATTATAAATGTCATGTAAATAAGATAAAATTGGCAACAACCATCCGTCATTGATATATATATATATATGGCTACATCATATCCAAAGGCACTACTAAGCTTGATTCCATTTGTCCATTCATGTTTTGACATTGTAAACTGTTTTATGAACTAAATGTTGTAGCATATTCTTGCATCTATAAATGTGTATATGTGTTAGCATATCCTTGTATCTGAAATTATTTTTCATTCAATTCTTATATGATCCTATTCACCTGGGCTGTGCTTACAAATGTTCCATTTTAATCAGTGCACTACCCCACTAAAAAATATAAATCAATACATATTAAAAAGTCAGTTTCTTTCATAGTTCGCAAAGGGAGAGATTGTAATAACTATTTTACTAAGTAAAATAATCAAGGAACTATTACATATTAGGTCATGACCTTGTGATGACATCAGCTGTTAGTAGGAGGGGCTGTCTTCATAGCTGTTTATCAACCTGGCAATATCTGCACCATTTTTTCATTTTGCTAGCTGGTTAGACTTGACATTTTCAAATTCTTGCAAAGAATGATGAAGATGTAATACAGGCTTGGAAGTGTCTTAGTCAAATACTTTGGAATATAGCATTTTAAACAGTTACAGTAACAAACATTAGAATTACTCACACGTGCTAGGCTTTTTAATTAATATTCACTCAAGTGATATTTCAATAGGATTTTTTCACATGAGGATTGGGTGAAGTATGTATCAACCTTTCTGTATCTAATATTAATAATTATCTCCACTTATACATCAGGACTTTAATGTAAATTTGTAAGAAAATTAAAGAGGTAGAAATCCTAGTTGCAAATATAATTAGACTAAATAGTATGAGTAAAGAGTTGGCATGGTGACTGTTCTAACTTCCTAGGTTTAGACTGAAGCATATTAATTTGATCTGCATGGTATCATTCAGACTGGGTGTGTGCAGATGTTATAAAATAAGTGGTTTTAATAAGAATTAACGTTTAAAAGTAGAATAATATATGTCCAGCTGTCATTAATCTGTATAATTCGTGTCCTATTTAGAGCTTCCATTTCTGGGTAAAGTTATTGAGAAGGATGATTATTGAAAAAATTAACTTGAGACTTGGTCCATGGGCCATGCAGGGTTAGGTTTTCCTACCGACCACAGTACCGAGACTGTTTTCATTCAGATACATAAAGTTTACCTTATGGATAGTGGTAACTATTTTTTATTTTATTTTTTTCCTCTGTTATTTGTTAGCAATATCTGAGAATACAGTTTTTGGCATCCAAATGTTTGCATCCTTACCATGTTATGCCATCTACAATCACAGACTGGTTTATCTTCTGTTTTCCTGGATGTACCCACACAATGATTTCAAGGCTAAACACCATTTAATCTTATCTCTGGAGTGTGAAGAGGCAAAGAGTTTTTTTTCTTGGATCTGTTACTTTTAACAGTATTGAAGTTGAGCCTTGCAGATCTTTGGAAGGGGTTGACTGGATTATGACTGCTAAAAAGATGGTGTAAAGCTTCATCTCCCCTTTCTGCTGGTGATCTGGAGGCCATGTCACACTCCATCAGTTGAACATGGCTGAGATGGATGCCTTAGCTGTATGTGCTTTCTTGACAGATTAGTCGGTGCTTCACCTCCTTCCTACATTTGTCTTGTGACAGTAAGATGGAGTCTGTTTTGCAGATCTGTAATGTGGGTATTTCCTCAATCATCAACTATTGTTTAGGGACAAAGTGACTGTTGTGGTCTAGTCATCTGTTTTTTAATCATTATTATCAGAATTAAAAGTTTGTATAGGGTGGCCACGGTGGTGCAGCGGTTAACGTTGTCACCTCACAGCAAGAGGTTCTCCGGTTTATTCTCGGCTGGGGTGCCTTCCGTGCGGAGTCTGGATGTCCTCCCTGTGGTCATGTGGGTTTCCTCCGGGTGCTCCTGTTTCCTCCCACATCCCAAAGACATGCTTTAAGTGGATTGGACATTCTAAATTGGCCCTAGGTGTAAGTGTGTGCATGTGTGTGCCTTCCGTGGAAGGTCGGGCGCTGGGCTGGCAACTCGACACTGTAAAAATTCCACTGCCAATCATGATCAGACAGGAGATCCACTGTGGTGACCCCTAACTGGAAAAAAGCCGAAAGAAGAAGAAGAAGAAGATCAGAATTAAAAGCTTGTACGTACTGAGGACCTTAGTTATTAGTTACACATCAGACTCCTTATTAGCTATTTCAATTCCCATTACCTTGGGATGTTTGACTCTGAGTTTGATTGCCAGAAAGATTACATACTAATGATTATCCTGCTACTCCAGTACTGAGAGATTGCACTGGCCTTCGATTTGATTCTAAATAGTATTCAGGTCTTGTTGTTGTTTTTCTTATCCTTATATGACTTGCATCTCTGTAATCTAATGGAGCACACTATTCTGTAATGCCAATATAAGATGTTATGTGCTGCTGCCCTGAGGTTGATTGTCGTTTCCAACATGTGAACTTGAAATATCCTGCATTCAGTCTTTGATTATCAAGCTCTCAGTCTTTTGAAATGTTATTTATTCATTCTTTGTTGACCAGGATAGTCTTACTAGGCTAGTAGCATCTTTTCAGGGGAGACTCAAGGTGATATTTATACTACTGAGGAAAATTTGGCCAAGACATTGAGGAATTTGCCATACTCTTTTCAATATGTGCAATGGGATCTTTTACATCCATTTGAGCTACCACCAGCTCAAACAGGTGGGGCCTTGATTTTAGGTCTCACCTCAAGAATGGCACAGTCAGAAGTGCAGCACCCCATTATGCATTGCAGAGTCAGCAATCAAACTGCCTGATGTGGGAATAGAACCCACAGCCTTCTGCAGTAAAGGCAAGTGTACTACCTGTTGCAAAACTAGAGTCTACTTTCTTTGATTGAAATACCATTATTTTGAACAAAGTATGACCTTTCGCGAAAGTGCACTTCAAAGAAAATGTACTTTTGTGATTTCCAGTGCAGCAAACCGGCAATTAAAATTAAAAAAATAACAATTTAAACTCCATTTTTTGGAGTCTGTGCACCCATACACCCCTGCTACATTAAATATACTAACTCCGAGATCGCACTACAGTGGGGAAACAGGTATTTTCCCTTATCCCCACTGTAGTGCTCTGTTTTATTTAGATTTCTGGTTTGTTGAACCGGAATTTGCAAAAGTGCACTTTCGTTAAAGTGCACTTTCGCGAAAGTAAGATCGTACTTTCATTGTTCGAAATAATGGTATTTTAATCAAGAAATTAGACCCCAAAATTAACACCGACATAATATAAAGATCATATCTTTATAAAGAGCACCATATAAGATAAATGTATCATCTTACTGGTACAGCTACTATTCTACTATGGCATGCTTTAAAAGTTTTGTAAACACATATGTGCTTCTAATGATAACTCTACTGAGCAGTTTTCATTCTTGACATAAACTGCACTTACAATCACTGTGTTTATATTTTGTGTACATTGTCTTAACTTTCTGTTATATTTTGTTGTTTAATTGATTATTTAAACATTTGATAGATCAATGAGGAATAACATTTAAAGTGTCAAAGGGCTCTTCTACAGGTATTCATGGTATAGGCTCTTGTTCAAAACATGGACATTATGGCAAGATGGAGCAGATTGTACATGGGAATGTCTACTGTGGCTGGACTGATCTGTCATTTAGTGTCTAAACTAAAGGTTTGGGGGTTAGTATGTGCAACTGGAATGTGTATGCATTACTAGTCTTAAAAAATGACTGACTACCATAACTTTATTTTTTATATCTCTTAGCTTCATTATATTACCTGTACATAGACTGTCCCCAGGATTCAGGAAGCCATTTTTTCCATGCAGGAACAGTGTAGGAGCTCCTGCACAGAAAATGTCCACCGAGCGATTCAAGATAGTGCCGTTTTCACGTGCACGAGCGGCCCTACACTGCTCCAGCACAGAAAACCAGCAAATATGCAAATCACCTCATTTGCTGGTGAAAACCATGCAATTGAGGTGATTTAGTGATTCACCAAGCTGCCAGGTTTCAATGCCAGAACAGTGTTAGTGCAGAAATGTATTCAGAAAATAACTGAGTACATTTCTGCAACTGACAAAATGGAGGCATGGCAGCTTGTGAAAAAGCATGTATTATGTGCATTAGACATGTCAATGGCCAAATATTTGGCCATTGGCATTAAAAAGTGATTAATAATCATGAAAATTAAACTTTTTTTTCTTGGCCAATCTTGTCCATTTAAGCATAGGACAGCAACATGCAAATGGGATTGTGCAAATAAAAAAAAAAAGGAAAACTCAATTTTAAGTTAAATCCGCATTTTGCCATAATAGTTAATGGTGTGAAGAATGTAAACAATACCAGGGAGCGCTGGTTGACAAGGGGAAAGGGTCCATTTTAGCGCAGCAACTAATGACCTACACACTGGGGTATGCAGATGAGGGGAGTTATACTGAATCACATATTTCTTCAAAGTGTCAGCTTGTACCTAACCGTGTAGGTGCAGCAATACAACAGTGTAAGTCTAAGAGCTGGATGACTTCATAAGGGGGTGTGTCATGCTTACTGTAAGCTCACTGGAGCTCTATGGCCCGTGTTTGCCCTTAGCTAAACACAGTTTAAGGAAGGGGGTGTGTCAGATGTGCCTAAGCAATGTGTACATAGCCTAAACGGGTTTGCGCGCTGAGAACCGGGTTTTAAACATAAAAAAAAAAGAGTAAATGGCAGCATTGTTTACATTTCAGCACTGGGTATGCGTGGCGCACCTTGGGGTTTAAATAGGGAGGAACTGGGAAGGGGAAACAGTAGTAGTAAGGTATTCAAGGAGAAATAGCATAGCTGGCAGGTGGAATGTATCACAATCAACCAATTACACATGCAGCAGCCCAGCACACTACTATAAACTATGCAAACATCTTTCAGACTGGTTTTTCCCACAAACTCTACACCACCGGTGTACACAGACAGGGATTTTACTGACAAAACTAACTACAAATGTTAGTGGCTGCTGCTGCTTTACTCCATCAATATGTGCTAGAGACTGAGGTTGGTGAGGAGGAGAATGCTGACAACTGACCCACAATGAGGAGGAGGAGAAGAGTGTACAGACCCAGGCTAACCTAACAGGGGCTACATGAGCTGAAGATAGTGGAGTGCTATAGGGTGGACAGGGACATTCTACAGCAAATCGTTCAGCTGTGCCATCCCCGCCTCACACACAGAACCGAGGTATGTGTAGGCTTAAGAATACTAGCCACAAGTACCTTCCAAAGACCAAATGAGGATATCATGGGGGCTCTCACAGGCATCAGCATCCAGGGTACTCCACCAGTTCCTGGATGCCATGACACCACATGCCAATTAGCACATATATTTCCCCAACACCCGTGAGACATTGACCAGAAGTATGGGTCCCTTCCACCGTACAGCAGAATATCCAGCGGTAGTTGGTGCTATAGACTGCATGCACATCCACATCTAAGCACCAACCGGTGAGTGGGGTAGGGTCTACATAAACCACAAGTGCTTTCCCTCAATCAACTGCCAGGTCATGTGCGATGCCCAGGGCATTATCATGAGCGTGTGTGCTGGGAGCCCTGCAGGCTATCACAACTCCCACATCTGGCATTGCTCCACAGCTACATCAGGGGGTTTGCCGGGGGGGAATGCTGTCTATGCACTGGAGCCATGGCTGATGACACCCATCAGAAACGCATACACACCTGAACAAGAACACCATAATGAGGCACACACACAAGCCAGGATCATTGTAGAGCATGTGTTTTTGATGCTCAAGTCACGGTTCTGCTGCCTTGTCATATCTGGTGGAGTCTTGCAGTACTCCCTACCTACATATACACAAATGTTCATAGTATGTACCATGCTACACAATATTATCCTGTGGAAACAACTGCAGCAGGAACAGCACGTTGCAGGGTCACACAGCCCCCCACCATTGCCAAGGCCAGCACAGGCACAGAGGGTCTCAGAGGAGGAACTTCCTGAGCCTGCTCCTGTAGGCAGAAGGAGGTGTGTCCAGTAAGCCCAGGCACTGACAAAGAGCCAAGGCATTGCACACACACTGACACTGTAGGAAACCAGGGACTGATACCTCACTCTGTCTCACACATACAGTAAAAGGGATGCCAAACATGACACTACCTGTGCTTTACCATGTATAGGGAGTGTACTATGTGCATCCAACATAGTCAGCCCTCCAGCACCATCCTCGATACTGTCCCAACAACAAGGTAAGTCACCCTACCTATCAATTACTGAATGGAGTAGTATGTTTTCATAGTTATGTATGATATGGATGCAAGCATGCAAGGGAATTGGGTGGCTGAATGGGATAGCAGCTGACAGCTGACAGCTATGTGGGTCAACAGGAAATTCACAACAGATACTGGTGTCAGCATATTAGGCAGCCCTACACAAGGTGACATCCCCCACTGCAGTACATGTGATGGCACAAATAACTGTGGGTGTCAATAGGTCACACACATGGATGTCAGTGAGGGTCACATACCCACCACCAGCCTCACCCAGCAGGACAGGTGTAGATGACCATAAAGAAAGGCCGGGCTAAGGCCCCCAAATGATGGCAATGGTGAACAGCACTCCTCCAGACCTACACAGATATACCACAATAGGTATGGCAGTCGCATGTTAGTTCTGAAGGGTAATAAGTCTGAAACTGAACTTTATACCATTAAAATCTAACATGTGTACTCTACTGATATGCCTCCTTTCTGCATGATAGGTCACAATACAATATGAAATGGAAGCCAACAGACTAACCAAAATATCAGTACAGTCATTACAAATGTTTAAAATCTTCAGGTGTGCACCCCCCCCCCCCCTCACAATCCCATGTAGAAATGCAGTAACATGTAAGCTTGAGGAGTAATATCACTGGAGCACAGATTGCCAGAGCTGTCCCAATCTACATTATTCCATGTGTAAAATATGCAGGGGTCATTGTGGTAAGTTTGTTGTGTGTTTATCATTGCCTGGAAGTGGTCAGCATGTGGGCCTGGATGGTTGTGTCTAGGTAGGCTAGGTACAGTACAGTGATCGACAGGGCCATGCTCCAACAACTGCAGTGTCAACCACACTGCTTCTCATCTACACCCATGTCTGCAGTTGTACATACTCACTGTCCAGATGTCAATATCAGTCACCATCGGAAAGCTGGACACACCATGAATGGGGGTCCATACATAGAAAAAGTACACAGGTAACCTGCACAGAGTTCATATAAAATAACTGTCAGCTGCACACAAGTTTGGAATTATACATAGAGGTTAGGATCAAATTAGTTGTCCCTTTAGTATGGAATACTGGTAGTCTGGACAATTACTGGCAGACCACAAAAGGCACAGTTATAAAGTAATGACAGGCTGCCCATGTCCACACACAAGCCAGCATTAGGGGAACGTCCCAGGTATATCTGTGAGTTAGGTGCCAGTAGCTTCCATATCACACATGCACCCAGCTCACCCCACCATCAGCCACAGGTTTATCACAGGTCATAGCCTTGCTGTAGGGAATGAGTACAGCATGAACATTCTCTGTATGGGAATACATACATGATGCTGCATGCTGAATAGGTGTCCCATGCAGGTGTGTCCCTAGCTGTAAGCAGACACCTGCCACATCCAGACTCATGGATCAGTATGAGCAGGATGAATTGACAGGGACACCTCAACCACTTGCCACTGTCACCACAGGGTACTCCACTGGCTAGCAGCCTGGAAATGTATGAGTGACAGAATGCACTGGCCTGCTACAGATGGCCTGCAGCACTCTCAAATGGCCAACAGTCCTCTGGCAAAGGCCCATGCCTCACCCATAGTGCCAATGTACGGAATGTCAGGAAATCCTAACTAACAACCTAACACAGTAAAGGAAAACAAATGCAAGGCCATGCTGAAAAATGCCAGTAGCATGCCTCCCCATGTCTTACTGCAAGAAGTGTGCACCAGGCCACAAATACTACTGGGATGAAGGCCCAATTATAGGGATACCTCTGAGATATTGCTTTCATAATGTAAGGAAGAGGAGAGAGTAATGGGGGGTGTAGAAGCATGGATGTCATAGAGTGTGTGAAATCTGAAACTCTAATGTCCACCCAAACTACCCCCTGACTGTGAACCCATGAATGAATAGCCACAGAACTGCTTGTAAACCACAATGTGAATGTAAACTGACCAGATATGAGTCCTGCCTCTGGATATCCTGGGTGTACCTGTACAGCTGAGAGGTATGGCCCCAGCAAGATATGGCCATTCTGTTAAGTTGAGAATAGCACAAGAAGGGGATCCCCAGCTAGTATACTAGCAAGGTGCTGGACCATTTACACAGAACCAGCAGTCTATTGTCTGTAGCTACCCCTCCACAATGGCAGGACTGTGCCAGAATGTGTAGTCTATATGCCTCAGAATATTGGTCTCAGCTTCATTCATCTTGTATTTCCCTGGTAAATAACTGTGAGCAAAGAATGATAACTGTCAGTAGTTGATGAAATGATACATCACAGTGTAAAACAGTACATATTTCAGAAAATCTATGCTACAAACAACCATGTTACACAAGCAGCACAGACAGCAATAGTTACAGTATCCCCCATATGTTACGCTCATTGTGTCTCCATATTGGTAACCTATCTACAGATATCCTGCAGAAACAGTTTGCCATGTGTAGCTCTAGCACACAAAACCCTGAACTGGAGTCCAACCCTCCCTGGAATGGATGCACACACTCAGTATAGAATGTCATACTGGGCATGCTCCTACACTTAGAGAAATGTAGCCCATGCCTGACAACACAGTGGACTACAGATATCTATTATTCACAGATGTCTGTGCACACACACTAAATTGTACACCATTGATACTTCACCGCACACACACACACACACTGGATAGGAATACTCACACATATCTAAGGTCAACATAATATAATATGTCAAACATATGCACACAGAGACGTGGGGAAGAGAAAGACAGACAGCAACAGAGAGAATCCCATTATGAGACCGTTCTCACCCAGTACACATCCCATTGGCCTATATCACATGATGTGCTGATGTCATACACTGTAGAAATTCCTTTGGTTATCCCTCAACCCTATAGTCTCAGTGGTGCTTGTGATAACTGTTTAACACTATAGTACAAATAAGTATCCATGTAGCAGTTGTAATTTCAGTCCTGTCAAATGTAAAGTTATGTGTGTGTGTGTGTGTGTGTGTGTGTGTGTGTGTGTGTGTGTGTGTGTGTGTGTGTGTGTGTGTGTGTGCGTGCGTGCGTGCATGCGTGTGTGTGTGTGTGTGTGTGTGTGTGTGTGTGTGTGTGTGTGTGTGTGTGTGTATGTGTTTGTGTGAATGTGTGTGTTTCTAGATGAATGTGTTTTAGGGCATTCACACTCATTACACTTCCCATTGCCCTACTTTAGCACTCCTGCTGATGTCAGTCACCCTGAAATAACCTTTTGGGGAGCTTGCAGCCCTATAAGCTCTGTGGTGCTTCCGATAACTGCATAATATTATAGCATAGCAAACTAGTTAGATAGGAGTTCTAATCCACATCTCGGCAACTGTGAAAATGTATGTGATTGTGTGAAAAAATGTGTGTGCCTTAGTAGAGGCATGAATTTGAGGCCATTCACACTCACTATGCTTCCCTTACTCCTCCTTTAGCACCATTCACACTCACTACTCTCCCCTTACTCCTCCTTTAGCACCATTCACACTCACTACACTTCCCTTACTCCTCCTTTAGCACCATTCACACTCACTACACTTCCCTTACTCCTCCTTTAGCACCATTCACACTCACTACACTTCTCTTACTCCTCCTTTAGCACCATTCACACTCACTACACTTCCTTTACTCCTCCTTTAGCACCATTCACACTCACTACACTTCCCTTACTCCTCCTTTAGCACCATTCACACTCACTACACTTCCCTTACTCCTCCTTTAGCACCATTCACACTCACTACACTTCCCTTACTCCTCCTTTAGCACCATTCACACTCACTACACTTCCCTTACTCCTCCTTTAGCACCATTCACACTCACTACACTTCTCTTACTCCTCCTTTAGCACCATTCACACTCACTACACTTCCCTTACTCCTCCTTTAGCACCATTCACACTCACTACACTTCCCTTACTCCTCCTTTAGCACCATACACACTCACTACACTTCCCTTACTCCTCCTTTAACACCATTCACACTCACTACACTTCCTTTACTCCTCCTTTAGCACCATTCACGCTCACTACACTTCCCTTACTCCTCCTTTAGCACCATTCACACTCACTACATTTCCCTTACTCCTCCTTTAGCACCATTCACACTCACTACACTTCCCTTACTCCTCCTTTAGCACCATTCACACTCACTACACTTCCCTTACTCCTCCTTTAGCACCATTCACACTCACTACACTTCCCTTACTCCTCCTTTAGCAACATTCACACTCAGTACACTTCCCTTACTCTTCCTTTGGCACCATTCACACTCACTACACTTCCCTTACTCCTCCTTTAGCACCATTCACACTCAGTACACTTCCCTTACTCCTCCTTTAGCACCATTCACACTCACTACACTTCCCTTACTCCTCCTTTAGCACCATTCACACTCACTACACTTCCTTTACTCCTCCTTTAGCACCATTCACACTCACTACACTTCCTTACTCCTCCTTTAGCACCATTCACACTCACTACACTTCCCTTACTCCTCCTTTAGCACCATTCACACTCACTACACTTCCCTTACTCCTCCTTTAGCACCATACACACTCACTACACTTCCCTTACTCCTCCTTTAGCACCATTCACACTCACTACACTTCCCTTACTCCTCCTTTAGCACCATACACACTCACTACACTTCTCTTACTCCTCCTTTAGCACCATTCACACTCACTACACTTCCTTTACTCCTCCTTTAGCACCATTCACACTCACTACACTTCCCTTACTCCTTTTTTAGCACCATTCATGCTCACTACACTTCCCTTACTCCTCCTTTAGCACCATTCACGCTCACTACACTTCCCTTACTCCTTTAGCACTGCTGCTGATGTCACTCATCTTCAAAATACCTTTGGACAGCTCTCCAACATATAATCTCTGTGGTGCTTGTGATAATTGTATAATGCTTTAGTGTAGCAAAATAGTTAGGTAGGAGTTCTAATCATGGTTCTGGCAATTGTGAAAATGTGTTACCCCTCCTTTAGCACTGCTGCTGATGTCACTCACCTTCAAAGATGCCTTTGGACATCTCTCCAACATGTAAGCTCCGGGGTGCTTGTGATAACTGCGTAATACTCTAATGTAACAAACTAGTTAAGTAGAAGTTCTAATCCCAGTCCTGGCAACTGTAAAAATATGTGTGTTTGTGTGAAAGACTGTGTTTGTCTTTGTATAGACCTGATTTTGTGGCCATTCACACTCACTTCACTTCCCTTACCCCTCATTTAGCACTGCTGCTGATGTCCCTCACCTTCAAGGATACCTTTGGACAGCTGTCTAACATATAACCTCCCTGGTGCTTGCAATAAATGTGTGATACTGCCGTGTACAACCCTACTTATGTGGGAGTTCTAATCTCAATACTGGCAATTGTAAAAGCATGTCTGTTTGTGTGAGTGTGTGTGTATATCTATAGGGTGAGCTATTTTGTGTCCATACTCAGCCAGTACATTTCAAAGTGTAATACTTTACAATGGCTGCTGATGTCACTCACCTTCGAGGTATGTTTGGACACTGTTCTACCTATAAGCTCTGGGGCATGTGTGATAAATATGTAACAATGTAGTAGCAATAACTACATAGGTAGGGGTTTGAATTTAATTCCTGGCAAGTGATTGTGTGTGTGTGTGTGTGTGTGTGTGTGTGTGTGTGTGTGTGTGTGTGTGTGTGTGTGTGTGTGTGTGTGTGTGTGTGTGTGTGTGTGTGTGTGTGTGTGTGTGTGTGTGTGTGTGTGTGTGTGTGTGTGTGTTCACACCTTAAAGATTTTGGCCCCATTTACACCCAGTACACTTCTCCGTGGCCGACTTTAGCAGTCCTGCAGATATCATTCAGCTTAGAAGTACCTGTTGGCAACCCTAAACAATGTAAAGTCAGTGGTGTGTGTGGTAAATGCATAACATAACTGTCTAAAAACATAGATAGAGGTTCGAACTATACTCCTGGCAAATGTAAACGTGTGTGTAGGGTAAAATATTTTATGAAATCTCTCACCCTCTACTTCACCCAATAAGGGCTGGTGAAGTTTCTCACCTTAGAAGTACTTTGGGACAACATCCATCCTATAAGCTCTGTGGTGTGTGCGATAAATGTGTAACACTGTAATGGCAATACATAGCTAGGTTTGGGTTCAAAACTCAGTATTGGCAAGGGTGTGTGTGTGTGTGTGTCTATGTCTATCATCAGTATCTTGTGTGGTTGTAGACGTGGTTGCATAATAACAGGATCCATTGGGGGTGGGTTTTGCTAAATTATTATATTGAGGAACTAGTATATGTCCCAATGTCCACATTACAAGCCAGCAGTTGTCAAACACCGTAGAGGTTGGTGTAGACAATCCACAGCCCTAAATGTGTACAGGCATGTGCAATGACTATGTGACAGTATGGATTAGTTAACAACATAAGCAACCCTTCTAATACTCAGAGACCACTCTCCACCCAAGAATCATACACAAACACACTTGGCTAGTCAGCAACCACTATATCAGTAGTTCTCCTACAAATTGTCTCACAGATAGTACCCATGGTGTGATTGCAGTGGTCTCCATGTCAAACCGATGATTGGTGTCACACAAGGTGCAGACCCACGTCCTCTCATGTTTGGAATCTACCCTTCTGAGGTGCAGGAGAACACAAAGGCACCCTGGCTGATAATGTTTGCATAGAACAGTAAGTGGGTGGTAGCATTCCCAATTCATGTGATGTTGACATCATGCTCAAAGGCCACTTGACACCTATGACTGTTGTCACATTACCTCAATGCCAAGAGATGTGCCGCCATTACCTTTGGGAGCACCATGGCTCACATGAAGTAATACATTGGCGGTAGTCCACTGAACAGTGATGTTATTATAAGAGAATGGGGAACACAGGTTGACAGTCAGCTGCCTGATGACCACAACAGTGCCACTGGCATCAGAAAGTACTTTGATGTGTTACATCTCCTGACTGAGTGTGTGTTATCCAGCAAGTAAAAGGACATGGCACCCTGTTCCATACCCTCAGTAGCCCAAGCAATGTGTACAGTGACCCTTTTGCCATGTTCCCCACTGGACACCGTCAACAACTGCAAATGTACCTCACAAAGTCGGCAAATGTAAAGGGAATACCATGCCTTATACACATACCCTGTATGGACAGACTCCAATAACTCCAGTGAATCCCGTATCATACTGTCTATGTAGTTGCAATGACTACCTCAGTTACACAGCCATGTCTCACAAAATTAGGTCAGGAATGCTACTTCTGTCGATACCAATCTGTCCACACAACATACCCCAGAGATCTCAAGCACACTTCTACACTTCAAAGAACATGCATGTAGGACATGTGCACAACCCAGACACTGTCCATGTTATGGAATATAAATCACATACATGAGAAGCAGTGCACATCACTGGCCACCCACAGTAGAAATCCGGATGAGTGGATGGGGAATACAATACCCACCCCTGGGAACCACTCCAGTGACTATACTCCTGAGCCACACCGGGGACTATTGTCATGTTGCCTGATACCAGTGTATTCCCTCGGGCTAGCCTTGTAGATCCTTCAGGCCCATTTACCTACCACACACCTATGAAGCAATGAACCTATGGATCTTATTACTGGCAAGTGTGTGTGTGTGTGTGTGTGTGTGTGTGTGTGTGTGTGTGTGTGTGTGTGTGTGTGTGTGTGTGTGTGTGTGTGTGTGTGGGTGTGTGTGAATAGTAATCTCAGTGTGCAGCATACAATAGAATCACAGTTAAATAAATTTAAGTAGAAAAAGCAGATAAATGGGGCGGCCATGGTGGTGCAGTGGTTAGCATTGTCGCCACACAGCAAGAGGTTCTCCGGTTTGATCGTAGGCTTGGGTGCCTTCTGTGTGGAGTCTGCATGTCCTCCCTGTGGTCACGTGGGTTTCCTCCGGGTACTCCGGTTTCCTCCCACATCTCAAAGACATGTTGTAGGTGGATTGGACTCTCCAAATTGGCCCTAGGTGTGAGTGTGTGCATGTGTGTGCCTTCCATGGAAGGTTGGGCACCGGGCTGGCAACTCAACACTGTAAAACTCCACTGCCAGTCATGAGCGGACAGGTGATCCGCTGTGGTGACCCCTAACCGGGAAAAGCCTAAAGAAGAAGAAGAAGAAAAAGCAGATAAATGGGTATACTTCACACAAATCTTTATTTGGTAAGCACTTTCATGGGAATTACTCCCACTTCTTCAGACCATTCAGTAAAAAAACATTAATTCACTAGCCTTATATATGCAATGACCCACTTAATACTAATTGGATTCAGAACACTTCAACTTACATTTTAAAGTGGCAGGCATTCACAAGCATCTATGCCAGACTGCATTCAGCAAAAAATCATACCAATATATTATAAAATATGCTATAAAAACATTTCTGTAAACCTATGAAAATAAATAAATGTATATTAAATACATTTATAACCTCAAATTATGTAAGGTCATGTCTATATAAATCTAAACTTTAATAAAAATCTATATAAAACTATCATACATAAACATATAAAGCACATAAACCACAGGCATATACATCATTTAATAATACGAATACTTAATCTTTCATGTATAACACATAAACCACAGATATATACGTCACACAAAAATCATTAAAAGAAAATCATTAAAACACAAATAGAACAGATAGACCTTTCTGTAACATAAGTACAGATATGTTCTATCTGAACCCCCCCCCCCATTTTTATATATGCAAAGTTAAAATTCCATACTACAAAATCAGGGCATATACCTATATAGCTCTATACCTATCTATACATACAGCCATGTGCACCCTAATGGACACATTCTAATAACACTACATTAACCTAAAATCATTCACAGCTTAAGATAAAAAAACTGTGTACTTAGTTATCTTTACCCCTACTTTACCTATAGGACTCCTATTTTTCAAGGTAAACTTTTAGTAGGCTCATATCATTAGACTCAGAGTCAGAATCATGTCCAAAATTCAATGTATATGTCTATGTAAGCCTATATGTGTTCCATACATATCTTGTACTTTCTATAATATTTACACTAATAATCATAATGAACTCTACTTATATATAGGGTGTCAATTAAATTATATCACTTATATAATATATTCAATGAATACTCAAGAAATAATAAAATAAGATCAAGTGCTATATAATCAATCTGCTTAAAATACATACAGTCCCATTTATCTTTACCTACATTACTTGCGAAGACTCCTGTTCTTCAAGATGGGTTTCAATGGAACCCTATCATTGAGACCAGTCCCTCCGTCAGCTTGTAACCGAATGATCCACCTCACTTCTGATGTCCCTGTTTTGTTATTCATATCTCCACCTCTTTCATTCTCATTCACCATCTCTATGATCATAAATTTAAATGTGCGAGTCTCTCCCTTCTCCAGTATATTTCTAGCTAGGGCATTAGTTTTATCCTTATTCCTTATGCCTAAAAGGTGTTCCCTTATTCTATATCTGAATTCTCTGCTAGTTTTTCCTACATAATATCCTGAACACAGTTCACAGACTGCTAAATATATAACATTTTTAGTACCACGGTTGGCAGTAACTTTAAATTCATATTCCCTTCCTGTATCTGGGTGTTTAAATTTGTCTGTAGCATTTATTGATTGCAGTTTCTACAGGATGTAGTTCCCTGATATTCCCCCATGGTTTCATCCACCTTTGGCCCATAGCAAAGCAATCTTTTTAATGATTTCTTGTTTTTAAATAAGAAGTTAGGTTCATTTCCTACTATTTCCTTAATCTGGGGGTTATGTGTCAATACTGGCCAATATTTCCTTACTACATCCTTCATTACATTCACACTGCTAGTATAGTTAGTGCAAATTTTCAACTTATTCTGTGTGAATACATTCAGTGTTGGTTATACCTTTCCACTATCTGAGAAGTATGGTTTACCTATAGTTGTTCTTAGTGTTGTCATCTCATCAACTGTACCCCTGATGTCATTGTTCTTATAACCACTATTTTTAAACCTCGTATAGAGTTCATTTACTTCTTCATGGAACCTATCTTCCTCTGCTGTTAGTCTGGAAACCCTTAAAGTCTGACCTTTCACTACAGTTTTGAATATGTGTTGAGGGTGCACGCTGCTTCTATGCACAAATGTGTTCCTATGGCAGCTTTTTCTGTAAACATTCGTGAACCATTCCCCCTTTGAATCTCTTTACATCCTAACGTCAAGGAAGTCAATAGTTTCTCTTGAAAACTTTAACTCAAATTTCAAAAATGAAGTGCTTCTATTTAACTCTTCATGGAAAGCCAATAGCTCCTGTTGAGATCCCTTCCAAAGCAGGAAGAGGTCATCCACAAAGCATTTGTAAAAGGCAACCTGTTGCCACCTGCCCTCCGTGACATGCTTCTGCTCCCAATTTGCCATGATTATATTGGTGTAACTGTTTGCACTAGATGTACCCATGGCCACTCCCTCATTTTGACAGCACATGACATGGTCAAATAGCATTACATTATTTGTCAAGACCTGTTCCATGAGTAAGCATATCAGCTCTATATGGCTTCCAGTGTATACTCCATCTTTCACTAAATATTCGCTCAACATCTCCAGACCCACATTGTTGGGTATGGGCATGAATAAAGAATTAACATCCATGGTCACCATCAATACAGAGTCCTTATTGTAGTTATTATCTTGTGCATGTTTAAATAAACCTATGAAAAATGGTTTAGTGTCACTTAGAATTACCTGACTCCTGTTAATTAGGGGTCTCAGTAACTTTTCTATACACACAGATATGGGTTCAGGCAACCAACCCCTCCCCGAGACAATAGGCCTCAGGGGTGGGTTGGTTGAATTCTTATGGACTTTCAGAATCCGTTGAATCACAGGTATTATTGGATGGGGTACCAAGAAATATTTATACTATTCAATTGTTATCCAATTATCCATCAGACAGTCATAGAACAATTTATTCAACTTTTCTTTCATATTATCAACAGCAACACTATCTACGACCCTATATACATATTGATCCCATAGCAGTGTTTTCATTTGTTTGTCATAAAATACTTTGTCCGTTACTACTATAGGACACCCTTATCAGCCCCTTTAATTACTATAGAATCATCTTTTTGTAGGGCTTGTAAGGCTTTATATTCTCCTTTGTTCAAATTGTTCCATTTTGTGTCTCTTTGTTATAATACAATCTATCTTATAACTCTTTCTCACATAAATTCGTGAACACATCCACTATTGGGTGATTGGGTGGAACAAACTTGCTGGGCTTTCTCAACTCAGTATTAACAGCAGTGCATTCATTACCAAAAAACAATTTAAGTTGTACATTTCTAGAAAACATTTTAATGTCAATTATATTATCAGTTACCTCAGCCTTTTGTGATGGTATGAACGAAAGTCCATTACTCAATAAGCTTTATTCATCAGTTGTCAAGTTCTTGGATGAAATATTCCATACCAATGATTCAGTCATCATTGGTGAAATCAATGTCTCTTGGCCATAAGGTTCTCTGAGGACTCCTGTACCCCCTTCCTCTTGAATCGCCTTCTGCTCAGGGACCAGTCCCTTATGTTTTTTCCTTGTTCCGTGGTCAATCTTATCAGTAAAACCAAAAAAGCCTGAGCTTGTGTCATATTATTTCCATTCGACTCTTCCCCTACCAGTCTCACCACATTCAGACTTGTATCGTTAGTTCTCCCATAACTTCCTGGGTGAATATATTGACTCTTGCCTCTTAGTTGATCGGTTCTTATCACTGATGTTGCACTGGCCTTCAATCTCACTCCCAGCAGCTCATCCTGTTGCGCTCTCCTTTCCTCCATCTGTTGGGCTGTTCTAATGACATCACTGGTGCCTCCATCTCTTAAGGGGCTATCTGCATGGATCTGAGTATTATCATACGTTCCTGGACAAACAAAAATGTGGCCGCCCTTAAAGTCTCTCCTATCTCATTCCAGCTTACCTAACTTCTGTCTCAATATCTTCTTTTTGAACATAGAGACAGATTCAGTTATATTAGACAATTTGTTTTGCACTAAATCATTCGGGTAGTCACTATACAGAGTGTGCTGTTGCCCTACTATATTATCCATAATTAGTTGCTCCTTTTTGTCATTAAACTCAAGCAGCAGTCTTATATAGTTGAAGCTGAGCTCTAAATTAAGTTGTTGCCATTTACGGAGTAACTCTGATTGCCATTCACCCTGATTAGGCATTTTAACAATTCTCAGTCCTCGAGGTATCACTAATCTCAGTGTGTTTGCTTGATGAATATCCCCTGTGGCTGTGGTTATTAGCAATCGAAGGTGTATCCAAACCACAACACGTACTATTCTCCACTCTACAACAGATGTTGTAAATCAACATATACCTATGTACAGCCCTCAGCCCTATAAGCTGTGAAGCATATGCAATCACTGTGTTACAGACTGGGGAATTCCATGCAGATACAGCTGTACCCTGCCTAAGACATGGTGGATGTATTACCACACTGCCATACTCCTTGGTCTTGCTGCAGGGTCACATCCTGGTGACGCACAGATGCCTATAACAGAAACAGGATACAGCATGTGAGAACACATTCACTCAGCACTTCACTTGTGGGGGGAGAGAGGGGTAAAGCTGGCACTGAATGTGTTGCCAAGACTGTGGGCAGTATTTGTTGTCTCAAGATAGGTATTAGCATTGTGCACTAACTCACAGCACTTGTGTTTAATGCTGTGGAGGTTGTTGATGTAACTATCAAAGGCTGTTGTGATTGTCGTCAGTGTCTGCTGCATGTCTGCCATCATAGATGCCTGTAGGGGATTCCATGAGGGATCCCAAGTTGTGTTTGAGGCTAATAAGGGAGTTCAACAGTCATGGGACACCACCCTTCTCTGCAATAGTGTCCTCTTTCTGATGTACACTTTAGTAATGTCAGAGCACCATCACATTTGTATCCCAGTGTTTGGAGGACAGTGTCTGGGTTCTGTTGGCTATAGCTGGTACCATGCATTCATGTACTTGTTTGTACAGTGCACATGTGTATGATTCCACAGTCATGCAGCTATGTCCCATTGCCATGGGTGCAGTGAAGTCATCCACTCCTGTTTTTATGGTTGCAAAGTCAGCTTTGGAGAAGTTTTACAAGGTGGTTACCTTTGTTGGGGGTGTGGCTGACATGTTGAGTTCCATGATGATTACAGCCTGTGTGGATCCCATCATGCAGGGATTGAAAACTGTGAAGGAACAACAGTCCCATATTTAAGTGGTCAACACAGGTCACAGTTGTTGCATCCTCTACTGGGGGTCAGTATCAGCTGGTTCAGGGCATTGGAAATGATGAAACCCAGAAGTGTTGGGCCACTGTAGTGGTTCTTGTCTACTTTCCCCAGAAGATGGATGGGTAGTTGAAGTCTCATGCTATGTCAGTGTTGTGTTGGACCATTATAGAGGGCAGGGTGTTAAGGAATTTGCAATGACAGTCTAGGGACAGAGATGTGGACCCATAGCAGGCTATGGTCTGTTTTGCACTATTACCCCAAGGCAGTTGTACCGGAAGTATCTCCAATGCATTATACTAGCATACTAGTCTGGAGGTGTTCCTAGCCATAATGAATATGGACACAGCACCGCCTGTGGAGGTGTGTTGTGGTCCATGTTTGGGGGCTGACAACTGTGGAATGCATCATAGCATGATACTGCAGGTCTGCTGTCTGCTGCTGTGAACCATCTCTCCATTACAGCAGACATGTGTCCTCCACTCCTACGAATGCTTTGAGTGACTGCATCCTGACAGTTAGATGTCTACTGTTGAGCAGCATGACCCTCAGACTGCATGCATGTGTAGCTGTTATGGTGGTAATAACATTAGGAACACTGCCTAATAAGGCATCATAGGGGTGGTAAGACACTTAGCCAGTACCTGTAAACCCAGCACTGACAGATGTAGGACATTTATGGCAAGTCATTGGGTTCTGTCAATAATGTCATTCCAAGCAGAGAGGTACTGGATCTCCTAAGAATGATACAAAACATGTAAGCCAATGCTGCAGTCAATAATCTGTTCATAGTACCACAGCATCATTCTGGGTGACAGCAGTACACTGCTCAGAGCTACTGTCATACCTGCCTGGACCACATAATTAGAGATTTCATCCAAGTGTCTTGTCATGTAGTCCAGGGAGGTGTGTCCCAGGTCAGTCACACCCACATGGATACAGAGTGATACTCATAGTTGTTGTGGAGTGCCATGACTGGCTGTGTCATGTGTTGGATGCTGGCAGGGAGGTGTGTCCCAGGTCAGTCACACCCACATGGATAAAGAGTGATACAGGGAGGTGTGTCCCAGGTCAGTCACACCCACATGGATACAGAGTAATACAGGGAGGTGTGTCCCACGTCAGTCACACCCACATGGATACAGAGTGATACTCGTAGTTGTTGTGGAGTGGCATGACTGGCTGTGTCATGTGTTGGATGCTGGCAGGGAGGTGTGTCCCAGGTCAGTCACACCCACATGGATGCAGAGTGATACTCGTAGCTGTTGTGGAGTGACATGACTGGCTGTGTCATGTGTTGGATGCTGGCAGGGAGGTGTGTCCCATGTCAGTCACACCCACATGGATGCAGAGTGATACAGGGAGGTGTGTCCCAGGTCAGTCACACCCACATGGATACAGAGTGATACTCACAGTTGTTGTGGAGTGCCATGACTGGCTGTGTCATGTGTTGGATGCTGGCAGGGAGGTGTGTCCCAGGTCAGTCACACCCACATGGATACAGAGTGATACAGGGAGGTGTGTCCCAGGTCATTCACACCCACATGGATACAGAGTGATACAGGAAGGTGTGTCCCAGGTCATTCACACACACATGGATACAGAGTGATGCATGGAGGTGTGTCCCAGGTCAGTCACACCCACATGGATACAGAGTGATACGTGGAGGTGTGTCCCAGGTCAGTCACACCCACATGGATACAGAGTGATACAGGGATACCCTAGTTTACGAATACCACTGCAGTATATGTGGATTTTGCTGGCCTCTGTCCAGACATGTTGCACTGACAAGTTGTGAGGTATGCTACAGGAATGTTGAATTCATGCCAGATAGGCCCCAGTGGTGAACACTGTGATGCAATGCAGTTAAACCCACCAGAAGTGAACATGCACATAAAGCAACATAGCTAATACTGATAGTTTTGTGCATGGTAAATTGCATGCCCTTCACATGCCTGGGGTATTGTCAGACTGCAGCAGAACAATGTCCTACTCACCAGCTTCAGGCTGGTGTCCCATATGCAGACCAGAGGGACCTAGATATTTGTGACAGAGAGGTATTGTCAGCAGACTTACATGTGGCCTTGTTACAGGATGGATGCAGCATGCATGTCTGTACATTTACAGTACAAACCCCAATAATGCACAATTTTCTGTCCTCACCATAGACGTGCACCTCTTTGCATTAGAGAACCCTATCCACAACTGCAATCAGACCTGACTCATGGATGTAGATACAATACAGATACAAGTATGTCTGATACAGTAGTGCACTAATCCCCACTGGGCCCTTACCTGCATACTCCCTGTCCATTGTGTTGGTTCCATCCACCTAGAGCATGTTGGCCTTTGTACCCTCGTGTTGTACTGGGGTGTGTGACCCAAGGTTAGTGGGAGCTCATATGCTGCACAACTTGGTTGTGTGATGGATGACAAAGAGAAATATAAAGTAATTTTTATGATGTGGTGATAACTGTACCCAAGTGTGACAGAGTGGTCATTGCAGCAGATGTCAATGGGCACGTTGGTGAAGGGAACAGAGGGTCTGTGGAAGTGATGGGTATGCATGGTGTTAAAAGGAATGCAGACAGTGAGATGGTAGTGGATTTTACAAAACAGATGGACATGGCTATGGTGAATATGTACTATAACACAAGGGAGGAGCATAGGGTGAGTTACAATACTGTAGTAAGATGCACACAGGTGGACTATATCCAATGTAGGAGGGTCAGTTTGAAAAAGATTGGAGACTGTAAAGTGGTGAAGGGGAAAGTGTATTTAGACAGCATGGAATGTTGGTCTGCAGGATGATGGTGATCAAGAAGATGGGGAATGTGAGTTCAGCAGCAAGGATCACATAGTGTGAATTGGAAAAGGGTGATTTTGAGGTGGAGTTCAAGGAAGAATTAAGACAGACATTGGGTGGTACTGTCAGTTTACCACATATCTGGTTAAGTACGGCAGAGCTACTAAGGGACACGGCTAGAAAGGTGCTTGGTGTGACATGTGGATGGAGGAAGTAGCACAAGCAGACCTGGTGGTGGAGTGAGGAGGTGCAAGACAGTGTACAGAGAAAGAGGATGGGGAAGAAGGAGTGAGACTGTCAGAGAGATGAGGAAAGTAAATAGGAGTGTGTGGAGATGAGGTGCATGGCAAAGAGAGATGTGGCAAAGGCTAAAGTTGAAGCATATGAGGAGTTGTATGACAGTTTGAACACTAAGGAGGGAAGACAGGAGTTGTACCGATTCGCTAGACAGATGTACTGAGCTAGGAAAGATGTGCAGCAGATAAGGGTGATAAAGGATAATGAGGTAAATGTACTCACAAGTGAGGAGAGTGTGTTGACTACATGGACAGATTACTTTGAGAGGCTGATGACTGCAGAGAATGAGACAGAGAAGACTGGATGATGTAGGTATGGTGAATCAGGAAGTGCAACAGCTTAACAAGAAAGATGTAAGGATAGCTATGAAAGGGATGAATACTGGCAAGGCTGGTGGCCAACATTACATACCTGTGGAAGCATAGAGTTGTTTAGGGGAAATGCAGTGGTGTGTTTAGCCACACTATTTACTGATATCTTGGGTGGTGTGAGGTTGCATGAGGAGTGGAGAGAAAGTGCTTGGGTACGGTTTTAAGAATAAGGTTGATGTGCAGAGCTGTGGTAACTACAGAGGGATAACATTGAGTTTGATCTGTATAAAGAGTAGGGAATTGATTTAGGAGATGCTACAGAGGTGGAAATGTGCTGTAGAGATGAGACTTATGAAGTTCAGCAGGAATAAAGTATCTGTGTGTGAATGAGAGGGAGGATAGCGGAATGCTGAGGATGCATGGGGCAGATTTGGCAAAGGTGGATGTGCTTAAATGATTGGGATCAGCATTTCAGAGTAATGATGACTGTGGCAAACAGGTGAAGAAGAGAGTACAGGCAGGATGGAGAGGTTGGAAAAGAGTGTCAGAACTGAGTTGTGACACATGATTACCAGTAAATGTGATATGTAAGGTCTACAAGAGTGTAGTAAAACCACCTATGTTTTATGGGTTGGAGACAGTGCAATGAGAAAAAATGCAGGAGGCAGTGCTGCACAATGCAGAGGTACAGATGTTATGATTTGCACTGGATGTGACAAGGGTGCACAGGTTTAGCAATATGTATATGAGAGGGACAGGCCATGTTGGACAGATATGACACAAAGTTGGAGAGGCAGGATTATATCAATTTGCACATGTGCTGAGGATGGTTGCTGAGTATATTGGGAAAAAGATGGTTAATTATGTATCTGCCAGGTAAGAAGAAGAGAGGAAGGTCTCAGATAAGGTGTATGGATGTGGTGAGAGAGGACATGCAGGTGGTTGGTGAGAAACAGCAAGATTCAGAGGACAGGCAGAAATGGTGACAGATGATCCACTGTGGCAATCCCGAATGGGAAAAGCCAGAAGACAATGAAGGGGGGGTGTTATAATGTCATTCTTCACAGATTTGCCAACTATTTGGCAGACATAACACAACTCTATGGTTACATGACTGCAAATATGAGGCACACATATGGTCAGCATGCAAAACACTGGACAATTAAATGTTCTGAGCTCAGTATACAACATGCAGTTCAACAAACATCAGCAGCAATACTTTACTATGCAAATACCATGTATAGGTGTCTCACATATCTGAGACAAAGTATATACTAGTTGTATTCACAAGTAAGATATGGATATGTACAACATCCTAGTAGCTGCCCTAGCATTGACAAAGTTGGTATTGTTCAACACACCCCAGTAGTAGTCATATGTGAGCCATCCTTTCCTAAGACCTTACCGATGATCTATGTCACTGTAGACAGACCCAGATGCTATGGCCTTTGTTTCTGATCAACAATATATTAATACACCAAGCTTTGTTGAGATATATATGTTAACCCTCCTTTTTCACATTCTTACATGCCTTCTATTGCAGTCCATGAGATGCTTACTTGTTAGACATACCTGTCTTTGTATTTTTCAAACTATAGTTGTTATATGCTGCTATTTGTTGTCTTTTCCCCATTTTCTCACTCTCCTTCTCCACACACATGTAGGGTGTACATCTTTGTTGCATAGGCAGCAGCTTGTCTTTTGTAGGTAATGCTCATGACCATGTGATGGCCTGAGCACTGATTGGTGTTCCCCAGTTGCTAATTGCATGCAGAGCAGCTGTGTAGGTCTTTCAGTAGCTAATGTCATGGTAACACACTCCTATAATTGAGTACTCCATGTTGGCATTGGTCCTTTCCCTTACCTGTGAGGAAGACATCCTGAAGGTGTGTGAGCTAATACCTCTTACAACAAGACTTGTGGAGACAAGCCAAATAAATGGTGGAGAAGGTTGAAGACCTAGGGGCAAAATGTGAGTATTTCTGTTATATGTTTTGAATGCTACTAGTTTAACAGGGTTTGTCAGAACATGCTACTTCTGCATTGGTTTCACTCTGACAAAGTTCTGTCTCTGCAAAGCTCTCAGCTGTAGGGCCATCCATATAATGGCTACAGGTTAGCCTGTTATGTTAGGTCTGTTCCCCAGACAGGTGTTGTCCTTGGCAAATAAGTAGCATACTCTGGTGACTACAGTCAGTAAATGCTAACATCCATTTGTTTTTCTGACTTTATATCCCTCAGAAGAGATATGTTACAGCAAACTCTATAACACCAGAAAATGTCTGTGTATATTTCAAGTATGGCCATGTATTTGAGCCTCTATCCACCAATTATGTCAGGCTTTGTCCAGATGTCATACAGTAGGAGGCTAACAGGTATAATGGTCTATCATTATTTAGTGCTGTTATTCCTGCTGAGTAAAAAGGCTGGAAAACATGTTGAAGTCTGTACATTCAAGAGGTTGGTGTATAGAGATTGCTCTTAGATGCCCTTGTAACATATCTTTCATGAGGGAGAGTAACAAGTCTTTTAAAACTAGGCTGTTAGAACATGTGACACATATTACTGATAAGAAAGAAGACAGTTCTATAGCTGCACATTTGAGTAAATCTCCCATGGAGACAGTAGTGGGTTCCAAGGTACTGTTTTGGAAAAAGTATGTTCCTCAGTTTGATGAAAAATTCATAAAAGAACAATTGTTATGTACAGAATCAATGTATTATTATTAAATGTGATACTCTATCCCCTAGGGGTTAAATGAGGAGTGTAATTGGAGGCTGTGTATTTAATTGTGTACTTGTGTTAATTGCTTCTTATGTTTAAGGCAAGTATTTCTTGTAATGTTTTACTCATTGAAGGCTTTGGCCAAGATATCAGAGTATAATAAATGTGTAAATTACTGGCTGGTTGTATTTCTCTTTGCTATGTTCAGTCATTTTAGTTGTTTTTCTGAGAGGTTGTTGTATGTCTCGCCATTGTGTATGGCCTATCATGATTTTGTAGCAGTGTACGGTTCACATATTTATTTGGACTATGGGTGGGGGGGGGCAGATGTAAGTGTCATCGGTACTTTTTTATCCAGCTGTGCATGCTGCCCCAGTTATGGGTGGTCTATCAGAAGCATATGTTTGCATGGGCATTTTGAGATATGTATGTGTATATATATGTATATATGTGTGTGTGTGTGTGTGTGTGTGTGTGTGTGTGTGTGTATATATATATATATATATATATATATATATATATATATATAATTTTATTTATATATGTATATGTATATATTTGTATACATACACACACACACACACACACACACACATATATATATATATATATATATATATATATATATATATATATATATATATATATATATATATATATATATATATATATATACACACACACACACACACACACACACACACACACACACACACACACACACACACACACACACCTCAGTATATATTGGTAACATATCTATATATTGTTATACACATATATGTATCTCCATACATATCTCTCTCTCTCTCTTTCTATGTATATGTTATATATATATATATATATATATATATATATATATATATATATATATATATATATTTGTAGACACCAATCCTTCCTAATTGCATAGTGTCTCTTCCCTATTGTAAACTGGCTGTAAAGTACGGTATGTTAGAGAAAACATTCTAAAGCCATGCATCTCAGATGGCTTACTGGTAAATTGATGTGACTATGGTGTGCAGGTCCTGGGATCAAGATCTGCAAGGGCTGTTTATTTTTTTGCTAGGCAGAACAAGGACTGTTGGATACAGAGTGATTAAGGCAGTTTTGAGTAGCTTTAACTGTGTTTGTGTGCATTTACATGATGGTAAGCAGTGCTAATGTACAGTTAAACGAATAGGCACGTACACCATGTAGGCTTCGCTTACCAGTGCACAAATCTGCGTAGCATTTACATGTAAGCAATGCTTAAACCTGCTACGCATAGCTCAGCCCTGGTAACCATTGCTCACATTCCACTCTGATAAAATAGCAGGGTAATGACATCTTTAATAAGTGTATTTAATTTCCTGTACATAACATGCTTCTATCTGTTGTCATTACAGTAGCAAGGGGTGTGACTATACTGTATGGAACACTAGGGTATACATGGGTCGTACCACAATCTGTTTTTTTTATTTGTTTTATATATGGGTAGAATCCCAGGCTTTATGCAGTCATACTTGCATGTTACACCAGCTACAGTGCCCTGGTTGACAAAAATATTTTAACAAATATTGTATTACTAAGTTAGTACTTTTAACAGTGCTTTTCTAAGTAAAAGTAGATTGGAGATTGTAGTACTTGAACCATACACCCCTGCATGCAAAGCTAGGATTCTGAGTACTAACTATCTTGTTCTTGGTATTTGAGCTGTATGTTTTTATGTATCCCCTATTGAGTATTGATATATTATGATATTAACTGTAGACTACTATGATTTTTGGACATGTCATTGAGGAGTGTTGTCATGTAGTAATGGCATACCTTTCAGTTTCAGACTTCTATCCTTCCAATCATTCATCCTAATGCATAACCTGTTGGCTTTCTACTTTCTGTCTGTCCTCTGTACAGATGTACAGATCTCAGGTATTGCTAAGGCCATACAACTATGTAGGTGGCCACATAGTATTGGGTTGTGGGCATGGACAATGCTGCTAGTTCCGACATATGGAACATTCCTTAATGTGGGCCTTGCCCCTTTTCCTTGCCTGTGTGAGGGATATTACAGAGGTGGTGGGCTACAAATTCACATACATTAGATGGCAATACATCACAGGACAGGACATTTGGAGACAGCCCAACAACATGGGGGACATATCCCCGAAATTGTGAACAGATTCTATATCATCAGTGTTGTTATACACATGGTGGATTGCTAGATTGACAGGGTTTGTGTGAACATGCATTTAGTGAGTGACGTCACAACTGACAGCGATACGTCTCTGACATACCTCTACACTGGCACACTGTCCACAGACTGGCCACATGTTTGCCTGTTATGTTTTGTCTGTTCCCCAAACAGTTGGTGTCCTTGGTAAATCAGTCATGGACTGAATGCAGTCAGTAAATACTCACATCTATTGGTATTACTGACTTCATATTCTTCATAAAGGATATGTTACAACAAACCCAGTAATATCTGCAACTGTCTCAATGTATGACAGCAATTTGTCCAGTCTACCCCTGTGTTTGTGCCTCTGTCCCCAAATGATGTCAGGCTTTGTCCAGGTGTCAATGAGGCTCAGACATATTTAGTATCATTATGTCCTGCCTTCACTCCTGCTACCATCCCAGTGATGAAGCAGACCCACAGACATGTCAGGAAAGAGACCATAGATATGAGTCCTGAGCCTGTACATTCTGAGGTGAACTGCACATGTGAGAGGCCTATGTATGTCTGCCCATTGCTAACAGACTGTCAGGATTGTACACACATGTCATGTGTACATGTTATTTGGGCTGTGTATGGAGGGGGGTGGATGTAAGTGTTATGGCTCCTATTTTATCTGACTGTGCATAGTGCTCCAGTTTCTGCTGATCTATTGGCTGTATCTGTTTGTAGGGGCAGACTGAGAAATGTCCTGTACCAAGGAAAGGATTCAGACTACACTGAGAATTGGGACTGTATATGTAGGGCTAGTGTGTGAGTGGCAAACAATGATGTATTTGTTCACACAGTCCGCATACTCTACTGTTCACTTGACTTACTGGTATATGACTGTGACTGTGGTGATATTGGTTGTGGGTATGCACTTTCACACTGGTGTCTGTCTGTTAGTGCAGTTACAGCCCTGTTGTTCCTGATATATTTACAAATTCATGTGTAATTACCCATAGCAAATTTCCTATTTCAATTACTTGTGCTATTTCACTAAATATATGTTAGAGCACACAGGAGGGTGTTACTACAGCAACTGTGTTAGCTTATCTATGCCAGTACTTCAGATACATCCCCATTTTTATGGTTTCCACCCATCACTTTGTCAGTTTTGATCCAGATTTATTGCAGTAATGGGTTCTGAGCATACCTCTCAACTGGCTGGATTGTTTCAGGATGTCCATGTTTATTGCTGATATTTATGGTCTGTTGTACAGATTATTCTCATTTCTGTGGTAAATCACTGTGATGATATGATTGTCAGAAAATGAGGACATACATTTAATGTACCTACCTCACATCCATCAGAATATGTATACTGAAACAATGGCCTCTTCCTTCCTTCCTGGAATGCTAACTTGTTAGTACTGAGATGTGCCACATAGAAGGACTTTCTGACCACAGTGGTTAGGTGGTGGTCAAAAGAGACATTGCTGTCAACATGTGTACCCAGATCTCTTATAACACCTTCTTTGTTCAGGGCACTACCATCAATGTGGTATTCATGGGACCAGGGTTTTTGCCAATGGGGATGACAAAACATTTTCTGACATTGAGCTTAAGGCCATGGCTCTAATACCAATCATTGGTCTCAGTGAGGCCTTTCTGTAGGATGCCAACATCACTTGGGTAGTTAATAATAGCTTCCAGCTTGCAATTGTCTGCAAACTTTGTGAGCCAGAGTCCCTTCATGTTGGCATGGACTTCAGAGAAGTTGATACCAAACATGAAAGTCCCTGAGGGACTCTAGTTATGACTCCACAGCAGTCTGACGCGGAGTCAGCTATTTTCACACTGTGAGTTCTCTCTGTGACCCAGTTTGCAACCCACCTAGTGATATAGGTGGTTGATGCCTAGCTTAGTGAGTTTTTGCATGATTCCTGAGTGGGGAATGTTATCAAAGGCTTTGGCCAGATCAAGGTAACCTGCATGTGCCACCTTGCCTTCATCCACAGCTCAGGTGACTGACTCCAAGAAGTTGAACATGTTGATTGAGCAGGTATGACTTACCCTTCACAAAATTAAACTGTGTGGGATCCTGAGTATGCAGATTCCCATATCTCTGTTTATTAGGTGCATGATGATGCATTCCATAGCTTTGCATAACAGACTTGTCAGGCTATTGGGGCAATAGCTCTCAGGGTCTGTAGTCACTCCTCCTTTGTGGAGAGAGGAGACTGTAGCAGTGCACAATTCAGTAGGGACAAAGCCTGACGTGAGGCTATGCTTGGGCAGGGTGCCAGGTCAGTCTGTAGTTCATGTAGAACACAACCAGGGCTATTGTCAGGTCACATAGAAACTGTATTCTTGGCCTTGGACAGTGTTTTTTTAACCTATGCAGTACTAATACTGGGTGCCTGGCAGTGTACTGGTATTGTGATTGGTCCTTCGGGGTGTGAGAGGGGTAAAGTTTGCACTCAATATGCCATCCAGTATATTGGCAATATTTGTTGGCTCAGTTTAGGGGGTACCATTGTCTAGTAGCTCAGAGCAAATCTTGGTATTGCCATGGAGATTCTTCACATAACTGTATGAAGTCTTGTGGTTGTTTTTACTATTTGCTCTAATTCTGTTTTCACAGCTAGCTTTGTAGTATTTGATGAGGGATCTCAACTTTTAATTGAGGATGATAAGGTTTTTTTTTCCAGTCTTGGGACTTCACCTTTACCATATCTTTTTCCTCCTTCTGTTGTAGAGTTTCTTTATGACCGTGGACCACCACATTGGCTTCCTTTTTTTGGAGGTGATGGTCTTGGTTCTATTGGGTATGGCAGTATCCATGCACTTGTGTATGTGTACATAAAGCATTGTTGTTTGATTCAGCAGTCATGCAACTAGTCTCCATTAGCATGGCTGTTGTGAGGTTAGCCACCTCTGTTTTTAGGAGGCCAAAGTTAGCTTTGGAAAGGCTTTTCATGGTGGTTACATGTGCAGAGGGTGTGGGAGGGCTGTGGATTTCCAAATATGATTACTGTGTGGTCATATCAAACAAGGTAGGAGTAGAATATTGCTGTACAGCAACAGTCGCTCATGTTAGTAAGGACCAGGCCAATGTGATGGGCAAGTGCATCGGTACATGAGTAGCTTTCCCAGTTAATGATGGGAAAGTTGAATTCAACCAGTATGAGAGTGTGAGGTTGGACATGAATCTTCTCCAGGGTGTTTAGGAACATGGAGTGTGAGTCTTGGGACATGTTTGGGGACCTCTAGCAGGCGACAACCTGAAACACTGTCTTACACAATGTCACCTTCATCTGCAGGATCTGTGATGCATAATGTTGGGCTACCACTCTGGAGGTGTGTGCATCCTTTATAAATATGTAAATACCACCACCTTTGGAGCTTCAGTCCAGGTTCTACATACAAAAGGTGTGGAAAGAGTTATAGCCTGGTAGTGCAGGGGTGCTTCCTGCTGTCTTTAATCAGGTCTCTCTTACAGCATATATGTCATTGTTCCCCATTTTAAGGAATACTTCCAGTGAATGCATTTTCAGACTTAGACTTCTAGGGTGCAGCAGCATAACCCTCAGATTTCATGTGTTTATAGCTCATATATTTATGTATGTATATATATATATATATATATATATATATATATATATATATATATATATATATATATATGTATGTATGTATTTAGTCACCTTTCTATATATATGTGTGTATGCATATATGTAGATATAAATTATATATATATATATATATATATATATATATATATATATATATATATATTAATATAGTGTATAGATGTGTCCACATATATAGATGTATATACAGAGACCCTGACTGATTCTATGGACTCCTTTCCCTACTGTTGAATGACTGTACTAATTAATATGTTTGGGAAATCATCACTATTTTATTGAGCTTAGAGGGTGTAATGGCACATTCCTTTGATTGTAGTTTACAGGGCACTGTGTTCAAGACTTAGCAGGGCTTATTATTTTGTCGAAAGGCCAAACAGTTGCTGCTGGGGAGGGAGGGATCAGGGCAATATTTAAAAGAAGTCCCTAGTTTGGGCCCATTGACCTCCATTATTTTAACAGCCTTTGGACAGATTTGTTGTAGTAAGAAGTTCAGAGCATGGCTCTGATGTCCGACTGCACTACACACAAACACACACACACACACACACACACACACACACACACACACACACACACACACACACACACACACACACACACACACACACATACACACACACACATGTATATATATATGAGGAGAAAGCTATTACATGATAGAACAAAATCCATAAAAGGGAAGTCACCCCTGATCATTATTAGTAAAAAAATACGAGCACTCATAAAATCAACTAAGGCCAATTTTGAGAGAAAAATTGCCATGGATTCAAAGGACAATCATAAAGCCTTTTTCAGCTATGTTAGGAACCTGGGTGGAAACTCCCAGATATGCTCAGAATTAGTCCAAAATGATACAAAAATCACTGAACCCACAGACATTGCCAACATACTGGCAGACAGGTTCAGTGCAAACTTCACCCCCCTCTCCCCTGCTAAAGGAGAGATAACTATCCCAGCCGAGTGTAGCCTCCCAGACATCTCAAATGCGCAGGTGAAAGCTGCTCTCTCTAAAGCTAAAAACACAGCATCAATGGGACCGGATGGTGTCCCTGGCTGTGTGCTACATGAGCTAAATGAGGAATTAAATCTGCACATAAGGCAGCTGTTTAATCTCAGCCTTACCACAGGATACGTGCCCAAGGAGTGGCGTACGGCAACTGTGGTCCCACTCCACAAAGGCGGCGCCTCTACGGACCCTGGTAATTACCGCCCCATAAGCTTAACAAGTCTAGTCTGCAAAGCTATGGAGAGGATCATAATGGAGCTCATAAACAAAGATATAGGGGACTTGCAGACATTGGACCCGACCCAGTTTGGCTTCAAGGGAAGATCATGCCTTTTGAACTTGGTCGACTTCTTCAAAACAATCACCAAGGCCATTGATGAGGGAAAGGCAGTCCATACAGCCTACCTTGACCTTGCAAAGGCTTTCACCACAATACCCCACTCGGGTATTGTAGAAAAACTTACCAGCTTAAATGTAAACCCATATGTCACAAGATGGGTTGCAAACTGGCTTAAGGACAGAACCCACAGGGTTAGAGTTGCTGGCGCTATGTCAGACTCCAAGCCGGTCACAAGTGGTGTCCCACAGGGCTCGGTCCTTGGCCCCCTATTGTTCAGCATCTACTTCTCAGAAGTACAGGCCAACATGGGAGGACTTTGGCTGACAAAGTTTGCTGACGACTGCAAACTGGGCGCCATAGTGGAAAGTGCATCGGACACGGATATCCTTCAGAAGGGACTCACGGAAACAGATAGCTGGTGCCAGAGCCTTGGCCTGAAGTTAAACGCCAAAAAATGTGTAGTCATACCCTTCGGGAAAATCAAGGTAACCCCAAGCTACCATATAGGTGGCAATCCACTAAGCACAGAAGAGGTTATCAGGGACCTGGGGACCCAGGTTGACAGTGGCCTTTCTTTTGACACTCACGTTGCTAAAGTGGTTAGAAAGACCTTCTACATTGCCCACCTGATCATGAAGGGATTCACATCCAGATCTAGTGAGGTCATTGTTCCCCTGTACTCTTCACTTATAAGACCAATGATCGAGTACAATGCCCCATTCGGGATGTATCTCACCCGACATCTGCAGCAATTGGAGAGACCCCAAAAGTTCCTCACCAAAAGGATAAAGGGACTCCAGAGTCTGTCATATGCTGCCAGATTGAAGAAACTCCAGCTCTATTCAGTCGCATACCGTCTGCTCAGAGGTGACATGTGCCTGACATACAAGGTCATGTCCAACCCGGAATTAATGGACATGCTCCACCTCAAAAAAATCCAAATCGACCAAAACCACTAGAACAAGCGACTTAAACCTTAGCACGTATATAAATAGGACGTGCTGGAGGGATAGATTTATCACTCAGAGACTCCCTATGCTGTGGAATAAAATCCCGGTCCATGTGAGGCAGAGCACCTCGCTGACTCTGTTCAAGAGAAATCTTGACCTGTGGATGGGAGATCGTAGGTTTACCCCGGGAATCATCTCTGTGTCACTGCTGGACAGAGGCAGCCCAAACTAATGGGCACAGTATTTTTCCATATAAGGGATGGCGTAAGCCACAAAAATTTGGGCTAGGCTTATAAATGCCTTAGGGCAGATAGCCTAGTATAAACCTAAGAACCTATGAACCTATATATATATATATATATATATATATATATATATATATATATATATATATATATATATATACATATTCATATATATGTATATATTTATATTCATATATGTGTACATATTTATATATCTATGTATGTATATATATATATATATATATATATATATATATATATATATATATATATATATATATATATATATATATATATGGGTCTAGGACTATTCACTGAAATCACATTTCACAAACATATTTAACTGTGCAAAATTCACTGAAAGCTCAATTCACTGAAAACACAATTCACTGAAACACATTTCACTGAAAGTTATATATGGCCTTTCCCCACTGTAGTGCGACCCTGGAGTTAGTATATATAGTAATGGGGGATGTGGGGGCACTTCCCCCCACATTGGGTGATGTGGGGGTCATAGCCTACCACCTATTTTAAATATCTTGAAGTATAAACATGGATACATGCAATTCCAATAAATTACTCTTTTCTGCTCCCCCACATACCACCTTACTATATATACTAATGCCAGCATAACACTACAGTGGGGAAAATGCCATATATAACTTTCAGTGAAATGTGTTTCAGTGAATTGTGTTTTCAGTGAATTGAGCTTTCAGTGATTTGTGCACCGTCATTTGACTTTTAGTGAAATGTGCTTTCAGTGAATAGTCCTAGACCCATACACACACACACACACACACACACATATATATATATATATATATATATGTGTGTGTGTGTGTGTGTGTGTGTGTTTGTGTGTGTGTGTGTTTTTTTAGGTTCATACAGAGATATTTATATATGTATATATTTATTTACTTTATATATATATATATATATATATATATATATATATATATATATATATATATATATATATATATATATATATATATATATATATATATATATATATATATATATATATATGTGTATATTGTATAGGTATATCTCTACATATATTATGTATTAATGTTTTAATATATCTATATGTATATATATATATATATATATATATATATATATGCATCTCCATACACATATAGATATATATATGGATTCACTTTAGAAGATCGAATTCCCAAAATCTCGAACCTCATATGGTCGAGACCATAAGATCGAGTTTTGGAAACTCGAACTTCTAAAATGAAACCCAAAAAAAAAAAAAGTAAAACATCGCTTTTCACCCCCCCTATTTAAATATACCAACTCCGAGATTGCGCTACAGTGGGGAAAAGAGAAATCTCCCATATGCAGAAGCGCAAAACGGGAGATTTCCCACCTCCTGTCGACACCACAAAAAAGATAAAAACATTACGTACACACAGAGGGTACAAGAAGCCTTGCCTCTGTGTGCATGTAACGTTTTAAGGTAAGTAAAGTGTCATTTTTTACAACTTTACATATTCGATTTACTGAAATGTCGATCATATGGTCTCGACCATATGACATTTGAGATTTCAGTAATTCGATTATGTAAACTGCTTCCATACATATATATATATATATATATATATATATATATATATATATATATATATATATATATATATATATATATATAAACAAAACTTGACTAATTTAACAAACCTTTTCCATACTGTTGAATAACTCTACTGAATGATATGTTTGAAAAAAACATTAGTTACATTTATGGTTCAGATGGCTTAGTTTTCAATTGTTCTATGGTGTACAGGTTCCTGGGTTCAAGACTTGCAATGGCTGCTTATTTTGTTGCTGGGAAGAACAAGGGCTGTTGGATGCAGAGTGATTATGGCACTTTTAAGCAGTTGTAAGTGGGTTTGCGCTGCAGTAAGCAATGCTAACTTCTGGTTAACTATGCTTGCATACAGTTAGCATTAAAAGTTCTTAATCTGTGTAGGCATTGCTTAGCACCATGCAAACAGGTTTAGTCCTGCTTATTACTGCCTAGTCCCACTTACCCCTGTGCTAATTTCTTTAAAAGAAAAGAAAAAAGGGGTGATAGGAAAGTGGAGAAAAAGAGGGAATGAAGAGGGAAAAACAATATGAAAGATAGCTAGGGATGTGCAGGGTGGATGCAGACAAGGTCCATAGCTGTCCATTTCTGTTACAGCAACAGCTGTGCATATGTACTGAAATTGGGTGTAAATTTGGACACTCAAACCCCTGAGAGAGGGGTGAGGACAACAATAATGTGTTGTGAAGCCAATTAGACAAGATTACATGTGTCCAGTGGACATGTGTGTGAAATGGATAGCTATGTATGGGGCAACATTTTTAGGGGGCAGATTGCCCTTCTTTTGTTTTTTTTAAGGTGAGAGTGGGATGTTGGGGAAGGATGGTAGGTATATATTGGGGAGATAGGTTGGGTAAGATGACAGACAAGACAGCATACAGGGGCATATATGACACATATGGGGGGTAAACTCCTTGGACGGGGAGGTGTGTTTGGTAATTGGAAGCCCATGAGTCTCGAAATGGATACAGTGGGACTGTGGTCCCCACCCATGGGTAGTCACCACTGCACCTTCACAGTCCCAAAGGTGGCTGTGCTGGAGGCTGAGCAAGAGGGGCAGGCTGTCCCTCTAAATGCGCCACGTGGCCCTCAAGCTGGTATAGCAGCTCTCCCAATTCTTTGTGGAGCTCACTATGTACCAGACCTGGCTTCAGATGACAGGATCCTGTCCATGCCCGCACCAAGGTGGGGACGAGCCCCATCTCCTGAGGCAGTTACACCCAAGGGTGGTGCAGAACCACTGGACGAGAAGGTCCTGGGTGAGTCCCAGATGTGCTGGGGCCTGTTGGGACAGCCAGATGAGGCAAGAGAGGTGAATACACTGGGATCAACCTTCCCAGATGTGCTATGGTGTTGCAGTTTTTAAACATGTTGGTTAGTCGTAAAAACACATTCCAGGATTAGTTATAACAGCATGCATGAGTATTCTCATTAACCCAAAACAACAGATTTGGAACATTTCTGTTTGGTTACCCACTATCCTCATACTGTTTCTGTGTATATTCCCCTGTTCTGCACTTTACCCTTCCCTGAATTCATTTCTAGCCTCACTCATAATTGCCTTTACTAGTGCACCGACCCTTCCCTGAATTCATGTCTAGCCTCACTCATAATTGCTTTTCCTAATACACCTGTCCTATTTTACTGTCTTCAGACTTTTACATATTAATGCTTTTTTATGTTTTGCCCTGCTTTTAGCTGCTAGTCATACCTCTCTCTCCCCCTGCAAAGCCCCTCTCTATTGTAGCTTATTTAACCATATAGCACTGGGTTTCCTTCAAGTAAATCTACTTGTGTAGCTTGAGGCCAGTGTCCTTTTGTAAGCTTACTTCTGCTCATATTTTATTTCTTTTTATTTTATTTCTGGTGACTATACCTTTAGAAACTTTATATCCTTGTCTCTCAAGCTAGTTTTTCACTATCTTTTCTGATTGTTTCTATGACTTCATCTTGACCAGGGTGCTAGCACTGCTCCGTTCACCCTCGCTACGCTTGGGCTCACTTTGCTCCCCTACCCTACCCCCATTCCCACACACCCCATTACAATTACCTGTATACCTAACTATCCCTCCCCTTCCTGTCCCACTGGCCCCTACAATTCCAGCTCCTGCCTATTGCCACAACCACCTTACTATTCTGTTAATCTTTTCAACACCACTTCATCTATACCACTGTCTCTCTACCTACTCTATCTGACCATATTTTATTCCAACATGTATTATTTTCTAATATCTTCTACACTACTCCTTATTCTCTCTATCTCCACCTCTTACCACTCCAATCTCTCTGACCCACTCCTATGTTCACCAACTTCTCACTCATACAATGTATATCCAACTACTTCATCTTTTACTATCTCCCCTAATCTCTTTACTACCTCTATCTCAAGTCTATATAAACTATCCATAATACAGGTTTTTAAACCTTCCCACAAAACTAAGTCAGAACTATACAAACTCCATCTAGCATCTACTACACACTCTTTCCTCACTAAAAACCTACTTTGTTCTGGAGATATCCATCCAAACCCTGACCCCTCCTCTCTCCCCAAAACTACCTCTACACTGCCCCCATCTTACTCCTTTAACAGTCACCAAACTCAGTCACTACAATCATCTCCATCCAATACTTAACTATTTACTCATTGAATATTCAGAGTCTAGCAAATAAATTCACTGAGCTGCACTCATGGATAGCTCTCAATACCCCTCACATCCTCTCCCTATCTGAAACCTGGCTCAAGCCACACATCTCAAATAGTGAAATACTCCCACCAGGTTATAATATCTTCCAATCTGATAGACCTGTAAAAAAGGTGGTGGTGTGGCCATCCTCTATTCAAACATTCTTAACCTCTCACCATACCCTTCCCCAATTCCTGACTTCCTCCCAGCTGAAATCATCATCCTTAACTGCCATCTGAATCCCCACAAAAAACTTACAATTGCCTCTATCTACCTTCCTCCTGGTAACAATCTGCCCATTCTTGAAAACATCCTATCCTGGTTCTCCCACAACATACCATATGAGACACTTATCCTTGGTGATGTCAACATTGATTGGTCCAAACTCACAACTGACTCCCCCCAACTCAGTATCCACCTACACGGCTTCCACCAACTTATAACATCTCCCACTCGCTTCCATAAAAATTCCTCTTCCAGCTCCATCATAGACTGGATTCTTACCAGTTCCCCCCACCAATACCACAATCCCACCACCTCAGTGATCATCTCCCTGCCACCATCTTAAGACACTACTCCCATATTCCTAAACCCCACTTTATTAAAGACTGTCGAAAACTATCGACTTTCAATTCATCCCAATTTAACTCCATTCTCCACAACATAGATTGGTCCATTCTAAAACACCTCCCCCTAAACGATGCTGTAAGCACTTTCAATAGCATCTTCATGAATACTCTAAACTCCTTAGCTCCCTCTAGGAAAATCAGAGTAAACTCAAACCATGCTCCCTGGCTCCCCAAAGAGACTAGATCCCTTATGAAACAAAGAGATCATGCTTGGGAAACCTGGACTAAAACTAAACAACCACCTTTTCTTCAAAAATACAGGCAACTGAGGAACCTTGCAAAAAAACATATAACTAATGACAAAAAGTTATACTATAGCTCTGCTCAGCTTAACAACAAATCCAATCCTCAAAAATTTTGGTCAACTCTCAACAACATCCTCTATCCTGGAAAGCCCTCTAATCCCTCCCCATACCCTAACTGTTCCTCTCAGGAAACAGCTACCCTCCTGAATAAACACTTTATGTCTTCCATCCAAAATCTGGTAACCTCTAAGCCAAACTGTACTTCAACATCCACCTCTCCAAGTCCCGCTAACACAACTTTGTTTTCTTTTGAGCCAGTTCCCATTACTTACATCAAATCTCTACTACTCAAGCTAAAACCTTGCTCTCCTTCCACTGACAATCTATCTCCTACATTCTTAAAACTTGCTGCTGACTCAATTGCCTATCCTGTATCTATACTAATTAATCGATCTATTCTGGAATCAACTGTCTCCACCCTTTGGAAATCTTTCTTCAGTATCCCTCTTCATAAAGGTGGAAACTCCACTGACCCCTCAAACTACTGACCCATTGCCATTCTGTCCCCCCTCTCCAAGATATTAGAAAAATGTATTCACTCACAACTTCTCAATCACCTCCTCACACACCACTTACTTACCCCTACCCAACATGGATTTCGTCCTCACCACAGCACCACCACTGCCCTCCTCTCCTTCGCTCACATCATTGCAGAGGCCCTAGACAACAATAAACTCATTTCCTGTCTCTTCCTAGATATCTCCAAAGCCTTTGATACTGTCTCTCATCCTCTACTACTATCCAAACTCACAAATCTCCACCTATCCCCCTCCGCACTTGCCTGGTTTAATAGTTACCTATCTGGTAGGGAACAATCTGTGAAATGGCTCTCATCCTCGTCACCTTTCCTTCCCATCTCCACTGGTGTTCCCCAAGGCTCCATCATGGGACCCCTTTTGTTTAACATCTTCACCAATGATCTTTACACCTCATGCAAAGAATCCTCCCTTATTCAGTATGCCGATGACTCCATACTTATATCCATCTCAAATAACATTCCTGAACAACACTCCCTGGCCCAACAGGCCCTACTATCCACTGAACAATGGCTCTATCACAACCTATTGATCTTAAATCCCAAAAAGACCAAACTCCTACTTTTCCTTCCCCGTTGTCTTTCTCATCACAAAACCTCCTTTTTTTATTACATCTTCTAACAATACAAATATCCAACCTGACACCCACACAAAACTCCTAGGGGTCATTATCGATGACAAACTCAAGTTTAACCTACACATACTCCAATGTATAAAAAAAAAAAAACAGAAACTAGGTCTGCTATATCGGAACAAAAAATTCCTAACCCCTGAATCTAGACTTACCCTGGACCAGGCACTCCTCCTCCCCTCCCTCTTATACGCTGCCCCAGTTCTTACCAATATCCAGGCCTCCACTCTAAACAAACTGCAACAGACTTACCATAAAATAGCCAGATTCAGTACTAACTCCCCATACAACTCACACCACTGCATTTCTTTAACTCTCTTCAATGGCTTGAACTTCCCCAGTTTCTGCTATCTTATCAATTTCATATGCTACACTCTATTCTTTATAAACCCTCCTTCTGTCCATCTCTATCTTCCTTAGTCTCCATCTACATCCCATCCAGGACCCTCCATACTTCTAACCAACAATTACTTGATATCTACCACCCAAAAAGGTCAGTAGGCAAACTACTCTACAAACACTCCCTTGCCCATGCTTGGAACAAACTCCCCCTTGACTTACATTCAATCTTCCACACTTCACACTTTAAAAATGAACTAAAATCTTATTTTCTCAATTCCAGAACCTGCCCTTGCCATGACCCTACCTAGTCTTCCTTCCCTTTATGTACTCTCAAAAGGACCATACTTAGTACCTCATTACACCTCTCTCTCCAATGTGTCTACTATGCATTTGCACAATTTTCTACAAACAAAAAATGTTAATTGTTAACCTATTAAACTATATCAATGTAAAATTGTTACTTAGCTTCTTTTTAATGCAACTTTAACTTTATGCATGTATCCCAACGTATGTGAATCGTTTTGCTATAAGTGCTATTATATCAATATTGTTTAAAATTGTACTTGTTTTAAAATGTATTACTGGAGCTTTTCTCCTCAGGTCTCCACTGAAAACGGGCCACAAGCCCAGTTGGACAAACCCGGTTAACAAATGTCAATAAATAAATAAATAAATAAATTTGCATAGCAAACAGAACACATGCATATATAGAACCGCAGTGGGTATTACACCAGCATGCAGGTTACATTGATAGCAAGAGGCCACCAATGAAAGTATTTGAAAAGGAAACATTAATTGGAAAACATTTTAATATTTGTAGAATGATAGGACACATGTCCCAGTGGTAGGTTTGGTGAAAAAACATACCCATTCATTTATGTGTTTAGATTATTGGTGGGAGAGAGAAAGAGCTGTTAATTAACAAATGCAGATTCTTGCAGTGATCATAGCTTTAATGATCATTGCTCTAATCATTACTCTGCAGGTATTATTACAACAACCTATGGCCTTGGATTGGGCAGTGGTATGTTTGTACACAGTGCATAATTACAGCCTTCTTATAGCTACTTTATACCTTTCTTACCTGGCAGACCTGTGGAGTTGATTTCTGCTAACACTACCTTCTGTTTCTGCCCATATTCACATAGTCAAGGTTACATATATGCACTCATAGTATATGTGCGTGTGTGTGTGTTGCCTTGATTTCTATTGGTCACCCTGGTTGTTGGCAGCAGGGACCAGTAGCTGTGACAGCATGACACTTGAACATTTCTTGGGGGAGACTACTTGGTGTATGTACTTATCTTGTTGTCAGTTGCAGCCTTGGGGTTGGACCATGGGTGCTGTACATGGTATAACTACAGCCTTCTTATAGCTACTTTATACCTTTTCTTACCTAGGATACCTGTGGAGGAAATGTCTGTTAACACTATCTGACTGTTTCTACACATATTCACAAAATCCTAGGTGAAATTATGTACACAGCTTACTACCATCCCGGGATTCAAACCATGCCTGTTTGTGCATAAAATACAACAAAAGATTTTGTGTTTCATCAGAACAAGCAATTGAAAAACTGTTGCACTTCCTTGAATGTTTTCTGTCTAATACTCTCTTGGTTGTACAATCTGACCTTGTAATTGCGACATTCTTATACATACATTCCTATACATACCTTTTGACATAGCACAGTGTGGAAAACAGTGGTTAACACAACATTACTATTCAGATATCAGATCTTGGTGCATGAAACATTTCACATCAGTTAATCTCATGTCTTCCAAAGGCACTAACTTTGTCAGATGAGGCTTGATTGTTTAATTCTTTCAGAGCCATAGTTGCTGTGCATAACCTGTGCACATTTCAATTCATACAATACAAAAGTAAGCACAACCAGTACAGGGTTTTGAATTTTATTGACAGGCAGTTACAGTTTTATTTATATATAACTTATATGAGACTATTACTGTAATATTGTCTGGTTTATTCAGTACAAACTATACTCATTTTAATACTGCAAGGTGACATTCTACTCCTTTATATTTATTTGGTATGAATATAAGCTAGATTGTTGCTCACCAGCCTCGAGACGCAGCTTTAGCAGCTTGCTTGTATGGGCTTTCTAGTTCACAGCCTGCTCAGCTGGAGCTGTAAAGAAGATAGAGAAACATTTATGCATACCTATCCATCACACATACAGGCTGGTCTTTGGTAAACAGTTATTGATATTAATACTTACACATGCCTGGGACATCCCTCTGCCATGCATCTTGGACCCACTGGTCCAAGAGCTCCTTCTTCCTCTTCTTCAAGTCAGCAAAGTGGTGCTGGACCTGCTCACCAGTCCGAGGGATGCCAGTGACACTAGTGAGATTGCAGGTGAGACATTCCCAGGCCTCTGCTTTGTATTGGGAGCCCTGGTACTAGTCCTGAAGCAGTCTCATATCATGTTGTTTTAGAAGGAGTCTGGCCATGACCCTGGACTCCTGTATGCCCCAGCGCTGCGCCCAAAAGTACACACCCTCTCCAGCACCAGCCATAGTGCCTACAGTGGGGTGCTGCAACTGGTTATGAGCTGTATTTCTGCCTGCAAGGCTTAAATGCAGCTGATTTCCCACCCTTTGCTGTGATTGGACAATTTTGAATATGCTAAACTAAGCTAAGCACCGGGAAAACCGCTTAGCTGGTATATGCATTGCTTAAAGGGGTAGATGCCAAGCACTGCTTACCAATGCGCAATTCTACTTAGCTATGCTGATTCTTGCTTAGAATTAAGCAATGTTTATACTGGCTAAGCATAGCTGAGCACAAGTTAGCATTGTTCAGCTTTCCTTTTACAGACTATCAACATTATGGGGTTGATTCCTCATAAATTACATATTATGATATGTATGTTTACCTTCCATTATTTATTCATTTTAATTTGTTTATTGCATTTGTTGACGGGGAAAGTCCACTGGGCCAAGAAGATCCCATTTTCAGTGGAGGCCCGGGGAGAAAAGCTCCACAGAATTATATAATTACAATTCAATAGTAATACATACATAAGTAAAAGAAATAATCTTGATACATAGAATGATTCGAAGATAATTTGAAAAGAAAAAAATAGGACATTGTCTTTGCTTTAATTATATTATCATAAAAGGAATTTGAGTAAAAAAGGACATAGTAACTGCATTAATTACATACAAAAGATTCCTACTATTTCTGATAGTTAAACTGTGTAAAGTTTGGGAAGGAAGTTATGTGCTGGGAAATTATTTTGGAGTACAAACAGAAAAATCCTTAGTGAATTACAACAGTTAAACTGTGAATATAGTAAGAGAAGGAATTCAGATGTTGGGTTTGTTAGGTGGGGTACAGGGGCATAGCCAGTGAGAGGAAAAATGTAGTTTGCGGGATTTTTTGAAGGAAGTAGGATTATTGATTGAGCTGAATGGGGGAGGAAGATTATTCCATAACTTGGAGACAGAATGACAATACAGCATTTGGCCAACTTTAGGTTTTTGAATGGATAATAACATTTTGTTTTCAGACCTGAGATGGCAATTTGGGTGGTAAGTGGTCAGTATGGATGCAATGGAAGGGCAGGTTTCAGGTTGAAAGATTATCTTATGGGCTGTAGTTAGTTGTATGTAACAATCTTATGGGCTGTAGTTAGTTGTATGTAACTAAGGTGGTGAGAGGATTCAAGCCAGTTTAGTTCATGGAGAGATAAGCAGTGGTGGCTGGAATATTTTGCACTGGTAGCAAATCTAGTCACTTTGTTGTAACAAATGTCCAACTTCTTTTTTAACGAGGATTGGAGGTTGATGAGGATAGGGGCTCCATATAGAAGGGTAGGAAGTAGGAAGGATGAGGCCAAGGGTTTTTTTGCAGGGAGACTGAGGAAATAGTTGTGCCTATATAAGACACCCAGTCTTTGATGTGTTTTTTTGATGTTATTGTGGAGGTGAAGGTCAAAAGTTAACTTGTCATCAATGATGACCCCTAGCAGTTTGGTGCTAGGGACAACTTCAATGATAGTGTTAGTTTGGGGCAGTGAATTGAGTTTTGTTAATAGGGCTAGATTTTGTAGGAGTAAATAGTAATAGTTTTGTTTTATTGGGGTTAAGGGTTAGGTGATTCTGGGACATCCATTGCTCTGTGGAGGTAAATGCTTCTTGGGTAAGATGTTGTAGTTCTGTGACAGATTTTGAGGAGCAGATGATGGTAGAGTCATCAGCATATTGAATGACTGTACTGTGTGTAAGAGTATTATGAAAGTTATTGACAAATATACTGAAAAGGAGGGGACCCAAAATTGAGCCTTGAGGAACTCCTGTTTTAGTATTAATAAATAGGGAGGAGGAGTGCTGCCACCTAGTGGAGTGCTGCCTGTTGCTGAGATAGTTGGTAAACCACTGTATGGTGGAGGAAGATACGTTAAGGCTGGAGAGTTTAGTAATTAGTAGAGAGTGGAAGATGGTGTCAGATGCCTTAGATAAATCCAGAAAGAGAGCAGAGACTAAGGAGCTAGCATTGTGAGCTTTGTTTACTGTGTCTAGGAAGGATATGAGGGCTGTGTTTGTGCTGTGTCCAGGTCTCAATCTGTGTTGAGTGGGGGAAGCAATTGGTGTTTTACTAGATGCCTTAAGAGTTGGGAGTGGATGCATTTCTCTAATATTTTAGAGATGGGGAAAGAATGGCAATGGGGCAGAAATTAGGGATGTCAGGGTTATTGCCTCCTTTGTGAAGAGGGATGACAAAAGCTTTCTTCCAGATATCTGGTACACATGATTTTTTAATGGACCTGTTTAGGAGAATGCTGACTGGATAAGCGATGGAAGGGGCTGCCATTTTTAAATATTCTGCAGGTAAGTTGTCAGTGGCATTTGTGCAGGGTTTTAGTTTATAAAAAAGCTTCTGAATGGTGGCTGTGGGAATGGGTGATAGTGAGAATGTTGTTAGGAGATTTGCAGGGTTAAGATTTGGTGGTGTCCCTAATGGGTCTGTACTGGTGAGAGGGAAGGTAGTTGTAAGTTTGGCAATGGTATCTATAAAATATGTGTTGAAGAGCGAAGCTAGTTCAGAGGAAGTTTTTTCTGGGTTTGGGCATGGGGTACTATTTGTTCCTGGGTGGAGGAGGGTGTTAATTGCTCCCCAGAATTTGTGTGGATTTTGTTTCTGCTGGCCTTGGAAGGTTTGTATGTATTATTTTTGGTTTTTAACAACTAATTTTTTAGCCTGATTCTGAAGTTGTTTATATTTCATGAGATTGGTGGGGGTTTTGTTTTTTTGCCAAGTTTTCCAGGCTTTGTCTCTTGATGACATGACTTGCTTTGTGTTCTTAGCTTGCCAGGAAGCATGTTTAACTTTGACTCTTTTTAATCTGAGAGGAGCAAGACTATTTAGAGTCTTGAGGAATGTGGAGTTAAAGAAATCCACAGCTTCGTTAAGAGGGAGGGATTTCAGTGGGCTCCAGTTTATTTTTTTCAGGATGTCTTTGAGGGTGTTTTGGCGAAGTGGGATAGATCTCTGGTGTACCTTAATTGGTAATTGTTAGGTATAGAGGTGGGATTACAGGTTATGAATGCTGGAGCATGGCCAGTAATGCTGGGAGGGAGAGTGTCTGATGAAGACATTTTATCAGGATCAGAAACCAGGATTCAATCCAAGGTGAAGCCATTGTTTCCATTTTTGCCAGGTTTGATGATGTCAGGGATTAGCTGGGAGTAACTATGGAGGTGTATGTTTATAGAGGAGTTTTTATTGGTGATATCTAGCCAGTTGTTAACGTCACCTAGAATGATAGTTTCATTTTTTACATTATTGCTAGTCCAGACTAAAATGTCTTCAAGAACTGGAGCATTGTTGCCAGGGGGTATGTATATGACTATGATGCAAAGGCTTTTGCAGTTATTGAGTTTAAGGAAGGAAACTAGTAGGTCAACTAAGGGAAAGGAGGGAATGGGTTTGTTATATGGAATAACAGTGTAAGTGCTTGGAAATAGTAAGGCGACATCTCCACCTTTTTTGTGTTCTAAGGCAGGAGTAGTTTGGGGGTACAAATTCAGAATCTTTGATATATGGTTTTAGCCATGTTTCTGTGATGACAGTAAAGTCTGGTTTATGTTGACTTAACCATGCATGTAGTTGGGGAGTTTTTTTCTGATGCTTTGAAGATTAATAGTTATCCCACTCCACAAAGGGGGGACCACAACAGACCCCGGGAACTACTACCCCATTAGCCTGACGAGCCTCGTCTGCAAGGCCATGGAACATATTATAATGGAACTCATAAACAAAGACATTGGAGATCTCCAAACCCTGGACCCCACACAGTTTGGGTTTGTAAAAGGCAGATCATGTCGCCTAAACCTGGTAGACTTCTTTGAAGTAGTCACCAAAGCCATAGATGAGGATAAGGTGGTTCATACAGCCTATCTAGATCTTGCCAAGGCGTTCAACACCAACCCCCACTCTGGATTATAGATAAACTCACTAAACTAGGTATAAATCCCTATGTCACAAGATGGGTTGCCAACTGGCCTACTGAAAGAATCCACACTGTGAAAGTAGCAGACTCCAAATCAGACTTCAGACCAGTGACAAGTGGAGTACCACAGGGTTCAGTCCTGGGTCCTCTTCTGTTTGGTATCTACTTCTCTGAAGTACAGGCTAACACAGAAGGTCTTTGGCTAACTAAATTAGCAGATAACTGCAAACTAGGAGCCATAATTGAAACTCCTAATGATGCGGACATCCTACAAAAGGGCCTCACTGAGACAGATGCCTGGTGTCAAAGACATGGTCTCAAGCTCAATGCCAAAAAGTACATTGTCATCCCCTTTGATAAAAATTCTGTACCCATGAACTAACACATAGACGGTAGTCTACTTAACACCGAAAGTGTGATAAGAGACCTTGGGACACAGGTGGACAGTAGTCTCTCCTTTGATAATCACATCACCAAAGTGGTCAAGAAATCCTTCTACATGGCACACCTCATCACAAAAGGTTTCTCATCCAGAAAAAAGAGGTCATTGTTCCTCTTTACTCATCACTCATTAGACCCATTATAGAGTACAACACTCCTTTTGGTACATACCTCACAAGACATCTACAACAACTGGAAAGGCAGCAAAAATACCTCACAAAGAGGATTACTGGCCTCAAACAGATGCCTTACGCAGGCCATCTCAAAAAACTCCAGCTTTACTCTGTCGCATATCGCCTACTCAGAGGCAATCTCTGCCTAACATACAAAGCTATGTCAAACCCAGAGTTTTTGGACATGCTCCAGTTAAAGAAATCCCAATCCCTCTGAGCTACATGCTCTAGGGACCTAAACCTTGTCACCACAATAAACAGAACATGCTGGAGGGATATATTCCTGTCCCAGAGACTTCCCATACTCTGGAACAGACTACCTATCTATGTCAAACAGAGCTCCTCATTAGCACTCTTCAAGAAAAATCTTGATGATTGGATGGGTAATAGGAAATTCACCCCAGGGATCACTTCTGTGGTTCTGCTTGACAGGGGCACAGGAAAATAATTTTCTTGGGTGGCGAAAGCCAGGGTACATTTTTGGCTAGGCTTGTATAGGCCCCAGGGCCAATAGCCTAGTACCTACCTATGAACCTATGAATAGTGGTGATATTTAATGTTTTGGAAGTGTGGAGAGAATTATGAGAAGGGGGAGAGAGGCCTGGGTTAGAATTATGAAAAGGAGGTTAGGATGTATATCTCCACAGAGGACTAGGTTACGGAGAGTAGAGGCATTGCTAGGGAGAGGCAGTTTCTTGCTGGTGTTATAGTATATATGGAGATGGTAGCTGGAAGAGTTATGTTTTGTGGAGAGCAGGGTGAATTTCTTTTGAAGAATTAAGTCCATTTGGTACAAACTAGAACAGATAGTAGTATAGCTGGGGAGGGTCTTAGAGTTGAGAGGTGTAGTGGGAGAAGGTCGAGGAAGCAGGTGGGTTGTATGAAATGATGTTAGCCTTAGTAGGATACAGATGTTGATGGTGACTATGAAGAGAGTGTAGCAGTAGTTAAAACTCTGAAGGGTAATGAAAGGTATGGAGGAGGATTTGGATTTCAGAAAGCTGTATTTGGTTATGTGTTCTGAGAGGTAGGAAAAGGAGAGCTGTGGAAGGAGGTAGTGTGATAAGGTAGTTTAAAAGGAGGAAGCGAGGGGTGGGGATGCTGGTAGTAGTGCGGAGGGATTAAACAAATATGGGAGGTGTTAGGAGTGTGGGGTGTGTGGATTGGTGGGTGGGGAATTAAGGTGTGGCCAGGCTAACTATAAAGGAAATTGATATGGGGGTGGGTGAGAATGGGGATAGGGTAGGAGAGCAGAGTGAGCCCGAGCGCAGCGAGGGGGAACGGAGCGGGGACCAGTTGAGCTGCAGGAGTTCTGTTTTTGATTAAAAATAAAACAATCAGGAGAAGGTCCCTTTTAGGTTTATCCTGGTTAGTAAACTATTCATAGTATATCCGATCACAAAATAATAGTCTTAACAAACAATTTAGGGGTAGACTTTTCACTGGTCAAACTTATCTTAGTATTGCAAGCAGTTAAGTATATGTAGCTTTTTTAAAGTCTCAAGCTTCTTTTAATGTAGAATTCTAGGTGAACCTAAGTTCGGTAGCTTAGACTATACTACCATCTAATGGCATCTCCTATGTGCTTTCATTACAATACATTCTTTTGTGGCTATGCTGTATGGGACACGTGTTTATATGGGGATTTCAAATCTGTACTACAATGACACCTCACATTTGGACCTGCTACACTACCCTGGCTAACAAATATATATATTATTCACTACCTACTGATAACAAAATATATTTTCATGCTTTTTTAGCAAATAAAAATGAATGAACTGAAAGTGGACAGGAGCCTCGAATGCCTGCATGCTAAGCAAAAGCTGTAACCACTATGCTATTGCACTTTACACTGCTTTGACTGTATATTTGTATTTAGCTTAATGGGATGTGTGAGCTAGGCTGAGCATAGCTGACCGACATGCACACCTGCTCAGGTATGCTTAAACTTTATTGCAGACATAAAAAAATACATATGTGTTTTATTTTTATTTACTGCAGGGGTTTGCACATTGCTTTCTGCACCATTATCTGTGTATTGCTCTTACAAACTTAAAAAGTTGATAGAATAAATAGATTTTGCATTAGCTTAATGTTTTTGGTTCCGTGGGGTCAGGGAGGTACACATTTTAGGAGGAACACACCAAAATATATGAGTCAACTATCTGTACACATTTCAAAAACAGTTGAGAGGTAAGCTCCATGGACATATCTCTCAACTGTATAGATTTTCACAGAATATCCAGATTTTTGCCTCATATTTTGGTGTGTTACTCCTAAAATCTATACTTTTCTGGCGTATAGCTGAGGACTGATGTCATTAAATAATGACAAACATTTGAGCTTAATACTCCACATCCTTGAGAAAATGCATGCTAATGCAAAACCTATTATTCTATCGACTTTCTAAGTTTGTAAGAGCAATATTTAAAATCTGTCCCTATTTGTCCCCCCATCATTTTAGGCTTTGTTCAGATTTTTTCCTCTAAGAGGTCGAGAGGTATGTCCACGTACACTAACAGGTGTCTGTGGACACTTTCGCTGCTTTCGTATTGCCATATGGCAACTCCGGAGTGCACAGACTCATGTCCATGTCATGCATATGTAAGGCGCGCTGCTGTTCTATACGGACATGGAACACTCCGTGTAAGAATAACTCTATTCTTACACAGGGCATTGCTGATTCCTGGGGTTTGTCCTTTGTCCACCAGTATGGTAATGTTAATCCACTTTCTGTCTTTTCAATACTGACTAAGTCATTTAGATACAAAAGTCCAAGAATACCAGTGTGTGCTGAATAAATGCTTCTCAAACCATACATTTGTACTGTGTCTGTTTTGACAAGATTACTCAGTGGCTATCTAAGCAGAATGAGTTAAAGCATGTTTCTGAAAGTCAGAATCACCTTGCACATCTACTATAGATAAAAATGGTTACCTGCCAAATCTAATTTGTAATATCGAGTGAGCAAAATCCATCACTGAATTAGTGCTTTTGCTATCTCTGTTTAAATCATGTCATTGTATATTGGCCTTCTAGGAGAATGACATATCACTTTACTATGTAAGAATACTTGTTACACTTACATTTTTGTACATGCTCCACAAGCCTTAAAAATCTTAGTGCCTGTCTTATTCTGTGAGAACACCTCATGTGTCCATAACTCTCTCCATGAGGAAATCCTTTCAGTAATCAAGGAAGACATTTGTCCCTAAAGTTTGTCACATGTGCACTTCCCCTATTTTACTGTTCACAGAGATCCCCATTAAAACTTACAGGCAATATTTTATGCTCCCAAATCATGTCCCACTGTCTCTTCTTCCCATAGATGTGAATTGTGTTCAACTACTTTAATCACTGTACAATTTCTCTTTAGCCTGAAAAAACTTCTGTTCTTTCTTTGACATCTCACCCTTTAATCGTTTCTACAATTGCACATGCACTCAGATGTAAACTAAAACTATAATTTTTATTGTAACAAAGTCATATTTCCAATTTTTCTTTATGAGTCTTCATCTTGGAATACAAACTACCATTTGGCTCACTGCTATTAAATTTCTTTTTGACTGATGTGGGTGATTTGATACTATGTATAATCATTTGTTTTACATTTATTTATTTATGCATGTTTTATATTCATTTACTTCTTTAGAAGACTGATCCATGTGGACCAATTTCAGACTCAGTCTTGGAGAAACATACAAAATAGTAATTTGCAAAGTGGTACTAAGAACTGCTATAGTTAAAATCAGAGTATAAGCCAAACTACATGCAATTAAAATTGATCAGAGATTTAAAAAGTTTTTTTAAACATGTTAAGCATATAAAAGACGTTAATTTAATTTATAATGCATACAGAACTAAACCCTGAATGGCTGGTTACCAATGTTATTATACATATTATACACAAAGTTGTATTCATTAGGACTTTGACTTTTATACTGTATGACATACAACTTTAATGGTTTATTTGGGGACAGCACATCATGTGATACCATTAGTTGTAATATTTATGGTGTGTGCTCCTTTAATAAGATGCATTTTGTGGCTAGTATGAAATTCTTTGTAGTAATCTAGTTTTTTAATAAAAGCAAGAAGTCCCTTTCAAAGTTTACAGCCAAAGCTAAAAAAAGCATGATCATACAGTGGGATTATGTTACTGGTATGTGTGAGTGTGTAGAGAGGGTGGAGCATTTCTGGGATTGGATCTTGAGTGAGCCGGACAACTTTCTCATTGTAATCTATCTGTGAAGAAGGAATAAGGATTGTTGCTTTAGCAACATAAGAGAAAAAAAAACGATGAAGAATTCAGTTCAACTTGCAACAGCTGGCTAATGTATTAAAGCTACATATTTCATTGGAATTGGTTCAGAGAGAATATTAAAGTAAGTAAGCCAAACTCCAACTGAGACCTGGAGGTTTTCTTTACCAGTTGCTATAATTATTTCTGTGAATTTAAAATGAGATTAGTACAAATATATAATACTATTTGTTTAAAGTTTAATGTTTGCTTTAGTGTGTCCAGTGTACAGGGAGAAGTTTATGTTTTGATCTAGTTATTTGAAGGATGATGTAGTTTCTATTAGGTTGTTATCAATGTCTTGTATTTGCCAGATTTAGGGGGCAGAGGCCAGTTTTGTTTTGTGCCAACAAGCATTGTTTTAGTTTTCATGGTCTCTATTAGAATGTCCCTGTTATTTAACAGGTGAATAACAACTGCAGTTTTCTTGGTTTGTTTCTATTTTTTATTTTTTTATTATTATTTTTTTTTGGTTGAGTTGGAAGTACCACATCTGTAAATGTCCATATTTCTTTCCCCAGAAGAATTAGTGGAATGTGAATAAAGTCTGGGTGCAGCTTATTACTATAAACAGGGAGTACTAATTGAGGAAATTAGCAAACCTTGGGAGAATTCTTTAATTAGGCAGGACATACTTGGGGTGGGGTTTGTAGTTTAACAATGAATCTGTATGGAAGGTAGTAGTTTATGAATCATAAGAACAGTTTAGGACTGGTTTTGATAGCTATAAGGTCATCACAAAGAATTTTGTAGGCGACAAAATCAAAAGCTTTTGTAAGGTTTATACATATTGCCCCTCTAAAGTTACTTTTGTCCATATGTAACAGAATGTTGTCTGTTAACACTGAGAGGGTAGTAACAGTGCCACACCCTGTCTAAAAACTATGTTTAACAGAAAACAGTATATTTTGGTATTTACTTGGTCAAATGATCTTAAATAATTTTCTAGAACTTTTCCAAATGTGGGAAGTATGGATATTAGACATAGGTCTGCAGTCAATTTGGGTATGAATATACTTGGAAGGCAGGGGGTTACTATTGTGTTTTTCCGGGACTGTGAAATTATGTTTTTATTATGGCATCTTTTCAAGTATGGGGCATGGTGTTTTGGCATAGGGCTGGGCTCTTTCTGGATAGGTTGGAATGGGGTAGTTATTTAGCATTTACATGATTTTATGAAGAATGTCAACATGTTGTCCAAACTGAAAGGGATGGTTATAAGAATTTTGTCGAATACTTTGTACATTTCTTTTAAGTTAATCTATTTGCCACAGAGTGGTGCTATTTAGGGAGCCAGTAATGGTAATGGGTTGCCAGGGTGGGATGTGGGTAGTAAGATTGATAGGAAGTGGGAGAATTCAAAGATTAATAAGTCACTATAGGGTAATCTACCTACAGCACTTTAAACTGATATTTATTCCATAGTCAGGGTTTGGATGCAACCTGTCATGAAATTAGCTTGCTTCCTGAAATGCTTATAATGCACTAGGGGGATGCATTGTTGATTTCAATAGACAGGTAAGGAAGTTGGATGATTTTGATTCTGGTCTTCGTGTTAATGTTGGGTGATTTTTTTTCCCTCTGTCCTCAAGTCTCACCCCTTAATCAAAAAAAGGCTATCAGTTCACTAGCAATCTTTTTTTTTTGTCCCTTAGGACCTCATATATACTGGCCCAGCATCCAGTGCCCCCAGTCCATGCCCAGACTGCCAGCCATCTTCCACCTACCCCAGACTACTTACTCTGGGTGAGGCGGGGGCTCAGCTGTTTATGCTTCAGTCCACTTTTTTCCTGCTTTATACCACCTTATCTTTCCCTGTCCCCACATTCATTGATTACATCTGATGGCAACTCCCTCTTTGGATTATTCCTCCCATAGGAAGCTTTGCCAATGGCAGACTTTCTCTAGGACAAGTACATCCACCCCTTCCTGCCTCTGTATCAGT